>NW_012104143.1:1046172-1057251 GCF_000951045.1 Mandrillus leucophaeus | reverse complement strand
ATTTTCTTTTTTGAGATGAAGTCTTACTCTGTTACCCAGGCTGGAATGTAGTGGTGCAATCTCGGCTCACTGCCACCTCTGCCTCCCAGGTGCCAGTGATTCTCCTGCTTCAGCCCCTCGAGTAGCTGGAATTACTGGCTCACACCACCATGTCCAGCTAATTTTTGTATTTTTAGTAGAAATGAAATTTCACCATGTTGGCCAAGCTGGTCTCGAACTCCTCACCTCAAATGATCCACCTGCCTCGGCCTCCCAAAGTGCTGGGATTATAGGTGTGAGTCACTGCACCTGGCCCCTTCAGCATATATTTTTATTGAATGCCTGTAATATGCCAGATATTTGTGCTAGGAACTAGGAATAGCATGGGGGCAAGACCTCATAAAATTCCAGTCTGGGACAGCACTGTTCAATACAACTGCCACGAGGAACACGTTTTGTATCTGTCTTGTCCATGATGATGGCCACTTGCCACGTGTGGCTATTGTGTGCTGGAAATGTGACCAGTGTGAGCGAGAAATGCATTTTTAAGTTTTGCTTTATTTGACTTAAATTTAAATAGAAATAGCCACATGCTATTTATAGTGGCTACCATATTCAACAATGCAGAACTGAGTGAGAATCACGTATCATCTAAACAGACAATGATAATATCTCTTATGTGCTTGGAAGGAGAAACACAAAAAGCTTTGAGAGCATAGATCAGGGGCACGTGACCTCGTCACTGGGGGAATGGAAAGCCTTCCTTGAAGAGTGACATTTAATGCCTTTCAAATTCTGCCTAGAACTTCTCAATGGGAACCTCAAAAGTATCATAGTGAGGGATCAGACATTGTCACATTATTACATTCCTTTAATTGTCCTTGTTTTCTCCTCCCTTTAGGAACCCTCCTACCTCCTTGATTCTTCTTTAGCCCCAAATATCCCCATGCAAATAAACCCATAAAAGGAGCCCTGAGTCCTTCAACTCAAAACATTTCATCACTATACCCAGGTAAATAAAAATAAAAACTCATGCCATATATTGATTTACTGGTTATCATATTATATGTGCAATTTGTATCCTGCCTTGTCGCCTACCATAGTGTGGATATATTCTCATGTGATTAAAGACTCTTCTTAATCATACTCTTGATGACTGCCGTAATTTTCTATCTTATGGCTGTGTATCATAATATTTTTCATTAATTTCCTAACTTTGGTATTTGTACACTTTCTTTTATTGCTATTATACTTAATGCTGTGATGAACATCTTTGTGCAGAAATATTTGTTTGCGTTTCTGATATGTGCTCAGGGTCACTTCTTACAGGGGTGAAGGATGATGACTGCATCAAAGGTCATCAGGTTTTTTATTTTAAAGATGTTTGATAGCTATTGCCAAATTGCTTTCTAGAGAGTTTGCACCAGCTCAAAATCTCTTGAGGAATGTATGAGAATCCCACTGCATTCTGCTATTCTCTTCTAAAAATCATACCACACATGTCTGCTTGTTTTTACAGAGGCTCAATAACCATTATGTGTAGTGGCTGCATGAAGCTTGATTGCAGTGGTGTGCTGTAATTATCCTCTCTCAAAAGAGGTTGCTAATTGATGCTGTTCATGCTGGGCTCTCCCTGGTCTTGCCAAATGGAGGGCCTCCATCAAGTCACAGCTGTCTGGAATCCATCTGGCCCTTCAGGGCTGTTCTGTCAACTTTCCTCATCTGCGGGCAGCATTTCCTAGGCATACACTTTCCTTTAATGACACTCCAAGAAGCAGGAATGTTTTGGAGTAAAATCTAGGCTCACATTGGCAACACTGGTCTTTGGCTACAAAAGATATCTCAACTCGGGCATTCTTTTCCGTCTGTCGCTTGTTGAGATGAAAGAGCGCTGGAATGGGAATTGGAAGATTTGTAATGAGACCTGATCATTTTTTTTTCTGATAGCCTGTGTGCATTTTATACCAAGAAAGATGGTTTTTGTTGCAATGGACAGAAACCTAACTCACACTACTTAAACAGTAACAATAAAAGGAGAGGATGTATTGTTTCACATAAACGAGGATACTAGAGGAAGTTAGTTTCAGGTATGGCTGGATTCAGGGCTTCTGATAATGTTATAGCCTTGGTCTTGCTTTCTAATGTCCTAATTCTGCATATTTCTATGTTGGTTTAATTCTTAGGAGACTGTTCTTTTTTGGGATTTACAAAACAAGCTCTTCAAATACCCTAGTACAAGGGTCAACAAACCATGGTCTACAGGTCAAATCTGGCTTGCTGTCTATTTTCCTAAATAAAGTTTTATTGGAACACAGCCACAGTCATTCATATATGTCTCATCTGTGACTGCTTTTTGTTCTAGAGCGAGAGTTGAGTAGTTAGGACAGAGGCTGAATATAGCCTACAAAGCCTAAAAGAGCATTGCTCTCTGGCCCTTTACAGAAATGTTTTGCTGAACTAAGCTCTATTATAAAGGTCCATAGTCTCAAAAATTTATCCAGGTTCACTTACCATGCCTGATCAATTATTAGTTCCCCTCCCAACCCACATTCTTGGCTTCATGCAATGGTTTATGCCTAACCTCTCAGATCCAGAATCCTGTTCTTTGGCCTTTCTACCTAGCTAAGACTAAAGCCATTCTTAAATATTTTCCTTATTTCCATTTACTGCAAAGATGGTAAGCATGGCCCTGTTCCCATTTCTGGTCATATTCCCTGGCTCCTGCCAGTCAAGAAAGAAAGTTATACAGAGTATCCACTTGCCCAAGGGGTCTGCAAGTGGATAATCCATATCCCTGCTCCCAGCCCTGTGTCATGGGGCAGCTTCTGCCAAACCTGAGGCAGCTTTAGCTCTGTAAGTTGGGTGTCATCTGCAGAAGTCTAAATGCTTTTTATTCATGAGGCTACTGAATTCCTGAGAAATGGACTTTGGTGTCACTCATTGACTCGGACACATGGCTTGGGAGTTTCTCTAGTTCTGTGAGTTTCAAAACCTGTCTATGAATCAGAGAAGAGTAGGTTCCTTATATTATTATTTCAAGTGAAACTAAACAGAAAAAAACATAGAGAAACTATGAGTTTGATGTGGAGTGTGTACATATAAGTAGCTGGAACCTTAGCTGCCCTCCAATCTCATTCTCTTTTCCCCAGAAGTTTCCCTGATCTTACCCCTAACCTTAACCCTAATCTAGCCCTACCCTTATCTTTAGCCTTAACCCTAACATTTATCCTAATCGAATCTATCAAATGTAACCTTAATATTAACCATGACCCTAACCCTGAATGCTAAACTCTAACCCTAAGCCCTAATTCGAACACTTAAAATAGTCTAGGACTTTGAGTTTGGTAATCACTATCTTAGAATATCTTCACTAATCACATGATTAAGCAGGATTTTCTGGGTATTCGTCACTGAATGAGGTGAGGTCAGACAGTTCAACAAAGAGGAGGGATGAGAAGAGTTACATCTTCCATTTAAAAATAAATGTTTTGATCATTGGAAAAGGTCAGTGTTGCCACAGTCACTCTCAGGTAAATAATTAGTTTAAGCAAGTGATGAATGTGTTCCCTTTATATCAAGATAACAATGCCATTTCTGCCTCATTTCAGACCATTTCTAGAGCCCTCATGTTGGGGAGAAGTGGTCATTAGTGTTCCAGGTCATCAGAATGAAATTTTATCCCCTCGAATCCTGACTAATGCTGGGAGTGCTGCCTGGCTTAATTCACGGTCCCCTAACATCCGGGGTCAACAAAATCCATGTAAATGAAAAACTGTAGAAAATGAAAGAACACATTTTAGAAGACAGTGGAAGAAGATAGAAGAAAGGAGAGAAAAGGATGGGAGGGTGGGAAGAAAGAATAGGAAAATATCAAAGAGGGTTAACAGGATCATTAATCTCATGCTTCTGCATGATCAGATCAGTGCTTTACTTCAAATTCTTCAATGATTGCTTAATCTTTACAGGATGAAGATCACATATCTTGTTGGCACACACAGCCCAACATTATCTCTTATTTCCTTACTCTGGAATAGTGCAGGGCTGTGTGACTATATGAAGTTGCCCCAAAGGTGCCATACTTGGTTAGACCTCTCTGTTTTGCCCATGCTGTTCTCTCTTTCTGTATTGCCATTGCTTTAAAAAAAAAACCTGCCTGGGTAAATCTTGCCTGTCCCTAAAGATCCTGCTCAGGTATCATCCTCCATCGATCTCCCTCTGATTCCCCCACCACACCCCTTCTCTGTGCCCCATGCTAACATCAATCACACTACTCCTTCCTTCATTCAGCAGACATTTATTGGGCTCTGTTCTGTGCCAGGTACTATGCTAGGTGGTGAGGAAGGACCATTAATATACTATCTCAGTCCAAAGTAGTTGAGGAAACAGATAAATCACCAGGAAATCATTCAATTACGCTGTGATGGGGGAGACTCAAAGGGCTGTGGGCTCGTGAAAGAAGGCAGTTCCCCCAGCCTGGGGGCTGATTGTGCTACGAGGTCCAACAGTGGGATGGAAGAGTGCAAACATAGAAGTAACTTGAAACCCGAAAGGTGTCAGAGCAGTTTAGGAGGGTTTAGTCTGTGGTGAGAGTTAAGCAGAAGACAGGTCAAAAAGAGCTTTGCTAGCTATGTTAAGGCGTTTGAATTCCATCCTTAGCACTGTGAGGAAATCATTGGGAGTTTTAAACAGGGAGTTCACATAATCAGATATGGATTTTGGGTATATTTCAAAGTTTTCTTTTTGTCTTCTACATGATAGTAAGAATAATATCAGCTAATATTGCTGAAGGACACTGTAGGAAAGATACTATGTTAAACTCTCTGTAAATTATCTTAGTTAAGGCTCACTTCTATCTTATAAGGTTGGTATTACTACATAAAGTTATTATTTCATCAAGTAGACAGACAGAGAGATTAAATGACTGGTTAAAACTCATGCTTTTAATCACGAGGATAATTCCACATTTCATAATAATAATAAATTAAGATATTCATGGTCACTACTTGGAAGAACTCGGAGCACATTTGCTTGTATGATCTTAGTCATCCACTTGATATTCTTATAACTCTTGAAAAGGCTCCATTTCTGTTTCATAAATGATAATACTGAAGAAGTGGTTTGGCCAGCTCCTCCCAGGCATGGTCTCAGTCCACCCAGAAACTAGGATCTTGAGGACTGATGCTGTGTTTTGTTAGTCTTGGTGGTGAAGGCTCCAATGCACAGAAACATCTGGCTATAGGGTTATGATGAGTTTATAGATGCATTATCCTCCTCACACAGAGAATAAAAAAAATAACATCCCTTTTTCATCCTTGACGGGAAGAGAGAACCGAGTGATGAATGGGGTTAGAAGGATCCCAGAGACCATGTCCATTGGTGTGGTTGGCATTGCTCCTCTAATCAGGAAAAGAATATCTGTTCTAGTTGGAGAATCAGAGCACCTTAGGTTTGGGCATGTGAAACCCAGTTACCTATGAGTTGTAGTTGATGTTTTATGGAGCTCCTCTTCTTTCTTCTTTTAATCCTGTATTAGTCTGTTCTGACACTGCTAAGAAAGACATACGAGAGACTGGGTAATTTATAAAGGAAAGAAGTTTAAGGGACTCACAGTTCCACATGGCTGGGGAGGCCTCACAGTCATAGTAGAAGATGAAGGAAGAGCAAAGGGACGTCTTACATGGCGGCCGGCAAGATGGTGTGTGCAGGGGAACTGCCCTTTATGAAACCATCAGATCTCATGAGACTTACTCACTATCATGAGAATAGCATGGGAAAAACCCACCCCCATGATTCAACCACCTCCCACTGGGTCCCTCCCATAACATGTGGAGATTATTACAATTCAAGGTGAGATTTGGGTTGGGACACAGAGTCAAACCATATCAAATCCTTTTTTTTATGTTTCCCTTCCTCTTTCCTTCTTGTTTCTTCTCCTCTGTATTGTTTACCACCACAACATCAGCAGCAGCAACAAATAGCACATCATGATGATTGCTCATCATGGCCTTATCATTGCATTGTTGTCTTTGTCATCATCATCATCATCATCATCATCATCCACTATTGCCACCATCACCGCCACATCAACATCAACATATTGTCTTATCTTGGTCTTATCTTTGCGTCGTTGTTTTGTCATTGCCATCATCATCCCCATCCTCATCACTCCCTCTTACCGAGTGCTTGCTTTGTGCCAGACACTGTGCTCAGGACTTTACATGAATTATGTCACATCATCTACAAAATTAACTGTCATATGTGATTATCCCCATTTTACAGATGACAGACCAGAGGCTCAGAGACACGAAGTCATTTGCTCAAGATCACAAAACAGTCACCAATATCAACATAGTCTCCTCCATAAAATTAAGATTCATCCCACAGGCACCAGAGGTTTCAGTTTATTTTTAGGAATTAAGAAAATTGCAAGATTAAGCTTTTATGGTCTGTTAACTGAGGGTTGCTGTGAATTCAGTGAAAAAGATTTAGGGTTATTATTCTCTAATGACAGTTGTTCCCTGACTCAGAAGAGCAGCTCTTCTTTTGACTAATTGTTAAATTTATGTTTATGATTATTATTTCTAAAGGGAAATTTAGAGTTGAGCTGTTTTAGATAATAAATCAGAACCATGATTCAAACCAGGATTTGCCTGATTCCAAAGCCTACATTCCCACAATACCGTCTGACTTCCTTTGGTAATTATGCCAAAATTAAGTCCTGCAATTCACAAGTCCATGGTTATCCATCTCACCAGTGGCACCCTTTTTGGTTGTCTAGAGGATTAATGTTCTTAATGGCAACAACAGTTACCTTCAGGAAAACCCTCCTGAATTCTGGAGACATCATCTCCCACCTCCACCCCGCATCAATGTAAATACGTTTCCCTCCATCTTCCTTAGCAACCACCCAGCCCTTTTTTAGGAGATAGCGTAATATGGTGGAAAGACAGATGAGGATTCAAATCCAGGCTCTAAAACTTACTGGCTCTACAACTTGGGACAATTTGCCTCCTTGGACCTGAGTTTCCATTCTTCATCTATATAATAGAAATAACACCAACCACCTCATAGAGATGCTGTGAAATTTAAATGAGATGATCCATGTAAATTGTTTCACATGTATTTGATGTCAATAAACGTTGAAACAACTCATCGGAATAAACTCACCCTTCCTTCCCTTTTCCCTGCAGTACCCTGATAACTGGCTAATTGAAATCTTTAATGTATAGGAGACAGAGAGAGATGACACTGATGGATTTGAAATGGCTTAGTCTATGACTAGCAGAGGGTTCTTTAGCAAATCAGCTCAGCTAGGAATCCTGTCCTGCATTCCTTTGACACCTAGCTGTCAGCTGCTCACTTGTCCTTCTCTTTGAGGCCCCTCTTACCCCTGCTGCAAACAAAGACTCACTCACAGAAGAGCATTTAATGAGTTAAGCATTAATTTACTAAAGACAATGTAGAGGAGACAAAGAGTGAGTTTATATCACATTGCCCAGAGCAAGCAACTGGAAAAATCCTCATATCTCTTATTGTTACTTCACTTCCGTGTCTTTCTCCCCAGACACCCAGTGCAATGCCCTGGCTCCTCTCTTCTCTATTATCAAAACAATTCTTCTTCACTTCAGACTTACAAATTCCATTCATGATGGTGCTTGGTGAAGGAAACAACCCAAGGTTCACTGTGATCGCCTTTATTCAAGGCACTTTGGTGACTGGCACATGACTTTTGGGGTCTTGTGTTCTATCCCAAACAGTAAGTCAAAGTGTCTCCTAAACAAATGCCATCCTCTCTCTAATGATGTTATTACACCATTTGAGGAGTGAGGACCGTCTTGCTCCACCTCATTACATGTAAAATGAAGGTGTTGGTGGATTTTGGACAGCTTTATCATGTAAGTCTGTTTATCCTCAGTAAATCATAGACTTTGGGTTCTATTGGGTGAGAAAAATCCCATGCCAGTTTTAATATTTGTTTAAAGATAAGTCTTAGTGAGTCAGACCTTCCCAGGTTTGGATATAAATTTATCAGAAGTAGGACACAATATCCGTGATTTCTATGTGGTGTTCCTGTCTATCCTTGTGCCATGGAGACACATACCAATGAACTTTGGAATTTAGCCCCATTTATGAGCTTATGTCTACTTTTTTCTCCCTCATCCATTTTATGTCTGCTTATTAATTAATTTATAAACTAATTAATTACATAAATATCTGTAGGGCACCATCTATGTGCTAGGTACTGAAAATATAGAAAAGAAGGGAGACACAATCTCTTCCTTTACAGTTGTGTGTGTGTCCATTAATTACATGATCACACAATAAAATAAAAATACAACTGTGGTATGTACAATAAAAGAAAAGCCTGTACCAGGAAACCTATCTAGTTGGATATGTCACTTAGGAGTTTCCTATCTTTCTTGCCTCTGTTCTTCATTTTGTACTCTGACCTCTCTCTCGAGGCTTAAATGTTCTGTTTTGTTGTTGTTGTTGTTGTTGTTGTTTTGTTTTGTTTTTTTTTTTTTGGAAGGTCACAGTATTCTCATTACATGTTCTGAAGGTGGGATAGAAGGACACATAAGTAGGGTTGGACACGGTGGCTCATGCCTGTAACCCAGCACTTTGGGAGGTAGAGGAGGATGGATCGCCTCAGGTCAGGGGTTCAAGACCAGGCTGGCCAACATGGCGAAACCCCAACTCTACTAAAAACACAAAAATTACCCAGGCATGGTGGCTGGTGCCTGTAATCTCAGCTATTCGGGAGGCTGAGGCAGGAGAGTCGCTTGAACCTGGGAGTTGGAGGTTGCAGTGAGCCAAGATTGCACCACTACACTCCAGCCTGGCCAACAGCATGAGATTCTGTCTCAAAAAAAGAAAAGAAAAAAGACACATAAGTAGACCGATGCAAATAATAAGAGTGGTACATTCAGGAGGCTGATACTAAAGAAAGTACATATCTGGCCTGGAGGTAACCAGGAAAAGTTTCCTAGAGGAAGAGATAGTTGGGCTAGGTTTTGAAGGGCAAGTTAGGAGCTAGACAGGCAAAACAGAGGTGGGAAAAAGGATGCTCCAGGCAGATAACACCACATGAGCAAAGGTTTAAGAAAAAGAAACAGTTGTGTGTGGTGTGTGTGTGTGTGTGTGTGCGTGTGTGCGTGTGTGTGTGTGTGTGTACTATAGGTGGTTCATGTAGTGGGAGCACCAACTGATGGTCAATGAGGCCGAGATAGCATCATTACCCTCCAATCAGAGCTGAGTTTGCACACAGATTATATTGATATAATTCTGTAGAGGATGTGCAACCAGTAGCCTGGAACACCCCAGACACTCATGTGCTTCTAATTCCAGACACTTCTTTAAACACATCACACACAGACACACACACACACACACACATACACACACACACACGACTGCATAGGCAGGGATTATTGACTTTTCTTTCCCATATATTGTCCGTCTCATATTTCCAGACACATCTTTAAACTCTTATTTGTTGAAACCCATTTTCTAATGGCTCTTTGTCTAAACACCTCTTGCTGCTTAGCCAAGTTATATGCCCCTTCTCTGACAGTAACAAGGATGTGCATTTTGGGAGAGACTTCCCAGAGTGACCAGAATGACTCCAGGGGGTGAGACAATGGCGGAAGTGTAAATCACACAAGAAATATTGAACTTTGGGAGCCAGCGAACAATAATATGCCACTTTATTCCACTCCTGCCGGAGGTTTATATATGTCATTGTCACTTTTATACTGTTCTCCACCACTGGTAATTTTCTCTCAATCTAATTTTTATTTCCCAAGGGTCTACCAAGGTTAAAAGTGCTGGAAATCCAATGACTGTTCTTTTGCCAAGGGATAGTAAATTAAATTAACCATTGCTGGTGGCCAGCTCTGGTCAGAACTATTTATATGTAAATAGGCAAAAATCCCTCAAGGCATTGCTGCAATTATTAGTTGTTCGTTCCAGATGTTGACCATAATACAATAGGTCATGAACAAAACTCTAGGAATTGGGGCAGGAATTAGCTTCTCTTCAGCCTGATCTTTTCTCGCACAGCCTAACTTTCTGGAGCTCAAGTATCAGGTAGTTCATGGTGAAACCTTCCCTCCCAGCTCATTGAGTGAGAGGGTGAAGACATTTTCAGTCCCAGATGAACAGTGAAAATGGGAATGGGAGGATTAAAACCTATTGCACAGGCATTGGTTGGCATTTTGTCCTGGTTTCCAGGTTCTGTCCATTCAGTGCAGTCGTAATTTGCATACTGTTTCCTGGATGGCCAGCATTAATTACATCAACAAAGACTCCTCCCTTATAACCGCCTTAGGATTTGGTATATTCCTAAAGACTTTTCCAGAGGGAAGATCTTTTTGGGGGCAACTTTTATAGGAACAAGGAACCCTCCCACTGAGTGATACCACGGTTTTGGAAAATAGTTCAATATTCCAACTAGGGGTTTCTGGTTGGATTTTCAGTGTCAGTTTCTGGTTGGATTTATGGAGGGTTGCTTCAAATAAGCAAGTTCCAGGGCTTGAATGAGTTCTCCCTGTTCTCTTTCTCTTCTTTTTTTGCCAATGCCAAAGGGAGTCAACTCTGTCATTGCTGTTTAAGCAGCTACAACTCATGTTATCCTTTACTCCATACAACCAAATGATTTCTAGGATACCTCGATCATTTATAACCTGTTTCCATGCTCTTGGGTTCACTCATATGGCTCTTTAAATCAAACCCCTCAAGCTAGGGAATGTAAGGGAAAAGGGGCTTATTTATGAAAACAAAAGAGAGAAGGTAGAATTTGTTCCAATATCTCAGGCCTCCAGTCTTCCATTCTTTCCCCAGGGTAGAAATCTCTCATAGGGCCGGGCACGGTGCCTCATGTCTGTAATCACAGCACTTTGGAGGCTGAGGCGGGTGGATCACGAGGTCAGGAGTTCGACACCAGCCTGGCCAATATGGTGAAGCCCCGTCTCTACTAAGAATACAAAAATTAGCCAGGTGTCATGGCATGTGCCTGTAATCCCAGCTACTCGGGAGGCTGAGGCAAAAGAATCACTTGAACCTGGAGGCAGAAGTTGCAGTGAGCCGAGATCGTGCCAT
>NW_012104143.1:1035775-1046102 GCF_000951045.1 Mandrillus leucophaeus | reverse complement strand
AGAAAAGGAAAAGAAAAAAAAATTCTCATAGGTCCTGGTAGATCTGCTCTGCTCTGCTCGTGGGCCAGACATTGATCTATTAATGGTTCCTCTTGCACCATGGCTTTGCTGAATGGTTTCCCAGCATCTGTGATCTCTACCGAAGTATTATGAACTTGTTGAGAGTAGTAGAACTAGGAAGACTGGGTGAAGCACACTCAGCTCATCTACCATATTAGATAACCTTGAACTAGCCCACCAGGGATTTTAGGACCACATTATCTTGGCCCCTGTAGAACTGTTTGCTCCTACACATGTATCTTGGCTTCCATCAAGGACTGAAACACTGCCTCAGGGAAACGAATATTGTTCTCATGTTGAAAACTATGTCCATCCATGTCTCTGTGGTTCCATTCCAAGACCTGCATGAAAAAGTTTTAGAATGAAATCTGAGTCCTTGCACACCATCCAGCCGAAGGAGTACACAGAGGCTGAGACCAAGCCAGGATTTTTTTGCGGGGCTGTTTTCCCTAGCTGTGTCCTCCAGAGGAAGGCTTGTCTTCTCCTTTGTGTGAAGGCACCATTTGTTTAGTAATCAATAAATGTATTACTAAGTTGCATAGAGAAACTGCCAGCTCAAGGGGAACCTGCCCATGGAGTGTGTGTGTGTGTGCGAGTATGTGTGTGTATGTGTATATGTGTGTGTGCGTGTGTGTGTGTCTATGTGTATGTGTGTGCGCGCGTGTGTGTGTGTGTGTTTGTGACAGAGTGGGGGCAGGGAGAGTAGTTACTAGGTTCCCGACATGCACTTTATAGCTTAGTGGCAATACGTGCTCAGGCCAGACAATGACTGCTTTGCCTGGGGAACCCATATAACCGATGCAATGTCCCTTTGTACCTTGACTGCCAGGGGGCTCAGAGTCAAAAGCCTGCACTGGAATAAATATTTAGGGTCTGGAGAAGTAAATCTCCATGTTACATTTTACCCAATCTAGCCCTAATATTTACTGGAGCCAGAGTTTTAATTTTGCATTTCAGTTGTACCAAATTGGTATCATATACACACTTTGCAATAATTTTTTTTTTTTTTATTTTGAGACGGAGTCTCCCTCTGTCGCCCAGGCTGTAGTGCAGTGATGTGATCTTGGCTCACTGCAAACTGCCTCCCAGGTTCAAACGATTCTCCTACCTCAGCCTCCTGAGGAGCTGGGATTACAAGTCCCTGCCACCATGCTCGGCTAATTTTAGTATTTTTAATAGAGACGGGGTTTCATTATGTTGGCCAGCCTGGTCTCAAACTCCTGACCTCAAGTGATCCACCCTCCTTGGCCCCTCCAAAGTGCTGGGATTACAGGCGTGAGCCACCATGCCTGGCCAATAAATTTTTTTTTAAATTAGACTGTAGCAAAAGTCAATAACCTAGAGAATGAATGGACCGGGACCTCTCCAGGCCAGAGTATTTCACAGCACATAAGAAACGTGTGCCTTATTCTTCCTCACAGCTTCAGTGATGCGTCCTTCCAGGCTGACTGAACACATGGAAAGACACAAAGCAGTTCTCATTATACCTGATGGCTTGGGCATTCCATGGTAAACATCATAAAAGACAGTAAATCTCATAACAAATAAAGGGATAAGGATTTGTTAAACTTGTATGAAAACTGAGTTTATTAGGGGAAAATATTTTCCCACAGGAGGTCATGAAAGTATTGCAGAAAGAGAATTACAGCTAAGGAGGTAGCCCGAATTTTTCACCGTCTGTCCTGAGTAAGGTCCCTTGTCTGACCACTTTTCTTTTTTCACTAGGATAGCAAGAAAGGAACTTAAGAGAACAATCTCCAATGCAAAATTTCTGCCAAAGTTGCTTTACACATGGAGTCAATATCATTTAATTGTATATCTCTCTACAGAAATCACATATCCCAACCTATAATAAAGTTACAGTCACAACTTTATTCATATAGGCAGTTTAGGAGTGTTTATCTCTATACTGGAGAGATTGGTATAAATGAACTGTGGCCATATCCTTTTTTAAATGGTGCAAAGGTATTAGGCTGCAGGGTTCATAAATTAGCTTTTCAGAGAGTTCAATCATAATCGAATATGCTTAATATTCACACATTGTAATTTGAACGTTAAAGATCTTGAACAAAGATCACGGTCTCGGAAGGTATTAAATAAAAAAAAAATACTCCCCTGGAATTGCATTTATTAGCTCCTGATTTCTGATTTATGGTTCATTAGCCTGTGGTGATAAGTATGGAACTGTATAAAAGAAAAGCACGAATCCCCATTTTGGAACATTAAATCCAGATTTTTGACGATAACCTATTTTTGTGCTGCTATTAGGGGAGTGCCAGCTTGTACCCACATCCAGTTATTAATCTGTGAAATGTTTTCTCTCTGGTGCACTTAACCGTCACTGACTAAGTGGGTTATTAAATGGGAGCGAGAAATGAATCAATCAAATATATTCAAATGCTCAGGCTCCAGCATTGTTCTTCGACTTCATTATTTAGGCATTACATTCCGTGCGACACCGGATGTAATTGTCAATACAGAGGGGTTTGATTTGTGGGAGACGAGTTCTCTTTGGCAATTACGGTTTTAGGTTTACAAGCACACCAGAAATCCTTGCAACATGTTAACACCATTAGCATGGCTTCCGTAATCACATTTTTCAATGGAATCACAGCTGGCTGTGTTGGGGAGCTGACATTTTCATTAGAGAAGAGAGCTGGTCTTTGCAATAATACATGGAACCATTTGCATGCCTGGCCAGTGGTTACACACAGAGCTTTAGTGTAGACGGTGTTTCCTTGGCACCATAAGGCAGCTCTTCTCCTCCATTTACCCAGCTCAGTCAGAAAGAAAAATGCTTATAAGTAGGAGATAAATATTGAGCACACATGGACATAAACAGGGGTGCAATAGACACTGCAAACTACTAGACGGGGGAAAGAGGGAGAGGGGCTTGGGTTGCAAAACAACCCGCTGAGTATTATGCTCGTTACCTGGGTGTAATATACCCATGTAACAAACCTGCATATGTACCTCCTGTGGCTAAAATAAAAGTTGAATTTTTAAAAAATGTAATCACTATGCATAATGTTAAGAGTCAGATGAGCAGATTGCAAAAATTTTCTCCCATTCTGTAGGTGACATCATTCTCAGCAAACTATCGCAAAGACAAAAAACCAAACACCGCCTGTTCTCACTCATAGGTGGGACTTGAACAATGAGAACATTTGGACACAGGGTGGGGAACATCACACACCGGGGCCTGTCGTGGGGTGGGGGGAGCGGGGAGAGAGAGCATTAGGAGATATACCTAATGTAAATGACGAATTAATGGGTGTAGCACATCAACATGGCACATGTATATATATGTAACAAACCTGCATGTTGTGCACATGTACCCTAGAACTTAAAGTATAATAATAATAATAAAAGAGTCAGACTGCCTGAGTTTGAATCCTGACTTCACTGCTTCCCAGCTGTGTGACCTTGGGTAAGTTAATTAACCTCTCTGTGCTACACTTTGCTTATTTGAAAATGGGGAGGAGGATGATGATGATGATAACACTGCCTTCATTTGGATTTCTTCAGAAGCAGACGCTGACACAAGGGTTTGGGGGCAAGTAATTTATTTGGGAGGTTCAGAGAACATGGGTAGAGGAGCGGGGACACGTAGGGAGAAGGCAGGCACAAAGGATGTGCTCTTAAGCCAGCCCCCGCGGAGGAAACACAGGTAGGAATTTCTCTGGGCAGCTCTGGTAGATATTGTGTAACATACAACTCAAGAGTTCTTCTTCAGGAGGGATGAGTGACCTGGGGCACTGGTCATGTGTTGAAGGATGTCCCCAGAGCAGAGGTGGCACAGCATGTCACATGAGGATAAAGCAAACTGCACCAGCCCAAGAGAGCCCTGGCAAAGAAACGCAGGTGCTGGAGACTGGAAGTTGAATTTGTGTGCCCTGCGGGGACACGGGTGAGGACACCTGCGGCATCTGCTCCAAGCCCCTGCCTCCTAGGGTCATTTTGAGGGCTCAATGAGTGAAATTTTACAAAGCACTCAAACAGAGCCTGGCTTGAATAAGTCAATGTAAGCACTTACCTCCAGCTACATCATGCGGTCGGTGTGGAAACTGAACAGGCTTGTATGAGAAAAGTCAGGATCAGTACAATGCCTGGCTCAGATCAGGTGCTCGGCAAATGTTTGTTAAACAAAATACCTACCCTTTATTGATCTCTGACTATGGGCCACTATTTTATTCACTTACCTCTTCCTCTGCGCTAGCCTTTGAAGACCAGTGTTAGTATCTCCGTTTCACGGTTGGTTGAGGTCAAAGGAATTACGCCAGTGGTCAGAGGATAGCTTCAGGGTCACAGCACCAGAGGCATCGTGGCTGGAATCTGTCCTCTTCTGCTTACAGAGGTAGCTCTGAGACGTCTGGTGAGTTGCCGAATTCCCCTAATCTTTAGTTTTCTTATTCATGCTCTGGGGATAGTCAAAGGACTTTCTCAAAGGGATGTTTTAGGGGTCAAATGAAATGACATTTGTGAAGATCTGCACAGTATCTGACAAGGAAGAGCAGGAGTGGTTATTGTTATTACGAACGGTAGTAGTACCAGTAAGTGGCAAGGCCAAGATTTGAACCCAGGTGTGACTGACCACATCATACCCCATTGCTTCTGAGGATTACCTGAGAGCAGTGCTTTTGAAGGTACAGTGGACATCTTTTAAAAGAGCTCTCGGCCGGGTGCAGTGGCTCACGCCTGTAATCCCAACACTTTGGGAGGCCGAGGTGGGTGGATCACAAGGTCAGGAGATTGAGACCATCCTGGCCAACATGATGAAACACCGCCTCTCCTAAAATACAAAAACTTAGCGGGGCATGGGGGTGCGCACTTGTAGCCCAGCTACTGGGGAGGCTGAGGCAGGGAACTCACTTGAACCTGGGAGGCAGAGGTTGCAGTGAGCAGAGATTGCACCACTGCACTCCAGCCTGGTGATAGAGCAAGACTCCATCTCAAACAAACAAAAAAAGAGCTCTCACTGGACTCTGGTATTCATGCCTGCATATGATTTTCCTCCCCTCAAGTATGGGTTGGGCCTAGCATCTTGCCTCTGATGAACACAACACAGCAAAGGGAATGGGACGTCACTTCCAAGATTAGGTTTCCAAAAGACTGGGAATTCCATCTTGCCCTCACTCTTTTCTTGCTTGCCTCCTCGAATGTCAGCCAGATGCTATGTCATGAGCTGCTCAATGGAGAGATGCGCATGTCAAGGAACTGAGGGCAGCCTCTGGCCAACAGGGAGAGAAGATCTGAGGCCCTCAGTCCTATAACCCCGAAGAAACTCAATCCTGCTGACAGCCATGAGAGTGATCTAGGAAGTGAGTTCTTCGCGGTTGAGCCTGCAACCTCAGCAGACACCTTGGCTACCACCTTGTTGGAAAGCGTGAAAGGACCCAGCAAATCTGTGCTCCCCCGTGCAAACTGAGAGATAATAAACATTGATGTTTGTAGGTATTAACTTTGGGGGCAATCTGTTATGTAGCAATAGATTTTTTTGTTTTTATTTTTTTGAGATGGGGTCTCCTTCTGTCACCCAGGGTGGAGTACAGTAGTGCAATCCCGGCTCATTGCAGTCTCCACCTCCCAAGCTCAAGCAATCCTCCCACCTCAGCCTCCCGAGTAGCTGGGACCACAGGTGTGCACCACCACAGCTGGCTAATTTTTGAATTTTTTTTTTTTTTGGTAGAGGTGGGGTTTCGCCATGTTGCCCAGGCTGATCTCAAACTACTGAGCTCAGGCAATCCACCCACCTCAGCCTCCCAGAATTCTGGGATAACAGGCATGATCTTCCACAGCCGGCCAGCAATAGATTATTAACACAAAAATTATTAAGTTTTGTTCAATCACTTCTGTGTAAACAGGAACTCCAGTACTTAGTTCACTGTCCTAAAAGGCAATTCCTTTTTGTTCTAACGGTACCTTGAGAAAGGAAGGTCAAAATATGGTCCATTGGCTGAAAAATGACGCTTTAGACTAGCAGTTTTTAGTCTTTTTGATCCATGGCACTTTTTTTTTTTTTTTTTTTTTTTCCGAGTTTTGAGGAGGGAGGGCTATGGCCAAATTTTAAAAACCAAAATCAAATGTTGCAGAGGCAGGTGTAACTATGAAACCCAGAGAAATAAGATGCCGCCCTATCATCTTGAGAAGAGTGGAGCCCGAGCGCCTGCTTGGTTCATAAAGGTTGAAAATTGCTGCCCAGGCCATCTTCCTCAAAGGTGGAACATGCATCACGAGACACAGTAAACACACACACTTAGGTCTCCCCCATTTCCTAGGTTGGTACACTCAGTGAATGGGCAGAAAGGACGGGTTCTGCATGCAAGGGAATCGTGAGAGCCAGGAGGCCCTGCTTTTAGATGCAAGGCCTTCCAGGGAATCCAGTCCGTGTTGCTGCACTGCTGTCTGTCAGGCAGAATGCTGACCCTGGGGGCTCTGCTCTCTCGGTCTTAGGTTAGAAATCTTTGAAAGCTCTGGGGAAGAGAGAGTAGAAAACTAAGACTGCACTTGGAAGGGGTGAATGGCAGTGGAGAGGGAGTAGGAAGTAGTTAGACACGAAGAGGCCCTGATTCCCATTTGAATGTCGAAACTTCACCTGCCGAAGATTACCCTGGGGTGGTGAACAAAACATAAGGACATTTCAGGTAAGGATGCACGAAACAGATGGAGATAGCATGTGTTTCCTAAGCATGCCTGATGATCGGAGCTACACGGGGAAAATGTTCGAGAACATATTCCCAGATTGACTTTGAGATAGGCTGAATCAGAATCACTTGGGGAGGGGCCTGAGAAGCTGTAGATGAAACAAACATCCTGGATGGTTATCAAGCAAGTGGGGACACAGGCATTTGGTACAGGCATACTCATTTCCAGTTTCAAACACTCATCCATCCATCTTTCCATCTGTTCATTCAGTCATCCGCTCATTCATTCATCTGGGCATCTATTTAAGAATTCAACACAGTGTCTAGTATGTGTCAGGCACTATCATGGGACTATAATGACTTCCAGAAATGCAAAGATAAATAGCACATGGTCCTCATCCTTTAGAGGCCCACAGATTGGGCAGGAAATCGACAGCCATGAGATGGATCTATGAGAGAGGCAATGGAAAAGGAGGGGCATCTAATATATACTCATTATTCCCAAACCTGCCTAATATAACTTCTAGTCACCAACTCTTTTGACTTGGTTATTTAAAGTAAAAATAATGTAATTTAAATATGTCCTTGCACATTCTCTTAGGGACAGCCTTGTTCATCCGACTATTCTAAGGATTTCAAACGGACACAACATCTCTGTATTTCTGGAATTCTGATGAGCAAGCTGGGTGGAATTGACTAGATCTTCTTACATCCTTTCCCCAAGAACGACTTCTGCCACAATCTCAGTTTTCCTGCCTGCTGCGTTCCTTCCTTGGTGACAAAGGTACCACCTGCCTCAGGAAATGAGCGCCTTGAAGCAAAATGATTAGCCTTGGCCTCGAAGGGCTTTCAAAAGTTTTGCAAACAATGCAACTGGAACATAGGAGAAACAGGGTAAGTTTCTTTCTTTTCCCCTTTGAAAAAATGATTGAATCCCACTGTCTGCTGAAGAGGAATATTTCTGCTGGGCAGATTTGCTTTGTAAATTACAGACTCAAGTGGCTTTCTTTTTTCTTGCTGCTTGAGTGAACAAGGAATTAGACATATTTGTCATCAAATACAATGTGAGGGCTCTTGATGGGTTGGAATTCTGACGACTCTGGGGCTCAGAGGTATGGAAAGTGGTAATGTTGGCCCAACGACTTAGCACATGTTTGTGGAGCTCTTTTGGGAGGGTAGGGTCTGTGCTAATGATGGAATGATGTAGCAGTGAGGAAGAGAGATGGGTCCCTGACCTCAAGGGCTAAGAGTTGAGAGGTGGAGAGATTTTGTACAAATAATAACAGAATGTATGTCTATGTCCTAAGATAAAGCATGCAGTCAGAATTTAATGAGTCTCTACTCACTCAGTAATGCCAAGCCAGTTTCTAGGTGCAAGGAACGCAGCAGTGACCAAAAGAGACATAAGACATAGTCACAAATCAGTGTCTTCATGGAACTTTCATTTCTCTGTGTGTGTGTGTGTGTGTGTGTGTGTGTGTGTGTGTGTGTGTGTGTTGGGGGGAGACATGTGCCCTATTTTTCTTATTTATTTTGGTGGTCAGATGAGTGGAGAAAACCAAATCAAGACAGAGGGATGAGGAGTGTCCATGTGTGTTTTGTGTGAATGCACATGCATGTGTGTTTTATGCAAATACATACACATGTGTACAATTGGTGGAGAATATAATTTTAGATTTGGTGGCTGTACTTGTTTTCTGTCACTGCTGTCATGAATTACCACAAATTTAGTGGCTTAAGATAACACTAATATATTACATTATAGTTCTGGAAGTCAAAAATTTGGACCAGGTGTGGTGGCTCACGCCTGTAATCCCAGCACTTTGGGAGGCCAAGGCGGGTGGATCATCTAAGGTCAGGAGTTCGAGACCAGCCTGGCCAACGTGGTGAAACTCCATCTCTACTAAAAATACAAAAATTAACCAGGCATGGTGGCGAGTACCTGTAATCTCAGTTACTCAGGAGACTAAGGCATGAGAATTGCTTTAACCTGGGAGGCAGAAGTTGCAGTGAGCCGCGATCGTGCCACTGCACTCCAGCCAGGGCAACAGAGCAAGATTCTGTCTTAAAAAAAAAAATTGAAGGAGGTCAGCAGGCCTGTGTTCCTTCTGCAGGCTGTAGGGGAGAATCCATTTTCTTGCGTTTTCTAGCTTCTGAAGGCCATCCACATTCCTTGGGTCATAGCCTCATCCTCCACTTCAAAGTCAACATCTTAGCATCTTTCAATCGCTCACTCTTTCTCTGACTCTGTCCTTCCTGCTTCCTTCTTATAAGGACCCTTGTGATTCCACTGAAACCACCTGGATAATCCAGATTTAAAGATCCTTGTTAATCACAGTTGCAAAGTTCCTTTTGCCATGTAAAGGTAACATGGTCACAGATTCCGGGGATTAGGATATGGACATCACTGGGGAGCCATTATTCAGCCTTCCAGTGGCCAAGGAAAGCCTCACTGAGGATCTATTTGATCAGGGTCCTGAGGAGGTGAGGGAGGGAACTGGATAAATAGCTGGGGGAGCATGCTCTAAGAAAAGGGAATAGTGGGTGAGACACTGGAAAGTTTGAGGAACCGCATGAGGCCAATGTGGCTGCGGCAGAGGGAGTGATGGGGCAAGTGGTGAGGGCAGGACCAGAAGCAGGACTGGGACTCTGTTACGTGGCATCTCATAGGCTGATGTAAGGACTTGGCTTTTACTCGTAATGCAGTGGGGATCCACAGAACCCACTGAGTACAGGCTTCCAGATCTATACTTAGGAGAAGCACATAACCCAGACTTAGCGGGTGGTGGGGTTAAGCAAATCTTCCCAGAGGAAGGAAAATGTAAGCTAAGACATGCCAGCTTCCGGGAGAAATTAGAATTAATTACAAAAACATTTATTGAGTTATTTGTGCCACTCTCTAGGTAGATTTCATGTAGCATTCGTTGAAATGGTTGACCCCTAAATAATTCCACAATGCCACAGACTCTGTCTTGAGGGAGACAGAATTCTTGTTAGTTTCCAGAAGGGGAAATGAAGGCTCATCAGGATTAGTATAAGAACAAATAACTAATAAATAGGATGGGGCCAGAATTTGACCTTAGGTGCTTTTAACTCTCGAGCCCAGACTCTTTGACTTACCATATTATTTGGCTACCTCTTGGTTTCCCGTCTAACAGGAAATGTGGGATGAGCCTAGATGACCACAAATACTTGGAAAAGAGTAATGCAGGCCTGAGTCCAGAAGGACCTTGCTCTTTCTGTTGGTTTTGGAAATTTGAGTGAGAGGAGTGAGGTGAAGGAAGCAGAAGCAGCCCGGGAAGAATCAGGAGTCATTACCTGAGGTCCAATTTCCCTTCTTTAATTGGGATGGCAGGAAGGGGGTGGGTCAGGGCCAGGCATGTCTCTTGAAGGCCAGCTAGGTGAGTGACGCTGGGGACAATGCCAGGTGTATTCATTCAACAAGTCCTGCTGGGCGCAGTGGCTCATGCCTGTAATCCTAGCACTTTGAGAGCCCAAGGCAGGCAGATTGCCTGAGCTGAGGAGTTGGAGACCAGCCTGGGCAACACGGTGAAACTCCATCTCTACTAAAGTACAAAAAAAATTAGTCAGTCATGGCGGCATGTGCCTATAGTCCCAGTACT
>NW_012104143.1:1018486-1035350 GCF_000951045.1 Mandrillus leucophaeus | reverse complement strand
CAAGGAAGGCTTCTCTGAGGAGGTGGCCTTTCTTTGAGACCTGAAACATGAGAAGTCACCAGCTGTGGAAAAGCCGAGGGTAAAGTGTTGCAGGCAAGGGAACAGCATGTGCAAAAGGTATACGTACATTGGACATAAGTCATGAGTTTCGTGTGATCTAGAAATGGAAATTGGCCTCTACTATTGGGGCTGAGGGAGAGACTGGTCTGGAGGCGGTTAAGCAGATATCAACCTGTCTAGGTCTTGCAAGGGTGATCATATGTAAGTGAGATGGGAAGGCCACTGTAGGACCAGAGCAGGGAACTTCTTTCATCAGATTTACATTTTAAAAGGCTCATTCTGGTTCATGTCCTTTGCAGGGACATGGATAAAGCTGGAAACCATCATTCTCAGCATACTAACACAGGCGCAGAAAACCAAACACCACATGTTCTCACTCATAAGTGGGAGTTGAACAATGAGAACACATGGACACAGGGAGGGGAACATCACACACCAGGGTCTGTCGGGGGGTTGTAGGGGAAGGGGAGGGAGAGCATTAGGACAATTACCTAATGCATGTGGGGCTTAAGACCTAGGTGACGGGTTGATGGGTGCAGCAAACCATCATGGCACATGTATACCTATGTAACAAACCTGCACGTTCTGCACATGTATTCCAGAACTTAAAGTATAATAATAATAATAATAATAAAGCTCATTCTGGTTGTTGGAGGTAGGGTAGTTTGAAAGGAGGGTAAGTTGGGAGCTACAGTAGTCATAGAGTTGGTCTGGGTTGCAGTGATGCCCGTGGAGGTAAGGAGGAGCATATGGGTTCAGAAAGTAGATATGACATGTAAGGGAGAGGGCAGAATCTAGGGAGACTCTGAGCTTTTGCCTTGAACAACGGGATGAAGGCTAATTGTGATGGGAACCATTGGAGGAGAGAGTGATTTGAAGTTGGAGGAGGTGGGGAACAATGGAAAGAAGAATTAGCAAATCCAAATGGAATTAGCAAACTGGATTCAGAAGTCCAGTCAAAGGCAGAGAAAATGGAGAAGATGCTTGGGATGAGGAGCGAGTTGGGGGAAGATCAATGCTCTTAGTGTTCAGCATCTTTGGCAATGAATCTTGTGATTGCCAGAATGAGAAACTCCATCCAGTTGCGTAAACCATGTCATCGTCTCCATCTCCAAGGAGCGAAAGTGATGAAGGAAGAGAACATCTTTGTCATGTTAAGGTCTTTGGAGAATACAGATAATAAAGTCTTGTCTGTAAGATGCTCATGAACTCTTCCAGAGGTGGTTTTGGGGGAACTCTCTTGCACAGATGTAGAGACAAAGGCAAGCCAATATTCAGCAAACTGAGTGCCCATTTGTTTTAAGATGAGGAACAGACTTGCTGGATAAGGGTGGGGAGGGGCTTACAACATGCTAAGAACATCAAAACAGTTAACCTGAGTAGCAATTTGGGCTTTCCTAAGCACCTCCTGTTTTTCATCAGAGGCAGTTTTCTTTCATTTAAAAGCTCTTTTCTGAAGTATACTGTACTAACAGAAAAGTACATTCACATAAGTAAGCAGCTCAATGAATTTTCACAAACAGAGCCCACCCATGGAACAATTATCTAGCTCAAGAAATAAAACATTTCCTGGCACAGCACTTTAGAATTTCAAAAGCAGAGACTAGAATTAACCATTTCTCTGTGGGTCCCTGGTGTTTGTGCTCAAACGCAGGCACCAGATCCTGCTGGAGTCAACCAATCCCAATGTTACGTGTGTAGAAAGTGGGTTCCTGCTCCCTCAAGTTCAGCCATATGCTTTTCCCCGAGTCCCACATCTGTTGCCCACGTTCTACCCACCTGACGCTCTCCTAATGTGCCCAGGATTCTCAAATGAGACACCAGTGTGTGAGCTTCTTGGGTTCTTTCATTGACCAAAGACGTGGTCAACTCTCAGTCTTCTCCTTAGTCAACTTTATCCAAAATGTGTAGAGGTGCATGTGTCGTCTTTCCCTTGTTCCAGGTAGCTAGAAGCATTGCAAGGAACCTGGAGTTTTCTTTACAAACAAAATTATTTTTAAGTTCTGGGGTACACGTGAAGGATGTACAGGTTTGTTACATAGGTAAACATGTGCCATGGTGGTTTGCTGCACCTATCAACCCATCACCTGGTATTGAGCCCCGGATGCACTAGCTATTTTTCCTAATGCTCTCCCTCCTCCGACCCCATCCCCGACAGGCCCCAGTGTGTGTTGTTTTCCTCCCTGTGTCCATGTGTTCTTATTGTTCAGCTCCCACTTATAATTGAGAATATGGGGCACTTGGTTTTCTGTTCCTGCATTAGTTTGCTGAGGATAATGGCTTCCAGTTCCATCTATATCCCTGCAAAGGACATCATCTCATTCCTTTTTATGGCTGCATAGTATTCCATGGTGTATACGTACCATGCTTTCTTTATCCAGTCTATCATTGATGGGCATTTGGGTGGTTTCCTTGCCTTTGCTATTGTGTATACTGCTGCCACAAACATATGTGTGCATGTATCTTTGTAATAGAATGATTTATATTCCTTTGGGTATATACCCAGCCATAGGATTGCTGGGTCAAACAGTATTTCTGGTTCTAGATCTTTGAGGAATCGCCACACTGTCTTCCACAATGGGTACCTGAATTTTTCAATATAAGACTAAGATTTTTAGGTTTGAGAAAATAGTCTCGGTGAAAAATAGACAAAATAAAGAATATGGATTTTAAAGTTTTCTTTGGAGGGAGTCCAAGGTTTCTTCCTGTGCCAAGGACTAGGAAATGTTTTGTAGCTTCTTCTTTTCCTTTGAGATGGGAATCTCCCTGTAAGACAGGCAGGCTGTTGCTGTGGTCTGAGTGTTTCTGTCTCCCTGAAATACAGATGCTGAAGCCTGATTCCCAATGCAATAGTATTAAGAGGTGGGGCCTTTAGGAAATAATTACGTCATGAGGATGGGGCCCACATGAATGGAATTAACGCCCTTTTAAAAGAGAGGCCCAAGGGAGCTTATTTGCCCTTCTACCATGTTTAGGACCCGCTATCCTCTAACACCATGACCTTGGGCTCTACAGCCTCCGGAACTGTAGGAAATAAATCTCTACTATTTATAAGTCATCCAGTTTATGATATTTTGTCATAGCAGCCCAAGACAGTGGGCTGTTTGGAGAATACAGAGTATTCTCCAGGCACCCTGGAATCAGCCAGACCTGGGTTCGAATCCTGCCTGACTCTTGCCAGGTATGTAAACTTGGCAAGTTACTTAGCTTCTCTGAGCCTCAGCTTTTCTCATCCATAAAGTGCAGATCATAAGAGGTACCATCTCAAAGGGCAGTTACGAAGATTAACTGAGATTATATATAAAGTGTTTGGCACAGTATTTTTATTACTAGAATAATTATTGTCGAAAAATAATTGCCATTAGAAAAATATTGCAACTATTATTGTTGAAAATAGTTTTTTTTAGAGGCAAGGTCTTACTCTGTTGCCCAGGCTACAGTGGTGATGATATAGCTGGAGTGCAGGGGTGTGATCATAGTTCACTGCAGCCTTGGACCCCTGGGCTCAAGTAATCCTCCCACCTCAGCCTCCTGAGTGACTGGGACTAGAAGTGTGAACCACCATGCCCAGCTATTTTTGTTTGTTTGTTTGTTTTTCATAGAGACAGGGTATTGCTATGTTGCCTAGGCTGGTCTTGAATGCCTGGCTTAAGTGATCCTTCCACCTTGGCATCCCAAAGTACTGAGATTACAGGCATGAGCCACTGTGCCTGGCCCTGTTATTGCTATGACTGTAGCCATTTGGGAGGTGGTGAAACTGAGACTTAGATTAAGTGACTTGCCCAATGCCTTAGGGCAATGTCCCCTGACTCCTAAGCCTTTTCACTCAGCGCATTCCCCCCACTTAAGCACACCCCAGCCCCTTTCCTGGCCCATCTGGTCACAATGGCAGCTCTAATGAAGCAACCGGGGCAGCTGCCAGCCTGAGAAGAGGGACTGGGCAGCCCTCTGGCCGGGCATCATTTAATCAGATGACCTCCAAAGCGAGCTTTTCCGGCTGACCGTCCGGCCTCCAGAAGAACGGCATTAAGGAGTTAATGAGGCTTGGCCGAGGCGATGGGCCATCTGTTCTTAATTATCCAAAGTGCATGGGGCCGAGGGCAGGCTGACGTGGGGGCGGCCGGGCGCTGCCTGCGTGGTGGAGCTGGCTGCCGCCTCAGCCGCCTGCCTTTGTGCCTCCAGCCTCATTGGCTCCCTGAGTGTCTCACTTTGCCTTCTCCCCTGTTTCTCCCACCTCTGAGGCCGAGTAGCAGAAGTCAGAAGCTCGTGTCCAAGAGCCCCAAGTGAGCAGAGGCAGGGATGGGAGCAGGAGACGTGGGGTTAAAGCCCAGTTCTCCAGACACAGAGCCCAAGACAGGGATTTGGGGGCAAGCGATTTATCCAGGAAGTATTTTCAGGAGAAAGGGGAAGGAGGAGCTGAGCAAGGATGGGGAGAAGCTTCACACTGGTCCCTTGGGGAGTTCTGGGGCTCAAATGCAGCACAGACATAGCCCCAGCTTAGTGTGAGGAATGAAGCAATTATCTGGAGGCGGCACAGTCAGGTGCAAGTTGCTCTTGGCCATCACAGGAAGCAGCTGGGGAGGGATGCACCCACCAGAAAAGAAATTTCAGTGAGGCACCAAGAGGAGGGTGGGGAGACAGCAAGCGGACAATTGAACAGGAGTCCTCTTTGGAAAATAACCAAGCCTGGTCCTAATTTTTTTTTTTTTTTCCTGGCAGGAAGCATGGTTATGTCCCCTGAAGCCCTGGTCCGCATGAAGTTCTTCCTGCTTTTCTTCAGAGGCAGATGAAGGGGCTGGTCAAGGGAATGGATTTTGCATTCAGATGTAGGTTTGAAGCTTGGCTTTTCCACCTACCAGCTGGCTGATCTTGGGAAGAATTCCTGACCTTTCTGAGCCTCAGTCTCCTTGTCTGTAAAATGGGAATAATAGTACTCCCTACCTTTTGGAGCTCTCTGGGAAGATTGCTGAGCTGGTGCACATAAAGTCTCAGAACAGAGCCTAGGACTTAACGTTTAATTATGGTGGTGGTTGTAGGGGGGTGATAATGGTCTTTCTTCCTCCCTCTTTTTCCTCTTCTTCCTCCTTCTCCACTTCATCCTTCTTCTCCTCTTCATCCTTCCTCCTCCATCTTTCTCCTGTCTCTTCTTCCATCGTCTTCTTTCCTCTTCCCCTTTTTCCTTCTCTCTTCATCCTTCTTTTTCTCTGTCCTTTCTCTGTTCTCTGTTTTCTTCTTCCCATTATTGTTGTTGGTAATGTTATTACTATCCCCTAGCAAACTAATGGACTTGGTTTGGAGTGAGGCATACTTCAACTTGGGGGAGGACCCCAAATCTATTTCTGGGTTGATGCTGTGCTATTTGTGAGACAATCATAGAAAAGCCCATGTTTGAGTCGTGTGTGGTGGAATCTTCTCAACAGGCATGCCTGGCTTTCTCCTGGGATTTAAAAACAAGCATCAGAGTGGAGTAGAAAACCTGAAGTTGGGCCGCACAGAATTCATGTATGAGCTCTGCCTCCTACAGGCTGTGCGGCCTTGGGCAAGATGCTCATCCTCTCTGAGACTCAGATTTCTTATCCATAAAATGCTCACGTTGCAGTGATGTTGGGAAGGTTAAATGGGATGATACTGTGGGCCTAGCCCGTGTGCACTATAGGGATTCACAGTCTGGGCTTGTCTGGTGTCCTGGCCCAAAGTAGGTGCTTGAAAATTAGTTTCTTCTTTCACATTGCATGCTGGTGGATTTGGACTAGAATTGGGATCGGTCACTTCTGGTTTGGATCATGGAACATACTGTTTGTCTCTTGTCCTGGTCAGCCCATGACATAAAGGGTCATGGAGTCGTGGTCTTTATTATGATGCTCCTGACCAAGAATCTGGCAGCGCCAGGCTGCTGTGTATTCAGGAATCACAAAGACTTGGGTTCAAAGCCTTGCTCTGCCAGTTTTTGAGCTGTTGGCTTCATCTTTCGGATCCTGTGTCTTTATCTGTAAAATGAAGTCGTTAGTATGTTCCTGTCTGCATCACTGTGCAGATTACGTTAGATAATGTAGTTGAGCCCAGGGTCTAGGCTGTGATGAAAGGAGAACTAACAACAAACCATGTCATTAATGAGATGGAGGGAGAACCACATCTCTGTGGCTGTCTGCCAAAGACACCCAGACCTAAAAAACAAAAGGTGATTCTAAAGAGTTAATTCAACAGGCGGAGCTGCCCTGGCCACCTCTGTTCTATGCTCCAGGTTGGATTCATTTGCACCCCTATATCTTGGCTCAGGGTCCAGCTGCCTGGTGCATGCTAGGGGGTGTGAAGATGAGCCTAATTACGAAGGAGTGAGTGTTGCTTGTCCCTGTGATCATGGCAGGGTTTGATGCCAGGGGTGTCTGTGGTCTGACAGAGATGGTGTTTGGATGTGAATGTCGGATTTCTATGTAGAGTGCTGGGGAACTTGGACAGCTTTGCAGCTTGATTATAAACTCATTGGAGAGCTCCTAGCTCCTGTTCTGAAAAAGGACTCCTTCCCCTTTCTCACAGGAGCTGAGGTTGTCATTAATGCTTTTTATGAAATATTTTCAACTTTCTGACTTCCAGTCCTCTGGTAGGATTATATTTTCCCACCTACTTTAAAGGTGGATGTGGACATGTGAATTGCTAAGTCAACCCTCGTGGACACGAAGCATGAATGAGAAAGCCATGTTGGTTACTTCCCATTGAGATTTTGGGCTTGTTACATCAGCATAACTGAGGTACCCTGACTGATACACTGGATGGATGAATGCATACAAAAATCTGCAAGGGCAGGGACTCTGCCTGATGTTCCTACCTTATTCCCAGGGCCTAGCGTGGCACCTGGCACATATAAGCAGTGGATAAATCCTTGCTGAGGAAGGAAAGGAGGATCTTGGAACCACCAGCCCTTAGTTTGATCCTGATTTTGCAACTCATCAGCTGTGCAAACTTTGAAAATTCACTTAACCTTTTAATCTTCACTTTTCTCATGCATGGAATGGGAATACCATTCCCTGAAATGTTACTGTAGGATTTATTCTCACAATGTAGAAGATTCTGACATATAGCAGGCACCCAATACATAATGGCTAACAAAATCTTTTGCTTTGATAAAAGACAGCAGGTATGGAGGGGAGGGACTGGGCCTATGTAAGTACTTTTTTCTGCAAGGAGGATTGGGGTAGGAAGGAACTTGTAGGTGACATTGACATGGGAAGGGAAACCTTAATGATGAGTGGTCTGCAAAGCAAGGGGTGGGGAAGGCAGAGATAAATAAAGCAAGTAGTTGTCAGATATCTCTTTTCTCAGTCCAAGAGAGCTAATTCAAATGGCATGAAACATCCCCAAATATTTGAGCAGAAGCCATAGCTAGTACGCTTTTAATTACCCTGCCAATAAAGATTCCTGGGCAGAACGGTCTTCGATGCACAGTAATGTTTTGCAATGTTTTTAGTAATTGGGTTAAGATAATTTATTAGAGTACTGACTGGATGTGTTTCAATAATTGCTAAGACTAGAATATTAGCCTTTCCTCCCTGAATGCAAATCACTCCCCAGTGGGCCAAAGCATTGGAGAATATTGTTCTAAATATGCAAATCACTTTGAGACAAATTCCGAGTGCTGACCATAGCATCTATGTGAGCATTTATTTTAAATTGCACTTGGAAGCTCCCTGAACTTTGAGTCCCATGTTGGGGGCTTGTTTTGTTGGAGAGGTCACAGGCTGTGGTTGATTGACCTCCTACTGTTTTTATTAAAATTAAAGGAAATCTGCGTGCAGATGGGAGGTAAGGAGGGTCAGCAAGGGCCCCGCCGAGGTCGCTGGCAGCATTAGAGACACAGTTAATGGCTAAAACAGATTTTCCCTCATGTCTATTTTTCTACTGAGCTTGTTGGGAGGAAAACAATCTAACCCTATTTAAGAAAAAATAATCAGAAGTATTAACAGAGGAATTGAGAGGATGAGACAGTCTTGCCAGAGGGGAGGGGGCATGTTTGCAATCAAGATTTAAAGGTCATAAGCTTCCTAAGGTTAATTTGGTTTATCTGGAACTAATACGGCACATCAGGAGAAAAAGACTCACTTAATAGAAGCTTTGCATTATCGGGAAATAATAGCAGTGGAAGTTGCATGTATGGTCTGCTTACAGTACCAAATAGTGTCCCAAGCACATTACATGTATCTAATCCATTTAATCCTCACAACAACCCAATGAGTGGATATACTGTTATCTCCATGAGGAACTCCAGTCTTGAAGAAATGACGATGTTGGTTGGCCAAAGTCTTTCTCCTTATAAGTGGTAGAGCCAGGGTTTGAACCAAGGACTCAGAATTCCAAGCTCCTAAATTGGACCACAGGGATATATTGCAGCTACCATGTACTAAACAGTCACCGCGGTTTCTGTAACAAGCTAGGTCCATTACATGCACTAGTCCATTGGACTGTTTAAGTACTATTAAGGTGTTATTCCAATTTGGAAAACAAGGAACTAGGAGCAGGGTCTGTAGATCTCTGATTCATGGTGCAGTTGATGTCGGTAAGAGGAACAAGAGTTATTCAGGTAGAATGGAAGGGCATACTGGGTGTGAGGCAGAGATGTAAAAAAAAAAAAAAAAGGTCACAGGTGTAGAAAAATACGCACCATCCTTAACTTCCTTATTCATAAAGTGGGAAATAATAATAATACTGGCTTTGAAGGTACTCAGTGCCATGGCCAATACACAATAAATGCTTAAATATCCAGTCTTAATATCTCTTTATGAAACAATAACTAGGATTTTCTTAGTTTTTTAGACTTAAAAAAAGCACCACCAATTATTGGAAGTACTACTGTTTGGAAGTAGTTTATACTATGTCTCCAAAGAGTAAATAAGGCTTTATGAGTATATTCCTAATACAGGAAAATAATTAAGCTACCGTGTCGAGCTATTGACCTGTAAGGAAGAAATGCGAGCCCCCATATCTCTGCGTTAATTGCAAAGTAACCAGAATCTGGCCTTTGTTCTTCCACTTCTAGATCTCTTGGGGCTGCCTGTAGGTGGATATGTTCATGGAAGATGGTGAAAAGGACAAGAATAGGATTTGCTGTATAGAATCACTATAGTCACATCACACTGAATGTCGACAACATCGGTTGTTATCCTTACAACTGTGCAAAATAGGTAAGGAGGAGAGTATGACACTGTATTAGTCCATTCTCACATGACTATAAAAAATACCTGAGACTAGGTAATTTACAAAGAAAAGAGGTTTAATTGGCTCACAGTTCCACAGGCTGTACAGGAATCATGATGCTGGCATCTGCTTAGATTCTGGGAAGGCCTCAGGAAACTTACAATCATGGCAGAAGACAAAGGGGAAGCAAGCACCTCACATGGCCAGAGCAGGAGGAAGAGAGAGAGAGTGGGGAGGTGTTGCACACTTTTTAAACAACTAGATCTCATGAGAATTCACTATCTCAATGACAGCACCAAAGGGGATGGTGTTAAACCATGTGAAACTGCCCCCATGATCCAGTCACCTCCCACTAGTCCCTACCTCCAATACTGGGAATTATAATTTGACACGAGATTTGCAGGGGAACAGGTCCAAACAATACCAGATAGCCAGTGTACAGGTGAATAATGAGGTTTAAAGAGGAAAAGGGACTTCTTCCTGACCACAGAGTGACTGACTGGTGGAGCAGAGGCTCCAACATAAGTCTTCTAGCTTTGGATCTCTTCAGCTTTTTTCATTCTCTCCAAGATTCCAGGTGGAGGGTGGTAGGTTCTAAATTGGTATTACTTTAATGGCAACCACAATTTTGCACCAACCTAATAGCGCTGGAATTGTCACCATTGCCATGGGGCTCTTTGCCAAGATAACCACCACAACCATTGCCAGGGTCACCACCATCACAGTCAAGGTAGCTTTTACAAAGTATCTTTCTCCGAATAAAGTCTTCACATTAGTTGAGAAGCTGTTTGCTAATCTCATCAGTATCCCCAAGTAAAGAAAGACAGTCTATATTATAAGAGGCAGTTACAGCTTCCTCCAAAGTTTCCTAATGGATAATAAATTATGAAGAGTACATTCTTTGCTATGTAATTAATGGAAATTTACCATTTTTAAGCTTCCTTTGGGAAATTTTCCATGTCAAATGAATTTGTCGATGGGACCCGAGAGAGAGGCTATCACAACTGTTCCAATGTGTACTTCTTCATTAGGCGGCTGCTGGAGGTTAAATTTTCAGCCACGTCTTCTGATGGCTTTGATCTCTGATGACAGTGTGAACTCTATTCACTCCTTGGTATCACTCTGGTATTTTAAAATAGTCTTTTAAGATAGCCTTGCTAATTATTTTGCTGGAAGTTTAATTAAATCTTGTCACAGAGGAATATGCTATCTCGGGGAATGGCTGCTAAACATAAGTCAAATTGCTAAAAAAAAAAAAATTAAAAATAAAATTAAAAAAGAAGGCAGAGGAGACAAATAGGAATACAAAGAATGGTGCAGAGATAGATTTCCATACTAAAAGAATGCAGGATTTTCTCAAGGTCAAATTCTTTTGTTTGAGCCATGTTCAACTTTGAGAGGATTCTAAGTAGTCTTTAATTTTATGTTTATAAAAAAACAAATGTATTGAAAGAAAGCAATTGTTGTTTTTCTTTAGTTCTGCTCTGGAACCATAAAGATAAACAGATGACATCACTGTTTTCAGGGGGCTCATGGTTGTCTCCGTGTGTGTGTGTGTGTGTGTGTGTGTGTGTGTATCTGTGTGTATGTAGGGGATGGGGAGTACAGAGAGACATGTTATATATAGAAGGTTAGATGTCTTAGAATATTCATTATGGTGTTGTTTGTAACAGCAAATTTCTGAAACAATCTTTTTGAAAGAAGTAGACTCAAGTAGGAGTATGATAGGATATGATCTCCAACGTGTGTTTAAGATTAAAAAACAAAGTGCCAACCAGTATACAAAAGGGTTGGCAAACTTTTTCTTAAAAGACCAGATAGTAAGAGGCTTTGTGGTCTGTACGGTTTCTTTTCTTGTCGTGTGAAAGCAACCATAGACAACACACAAAGGAATTCATATGACTGTGTTCCAATAAAACTTCATATGTATTGAACTTGGAATTTCAAAAATGGTTTCTATGTCACCAAATACTCTTCTTCTTTTGTTCCCCCTCCCCTCAACCATTTGAAAATGTAAAAATTATTCTTGGCTTGCTAGCTATACCAAAAAATAATTAAAGCAGGGTCTCAAAGGGATTATTTTTACATCTACTTCCGTGGCAACGTTACTCTCAATAGCTAAAATGTGAGAGCATCCACTGATGGATGAATAAGCAAGATGTGCCATGTATGTATTATAGGCTATTGTTCAGCCTTAAACAGGAAATCCTGACATACATTACAACGTGGATGAATTTTGAGGATACCATGCCATGTGAAACAAGCGAGTCACAAAAGACAAATACTATATGATTGTCTTTATATGAGGTACTTATATTCAAATTCACAGAGGCAGTAGAATGGTGGTTGTTGGGCTTGAGGGAAGAGGAAAATGGGGAGTTGTTTAATGGGTATGGAGTTTCAGTTTTACAAGAGGAAAATAGTTGCAGAGTTGGATGGTGGTGATGGTTGTGCAACATTATGAATGTGTTTAAAGACACTGAACTGTACACTTAAAATGACTTAGATGGTAAATTTTATGTTGTGTGTATTTTTTTTTTCTGTGATAGAATCTTGCTCTGCCACCCAGGCTGGAGTGCAATGGCGTGATCTCATGTCACTACAACCTCTACCTCCCGGGTTCAAGCAATTCTCCTGCGTCAGCCTCCCGAGTACCTGGGATTACAGGTGCACATCACCATGCCTGGCTACTTTTTGTATTTTTAGTAGAGACAGGGTTTCACCATGTCAGGCTGGTCTCCAACTCCTGGCCTCGTGATCCACCTGCCTCGGCCTCCCAAAGTGCTGGGATTACAGCCTGAGCCACCATGCCCAGCCTGTTACGTGTATTTCAACACAATTTAAAAAACTGTAAAACACACTAAAATAACAACAACAACAACAACAAAATAGAAGCAGGCTGGATTTGGACTGTGGGCCATAGTTTGGAAACCCATGGTGTAGAACATGGACCATTTGTGTACAAATACACACACACACACACACACACATATATACAAACTGCACATAACAAATATGATAGGTTTAATGTTTTTGAAATACCTCTTGGTGATTAATTACTCCCTTAAAAACCAGTTTCTTTCTTCTCGGCATTCCTTGTGTTACAAAAGCTAAGCCCTAATGAGACATTGCCCCTAGGGAAGAAGAGGACTCTATGGAATGGAACAAAGCTCATCATTCAACATTGACTTTCAAAGATGACTTATTTTTTTTTTTCTCTACGAAGTGGCAAGACAATTATCTTTAAAACCAAACTTTATTACAAGATAAATGCTTCTGCATTTGTCTGCCCTTTCTAAATTCCCAAAGGCCTTTTTACATACCAAGGTGCAAGCCTGGCCAACTTAGACCATAGAGTTTCATGACAGATCCTCCTCATGCCCAGCTCCTAGAGGCGCTGGAGAAAGTGCTGAGTGGCAAGAGGAAGGCTCTCTGGTCCTCAGAGAGGACCTGAAGTCAAAAGAAACAAATGCTGGCCAGGTGAGGTGGCTCACGCCTGTAATCCCAGCACTTTGGGAGGCTGAGGCTGGTGGATCACCTGAGGTCAGGAGTTTGAGACCTGTCTAGCCAACATAGTGAGACCCCATCTCTACCAAAAATACAAAAATCAGCCAGGCATGGTTGCGCATGCCTGTAGTCTCAGTTACTCGGGAGGCTGAGGCAGGAGAATCACTTGAACCTGGGAGGCAGAGGTTGCAGTGAGCCGAAATCATGCCACTGCACTCCAGTCTGGGTGACAGAGTGAGATTCTGTCTTGAAAAAAGAAAAATGCTGAAATACATGTGTGTCTTGACTGCCCTCTCTAAGATGATATGCTAGAAGTGATGTACGAAACTGCAAGCTAAGTCGGAGGCCTTTCAGAGCATGGTTGGGCACTTTCCTCATTTTCTGAGGTACAAAGTAAATATTTTCACTTCCCCATCCTTTAGAAACCCCCCTTCAGTTTCGCGAAGGAATGCGGGTGGATGGGTTCCCTGCAGGCTGGATCCCTGCAGAGTGATGTGGAGATTCTGAGAGAACCCATGGACTGCCACTGGGGTCAAAGCAAGGAAGGCTCTATAGATAGGGACTTCGTAACACGAGGCGAGTGGCCAGAATCACAGAATTCAGCCAGTCCTCCTCCTGTGATACCCCAAACATTGAGAGACAGCAGGGATGGGCCAGTTTGAACGCGCCCGATCTCGTCTGATCTCGGAAGCTAAGCAGGGTCGGGCCTGGTTAGTACTTGGATGGGAGACCGCCTGGGAATACTGGGTGCTGTAGGCTTGGCCGGGCGCGGTGGCTCAAGCCTGTAATCCCAGCACTTTGGGAGGCCGAGACGGGCGGATCACGAGGTCAGGAGATCGACACCATCCTGGCTAACACGGTGAAACCCCGTCTCTACTAAAAAATACAAAAAAAAAAAAAAAAAAAAAAAAAAAAAAAACCACAAAAGTCCCAAGATGTGTCTGGTAGACTCGAGGCCTCCTTTTACTCTAAAGACACATTTTCTTACACCTCATGTGACACTGTGTGGAAGAAACAGCCTTGGTATGGAGTTTAAATCTTAGGTATGACTGAATATTTATCCTAAAGAGTCTGTACTAACTGAAGACCGTTTTAAACTTTCTGAGATGACGATATCAAAACTGGCGTGTTTAGGGTTTTTCATACTACCTAGTAGAATGGGGCTTGCAGCAAGATGAAATCAGGGAAAATAAAGTTTGCTGCATTTTTTTTTTCACTTGCAAATTGTACAGGATGAAGTTTGAGCCTGCTATGTGTCATGGTTATATATGCATACAACGCCTCTGGAAGTTTAAAGAAGGGACATGATTGCTTTTCTATTCTGCAGAGGTGTCTTGGGGGGTCAGGAGGAGGAACGGATTTACTGTTTACTCCTTGGTATTCCACTTAGAGTGATTGCTGTAGTCCGAGCAAGAGGTGGTGATCTTTTCCATCATGATTTGAAGCTTGGAATTGATTCTGTGTTAAACAGGGAATCAGTGACGGTTTAAATAAGCAGAGCAACATCCTGGTTAGATTTGTCTCTTAAATTACATTGCTTGGCACTAGTCTACAAAAAAGGGAGACCATGGATGGACTGGAGGCGGGAAGGCTTCTTTGGAGGCTGTTGAAATAATGTAGGAGAGAGAAGGTGAGGCTTACCACCATGTCCAGCTGATTTTTTAAAATTTTTAGTAGAGACGGGGTGGGCGCCCGCCACCACACCCAGCTGATTTTTTTGTATTTTTAGTAGAGACGGGGTTTCACCCTGTTAGCCAGGATGGTCTTGATCTCCTAACCTTGTGATCCACCCACCTCAGCCTCCCAAAGTGCTGGGATTACAGGTGTGAGCCACCCTGGCCCTGTGGCTGGTTTTTATTCCCTATTTGGCCCCACCCACATCCTGCTGATTGGTCCGTTTTACACAGTGCTGATTGGTCCATTTTGACAGAGTGCTGATTGGTGCATTTACAAACCGTTAGCTAGACACAGAGTGCTGATTGGTGCATTTACAATCCTTTAGGAGACAGAAAAGTTCTCCAAGTCCCCACCCAGCCCAGAAACCCAACTGGCTTTACCTTTCAGTTTCAGGCTTAGCTGCCTCTCTTAAAACTGCTGAAAGGGCTCATGCACAGGGTTATGTACAACTAAATTAATCAATCTCTCCCCTGCCTCACTTTTTCTGCCTCCCTCTCCCTTGTTTCTTTCCTATATTCTGTTCCCTCTCTTCCTTTTCCAGCTCCTTTAGCCACTGGGCAGTGAGTCCAATTCCTTATTAGTTTCTTTCAAATCTCCCTCCCTCTGACTTTTCTCATAACCTGAGCTTTGGGCAGCTCTTGTGTTCCATGTCCCCTTACCCTATGCTTTTAAATCTTTGTTTAATCTCTCAGAGAAGCTCCCTGCCCTTTCCAGGATAAGTCATTCTAGCCTTTCTGTCACCTTTCCCTACTTCAGCTCTGTCCAGCTCAGTGATAAGGTGAAGAGGTGGAGTCTTGTTCCCTGGGTTTGCACCTTGGCTCCACAACTAACTAGTTAAGTGACACAGGCAAGAACAGTCACTCTCTAAACCTCCATGTCTTCACGTGTGAAAGTGTTACTGGAAAGAGGTCCTGATCCAAACCCCAAGAGAGGGTCCTTGGATCTCGCACAAGACGGAATTCAGGGCAAGTCCCTAAAGTGAAAGCAAGTTTATCGAGAAAGTACGGGAATAAAAGAATGGCTACTCCGTAGACAAAGCAGCCCTGAGGGCTGCTGGTTGCCTATTTTTATGGTTATTTCTTGATTATGTGCTGAACAAGGGGTGGATTTTTTCATACCTCTCCTTTTTACACCATATAGGGTAACTTCCTGACATTGCCATGACATTTGTAAACTGTCATGGTGCTGCTGGAAGTGTAGCAGTGAGGACAATCAGAAATCACTCTCTAACCATCTTGGTTTTGGTGAGTTTTAGCCATCTTCTTTACTGCAACCTGCTTTTTCAGCAAGGTCTTTATGAGCTGTATCTCGTGCCGACCTTCTATCTCATCCTGTGAGTTAGAATGCCTTGTCTGGGAATGCAGCCTAGTGGCCCTCAGCCTCATTTTAGCCATTATTCAAGATGGAGTTGCTCTGGTTCAAATGACAAAAGAAGAATAATACTGGTACCTCTTTCACTGGGTTGCTGTGAGGCTTAAACGAGATAGTACTTACAAAGCTCAGCGCAGGGCTTGCTATATTATAAGTGCTTATGAAATATTAGCATAATAATAATTATCAATACTGTTCTCATTCACACAGGAAATGCTCAGATTTGATCAGCAACTGCTTCAGCAAAAAGAAACAAAAGGCAAAACCCCCAAAACAGAATCAAACAAAAACAATCGCCAAACAGAATGAAACAAACACCCTCTTAGAGTGTGGAAAAGGGAAAGGTTTTGAGTCCTCAAATATTCATGGGTATGTGGAGTTTTTTTCATTTAAAAAATATCCCCATGACTCATTCTCTGTATTAGGCATCAGTTGCTGTGGTAACAAAGGACCCCAACACTTAGCAGTTTTTATCTGTGGATGGAGACTCTGGGAATAGCTTGGCTGGGTCCTGTGCTTGAGGGCCTCTCACTGGCTTCATCAAGGTGTCAGTTGGGGCCTTAGTCATCTTAAGGTTGAACTAGGACAGTATCTGTTCCCAAGTCCACTCTGCTTTTTGGTAGGATTTGGTTCATGAGATGTCAGCATGAGGGCCTCAGTTTCTTGGTGGCTGTTAGCCCAAGGCTGCTGTCAACTCCTTGCAATATGGCTCTCACCATCAGAGAGCAAGCATGTGAGCAGAGCTAGAGACAGAATAATAGGATGGAAATCAGTCTTTTGTAACCCAGTGCCTTGGATTAAAGTTTATGGCCCCTCAAAATTCCTGTGTTCAATTTGTAATGCGCAAGGTGATGGTATTAGGAGGTAGGGCCTTTGAGAGGTGATTAGTTCGTGAGGACAGGGCCCTCATGAATGGGATTAGTGCCCTTTTAAAAGGGACCCCAGAGAACTTCCTAGCCTCTTCTGTTTCCTGAGGATGCGGTGAAAAGACTCCCATTGGTGAACCAGGAAGTGAGCTCTCATCAGACACTGAATCTGCCAGTATCGTCTTGATCTTGGACTT
>NW_012104143.1:1011781-1015386 GCF_000951045.1 Mandrillus leucophaeus | reverse complement strand
ATTCTTCTAAAGTGGCCGTACCATTTTACGTTTATAAATAGCAATGTATGGGGGTTCCCATTTCTGACTGCATTACTGAAGGGAATTTAGAGCAGTAGTTAAGAGGTGGGAGGATCACTTGAAACCAAGATTTCGAGACCAGCCTGGGCAACAAAGCAAGGGGCTAATCTCTATAAAAAGTAAAAAATGGGCTGGGCGCAGTGGCTCAAGCCTGTAATCCCAGCACTTTGGGAGGCCGAGATGGGCGGATCATGAGGTCAGGATATCGAGACCATCCTGGCAAACACGGTGAACCCCATCTCTGCTAAAAAATACAAAAAACTAGCCAGGCGAGGTGGTGGGCGCCTGTAATCCTAGCTACTTGGGAGGTTGAGGCAGGAGAATGGCGTAAACCAGGGAGGCGGAGCTTGCAGTGAGCTGAGATCCAGCCACTGCACTCCAGCCTGGGCGACAGAGCAAGACTCCGTCTCAAAAAAAAAAAAAAAGTAAAAAATGAGCCAGGCATGGTGGCTTGTGCCTGTGGTCCCAGCTACTTGGAAGGCTGAGGCAGGAGGATGGCTTGAGCCCAGGAGTTCGAGGCTACAGTGAGCTGTGATTGTGCCACTGAACTCCAGCCTGAGCTACAAAGCAAGTCTCTATCAAAAATGAATAAATAAATGCATACATACCTAAAGCCCAGCTCTGGCTTTATGTAGCCCAGGTTTTGGTCTCTGCTTTGCCTCTTATGACTGGTGTTGTTACTTTGGATAAGCTATTTTAGCCTCAGTTTTTTGACTTTGTAAAATGGAAACAATAACAGAAATAATACCTACATTGGTGGTTGCAAGGAGTAAATCAGATTATTGGTCCGATGTCAATCATACAGCAATTTCTGTATCAGCTCTTATCACGGTAAGTAAATCTTGTGTGTGGTTTTTTTTTTTTTAAATTGTTTTTACCTGTGGTAAGGTAAAAATAATTAATATTTGGGTTCAGTAATCTCATATAACTTTTTCCATTTGGGGGATGCATTGGTACAAGCTTCCAGTTTTAAGAACATAAAAAATGATGGGGTGGTTGGAACCTGTCTAGAAATAACGTAAGTGGCTTCATACCTGTTTCTTACCTCAATTCCTTCAGTGCTCCAGCCCCATTTTTAGGCTTTTTTCCTGCTTTTCTGACTATAGGGTCAGAGGACCCCTCAGTACTGTGTTCTGTTCCCTGACGCTGGTTTTCTCAGTTCAGTTTTCTGACTTTTTTCCCCAGGTGGTGACCCAGGAAGCCATCTGCCTTTCATGGCCCCTCTGCATCTTTGACCCAGACATGACCCTCCCAATCACTCAGGAAGTGCCGTTGTACCTGAGTGCCGAAGCCATTTCCGTGCTATATGATAGTTAGAAAGTGATTGTACTGTAGTTCCTGAAACATAAAATGTGCTCTGCAACTGACGAGAAACAGAGCATCATGCAGCCGAAGTCGTTTGGAGTAACTGAACATGGCGTGCCACGTGAGCCCATCGAAACACACAGCTTTCAATTAAAGCAAACAAACAAAAAAAGCCAAGAGAAAAGTTCCAGGAAAATGCAATTTGCGAGTTGTTCAACATTTGTTTTCAATTTCTATATTATTCCAAATGCCATCTTGTAATGAGGGCACAATTTCCTCTTTCTGACTCCCACCTCCCCTTCCCCTTCCTCCTTTCTTTCCTCCCTCTCTCTTTCTCTATTTGCAGGGTGAGGGAAACTGACTTGATGTCTACAGGGATGTCCAACTGATGATGGCCCAACTCAGTCTGGCTCAGCTGAAAATCCCAGCTAGTCTCCAGCATGAAGACTGGGTCACCCCAAAGCCAAGTAAGGTTACTGGCGCGCTCTCCCTCTTCCTTTTTAGAGGGCTTCTACAACTTAGTGAGTCCAAGACACTCAAAGAATCCTGTCTTTGGTGCAAACTTAAGAGAGCCAGGGCTTAAGGCAAGCCCCTGAGATGGCCCTGCTTGCAGAGAGACAAAACTGGGCCCTGACGTGCTAACCCACTGTGCAGTCTTTATACTGTATTGTCCATAAGTCTGTATGGTGAATGTATTTGTAGCATGGGTCCTGTCATTCTGAACTAAACTTTTTGTCAGAATTTTGGAGTTGAAACACTCCTGTATGTGTCGTTACATGTTGACATCTAAGTTGGGTGGATCCTGTGAAAGTTTAAAGGGAAGACTGTGGTGCCCAGACTGTGAAAAGCGGATGAGTACTAACACACGGACTGTTTTCCAGTTTTTCTCATCCGGAAGATTAACACAGTCCAGAATCCCAGGCTTGTTTTTGAAATACTCCAATTTAGTAAGTCTAACCTGAGGTTTAGGAATCTGTATTTTATTTTATTAGATGGAGTCCCACTCTGTTGCCCAGGCTGGAGTGCAGTGGCATGATCTCTGCTCACTGAATCCTCTACCTACTGGGTTCAAGTGATTCTCGTGCCTCAGCCTCCCGAGTAGCTGGGACTGCAGACAGGTGCCACCAGGACTGGTTAATTTTTGTAGTTTTAGTAGAGACAGGGTTTCACCATGTTAGCCAGGCTGGTCTGGAGCTCCTGACCTCAAGTGATCCACCCCCCTCAGCCTCCCAAAGCGTGAGGATGACAGGCATGAGCCACCGCACCCAGCCAGGAATCTGTATTTTAACATATGCATCAGGCCATTCTTAAAATCAGTCAAGTCTGGAGAATACCATATAGGGCTATGAATTAAAATTCTAGGATCACTCAATATGCTTGTTAAAAGCAGATTCCTGGGTCTGTGACTATAGCTTCTCAGTAGGTCTTTCTGTAAACTGAATGTTTATGTTCCTCCCCAAATTGAAATGCTCAAACTTAGTTCCCAGTGTGATGGTGTTAGGAGGCGGGGGCATCGGGGAGGTGGTTAGGTCATGAGGGTACGGACTTTGTGAATGAGATTCGTGGCTTTACAAAAGAGACCTCAGAGAGCTGCCTTGCTCCCTCCACCAGGTGCGGATATAGCCAAAAGACAGCTGTCTATAAACTAGGGGACTTCTAGACACACACTGGATCTGCCATCACCTGGATCTTGGATTTCCCAGCCTCCAGAACTGTGAACAATGCATTTGTGTTTGAGACGCCCAGTCTGTGGTAAGGTGTTTTATGAGCCTGAATGGACTAAAACCAGTCTTCCTTGTGGAGTCTGCATTTTTAATAAGCTTGGTGTGACTCTATGGGGGGTAGTTGAACATCCCTTTGAGAGACACTTGGTTTGGAGTCTCATTGCTTTCTGTGGTCCATAGACTGGCAACGTCAGCATCACTGGAGGCTTGTTAGAAAGGCAGCCTGGAGGCTGGGTGCGGTGGCTCACTCCTGTAATTCCAGCACTTTGGGAGACCGAGGCGGGCGGCTCACGAGGTCAGGAGATCAAGACCATCCTGGCTAACACGGTGAAACCCCATCTTTACTAAAAATACAAAAAAATTTAGCTGGGCGTGGTGGCAAGCACCTGTAGTCCCAGCTACTTGGGAGACTGAGGCAGGAGAATGGCGTGGACCCGGGAGGTGGAGCTTGCAGTAAGCCGAGATTGCGCCACTGCACTCCAGCCTGGGCAACAGAGCGAGACTCTGTCTCAAAAA
>NW_012104143.1:1005312-1011731 GCF_000951045.1 Mandrillus leucophaeus | reverse complement strand
AGCAGCCCTGAGGGCTGCTGGTTGCCTATTTTTATGGTTATTTCTTGATTATGTGCTGAACAAGGGGTGGATTTTTTCATACCTCTCCTTTTTACACCATATAGGGTAACTTCCTGACATTGCCATGACATTTGTAAACTGTCATGGTGCTGCTGGAAGTGTAGCAGTGAGGACAATCAGAAATCACTCTCTAACCATCTTGGTTTTGGTGAGTTTTAGCCATCTTCTTTACTGCAACCTGCTTTTTCAGCAAGGTCTTTATGAGCTGTATCTCGTGCCGACCTTCTATCTCATCCTGTGAGTTAGAATGCCTTGTCTGGGAATGCAGCCTAGTGGCCCTCAGCCTCATTTTAGCCATTATTCAAGATGGAGTTGCTCTGGTTCAAATGACAAAAGAAGAATAATACTGGTACCTCTTTCACTGGGTTGCTGTGAGGCTTAAACGAGATAGTACTTACAAAGCTCAGCGCAGGGCTTGCTATATTATAAGTGCTTATGAAATATTAGCATAATAATAATTATCAATACTGTTCTCATTCACACAGGAAATGCTCAGATTTGATCAGCAACTGCTTCAGCAAAAAGAAACAAAAGGCAAAACCCCCAAAACAGAATCAAACAAAAACAATCGCCAAACAGAATGAAACAAACACCCTCTTAGAGTGTGGAAAAGGGAAAGGTTTTGAGTCCTCAAATATTCATGGGTATGTGGAGTTTTTTTCATTTAAAAAATATCCCCATGACTCATTCTCTGTATTAGGCATCAGTTGCTGTGGTAACAAAGGACCCCAACACTTAGCAGTTTTTATCTGTGGATGGAGACTCTGGGAATAGCTTGGCTGGGTCCTGTGCTTGAGGGCCTCTCACTGGCTTCATCAAGGTGTCAGTTGGGGCCTTAGTCATCTTAAGGTTGAACTAGGACAGTATCTGTTCCCAAGTCCACTCTGCTTTTTGGTAGGATTTGGTTCATGAGATGTCAGCATGAGGGCCTCAGTTTCTTGGTGGCTGTTAGCCCAAGGCTGCTGTCAACTCCTTGCAATATGGCTCTCACCATCAGAGAGCAAGCATGTGAGCAGAGCTAGAGACAGAATAATAGGATGGAAATCAGTCTTTTGTAACCCAGTGCCTTGGATTAAAGTTTATGGCCCCTCAAAATTCCTGTGTTCAATTTGTAATGCGCAAGGTGATGGTATTAGGAGGTAGGGCCTTTGAGAGGTGATTAGTTCGTGAGGACAGGGCCCTCATGAATGGGATTAGTGCCCTTTTAAAAGGGACCCCAGAGAACTTCCTAGCCTCTTCTGTTTCCTGAGGATGCGGTGAAAAGACTCCCATTGGTGAACCAGGAAGTGAGCTCTCATCAGACACTGAATCTGCCAGTATCGTCTTGATCTTGGACTTGGGTCCCAGCCTCTAGAACTGTGAGCTCAGAAACAACTATTTCTGTTGTTTATAAACCACCCAGTCTCTGGTATTCTGTTATAGCAGCCTACATGGACTAAGATACCAGAAATGACATCCCTGTAGCCATATTCTATTTGTTAGAAGTAAGTCACTTGATCTGGCCCATATGCAAGGGGAGGGGATTTCACAATGGCAAGACTACCAGGGGATGGGGGTCCTTGGAGGCCATGTCAGAAGCTGCTCACCACTCTCTCCCAATTCTTCTTCCCATGTCCATTTTTTGTTTGTTTTTGAGACCAAGTCTCACTGTCACCTAGGCTAGAGTGCAGTGGCACAATCTTGGCTCACTGCAATGTCCACCTCCAGGTTTCAAGCAATTCTCCTGCCTCAGCCTCCCAAGTAGCTGGGATTATAGGCGTACATCACCACACCCGGCTAATTTTTGTATTTTTAGTAGAGAGAGGGTTTCACCATGTTGGCCAGGCTGGTCTCGAACTCCTGACCTCAGGTGATCTGCCTGCCTTGGTCTCCCAAAGTGCTGGGATTACAGGTGTGAGCCACCGCGCCCAGCCCCATGTCCCATTCTTTAATCTCCGCTGTGTTCTAGGAGTGCATCCTACTGCACCATGGATTTCATTCTACCTGATCACTAACTGGAAATTACCATCAGATTCCAGGAGATTCTCCATCATGATTCTCCCAGATGCCTAAAGGGAACCTGTCTCTCTGTCAGTTTAAATCACACCTGCTGGAGATCAGAACAACAGATGTCCCTCTGCAGAGCAAAGCAGGAGACTTTCATGCTGTTGGTGACTGCTTGGTGTTCTGCTTCCTGTTCTGAAAGAACGGAGAGAACTGACATTGAGGCAGCCAGGGGAAGGGCCATTTGCTTGCTTCTGGAATATTTCACAGTGAAATTTTCCTCTTCCACAAAGATCATGGATGGACGAATAGGATTATGGTGAGAGACATTGATCATGGTGAATATGTATTAATTACTTGCTATCATTATTGGTTATTATCATAGTATTATGAGATTGCTGGGGAGAAGAAAAATGGGCTTGTCTTTTCTGAAATTAGACCCATTTATTACCCATTGGGACTGCTGCTTTGGGATTTTCCAATGAATCCATGTGGGAAAAGAAGGTCTAAGTGAATATTTAGAACTGAGGCTAAAGCAGGGGCTGTCCAGAGGTGCCCCTTACTCTTCCAGTCACATAATAATAGAACTTCACTATGGTTTGGGAAACCCAAAAGGAAAGAGATATAAACCAAAGCAATGACAGGCCAGAACTTCTTGTTTTTCCACATGGCCACAAAATGGCTGCTGCATTCCTTAAATCACATCTACATTCCAGTCAGGAAAAAGGAAGAAGAAATGGCATCAGCTGCACTGTTCCTTTTATCAGGAGAATATAAAAATGTTTTCCAGAGTCACTCTCCCAACACCTCACCCCCACCAACAACCAAACACACAGGCACTTAAAATCTAATGAGCCACACTTGGCTGCAAGGGGGCTCTGAGAAAGTAACTTTCCCCAGCTGCTATAGTGGAAGGTGGCAAGAGAGAAAGGGGAATTGAAACAGCTGTTGGGGAGCCAAACAGCAATGTCTGCCACAGGTGTTATTACTCATTGTAATATGTTTAGTCCTATAAATAATAAAAACTGATGATTTTACAATAACGAAATCACGATATGAATCCATGTTTGCCTGTCGTCCATCTTGCTCTATGCAGCAAGCATTTACTGAGTGGCTCCTGCATGTCAGACCCTGTGTTAAAAGAATGGAAATTCCTGTGCCTGAGGTGACATCATAGCACTTGAGGGAGAAGGGAGGCCATTTTGCAAAGGCTAAATGACATCATGATCAAGTGTTCAGAAAGTACAATGGTCATTTATTTTTCTTCCCCCGCCGCCCCGAGATGGAGTCTTGCTCTGTCGCCCAGGCTGGAATGCAATGGCACAATCTAGGCTCACTGCAACCTCTGCCTCCCGGGTTCAAGCAATTCTCCTGCCTCAGTCTCCCAAATAGCTGGGATTACAGGTGCACACCACCGTGCCCAACTAATTTTTTTTATTTTTACTAGAGACAGGGTTTCACCATGTTGGTCAGGCTGGTCTCGAACTCCTGACCTTGTGATCCACCTGCCTCGGCCCTCAGCCTCTCAAAATGTTGGGATTACAGGGGTGAGCCACCACACCCAGCCCATTTCTTTTTTTTCCAATTATTTTCTTTTAAAATTGTTAGAGTTTACCTTTTTGTTTTTCAGAAAGCTCCCTTGAGATCTAATTTAAATGTCATAAAATTCACCCATTTTAAACGAACAGTTTAATGAATTTTAGTAAATTTAGAGTTGTGCAACCATCACCACAACCCAACTTAAGAACAGTTTTATCACCCTGAAAAGATCTCTCCTGCTTCTCTGTAGTTCTTGTGTTTCTCATCCCCAGTCCCAGAACCACTCATCTATTTTCTGTCTCATAGATTTTTGTTTTTCTGATATTGTGAAATTATATAACGTGGTCTCTGGCATTGGGCATCTTTCACTTAGCATGTTTTCAAGGTTCATGTGTGTTATAGCATATTTCAGTGTTCCGCTCCTTGATTTTGCTGTATTGTATTCCACTGTATGTTTATTATTATGTATTGTTATTTTTGGAGACAGAGTCTTGCTCTGTCGCCATGCTGGAGTGTAGTGGTGCGATCTCGGCTCACTGCAACCTCCGCCTCCCAGGTTCACGTGATTCCCCTGCCTCAGCCTCCCGAGTAGCTGGTACTACAGGTGCATGCCACCATGCCAGGCTAACTTTTTGTTTTTTAGTAGAGATGGGTTTTCACTGTGTTGGCCAGGATGGTGTCAGTCTCCTGACCTCGTGATCCACCTGTCTCAGCCTCCCAAAATGCTGGGATTATAGGCGTGAGCCACTGCACCCAGCTTGTTTATCTTTTTTTTTAACCTATTTTGTTAATTTACTCACCAGTTGATGGACATTTGGGTTGTTTTCAGTTTGGGGTTATCGTGATTAATGCTGCTGTGAACACTTGTCTAAAAGTCTATTTTGTAGGCATATGTTTTCATTTATCTTGGGTAGGTACCTAGGAGTGATATTGCTGGATTCTTTCTAGATATGGGAAATTTATGTTTAACATTTTAAGAAACTGCAGAACTATTCTTCTAAAGTGGCCGTACCATTTTACGTTTATAAATAGCAATGTATGGGGGTTCCCATTTCTGACTGCATTACTGAAGGGAATTTAGAGCAGTAGTTAAGAGGTGGGAGGATCACTTGAAACCAAGATTTCGAGACCAGCCTGGGCAACAAAGCAAGGGGCTAATCTCTATAAAAAGTAAAAACTGGGCTGGGCGCAGTGGCTCAAGCCTGTAATCCCAGCACTTTGGGAGGCCGAGATGGGCGGATCATGAGGTCAGGATATCGAGACCATCCTGGCAAACACGGTGAACCCCATCTCTGCTAAAAAATACAAAAAACTAGCCAGGCGAGGTGGTGGGCGCCTGTAATCCTAGCTACTTGGGAGGTTGAGGCAGGAGAATGGCGTAAACCAGGGAGGCGGAGCTTGCAGTGAGCTGAGATCCAGCCACTGCACTCCAGCCTGGGCGACAGAGCAAGACTCCGTCTCAAAAAAAAAAAAAAAGTAAAAAATGAGCCAGGCATGGTGGCTTGTGCCTGTGGTCCCAGCTACTTGGAAGGCTGAGGCAGGAGGATGGCTTGAGCCCAGGAGTTCGAGGCTACAGTGAGCTGTGATTGTGCCACTGAACTCCAGCCTGAGCTACAAAGCAAGTCTCTATCAAAAATGAATAAATAAATGCATACATACCTAAAGCCCAGCTCTGGCTTTATGTAGCCCAGGTTTTGGTCTCTGCTTTGCCTCTTATGACTGGTGTTGTTACTTTGGATAAGCTATTTTAGCCTCAGTTTTTTGACTTTGTAAAATGGAAACAATAACAGAAATAATACCTACATTGGTGGTTGCAAGGAGTAAATCAGATTATTGGTCCGATGTCAATCATACAGCAATTTCTGTATCAGCTCTTATCACGGTAAGTAAATCTTGTGTGTGGTTTTTTTTTTTTTAAATTGTTTTTACCTGTGGTAAGGTAAAAATAATTAATATTTGGGTTCAGTAATCTCATATAACTTTTTCCATTTGGGGGATGCATTGGTACAAGCTTCCAGTTTTAAGAACATAAAAAATGATGGGGTGGTTGGAACCTGTCTAGAAATAACGTAAGTGGCTTCATACCTGTTTCTTACCTCAATTCCTTCAGTGCTCCAGCCCCATTTTTAGGCTTTTTTCCTGCTTTTCTGACTATAGGGTCAGAGGACCCCTCAGTACTGTGTTCTGTTCCCTGACGCTGGTTTTCTCAGTTCAGTTTTCTGACTTTTTTCCCCAGGTGGTGACCCAGGAAGCCATCTGCCTTTCATGGCCCCTCTGCATCTTTGACCCAGACATGACCCTCCCAATCACTCAGGAAGTGCCGTTGTACCTGAGTGCCGAAGCCATTTCCGTGCTATATGATAGTTAGAAAGTGATTGTACTGTAGTTCCTGAAACATAAAATGTGCTCTGCAACTGACGAGAAACAGAGCATCATGCAGCCGAAGTCGTTTGGAGTAACTGAACATGGCGTGCCACGTGAGCCCATCGAAACACACAGCTTTCAATTAAAGCAAACAAACAAAAAAAGCCAAGAGAAAAGTTCCAGGAAAATGCAATTTGCGAGTTGTTCAACATTTGTTTTCAATTTCTATATTATTCCAAATGCCATCTTGTAATGAGGGCACAATTTCCTCTTTCTGACTCCCACCTCCCCTTCCCCTTCCTCCTTTCTTTCCTCCCTCTCTCTTTCTCTATTTGCAGGGTGAGGGAAACTGACTTGATGTCTACAGGGATGTCCAACTGATGATGGCCCAACTCAGTCTGGCTCAGCTGAAAATCCCAGCTAGTCTCCAGCATGAAGACTGGGTCACCCCAAAGCCAAGTAAGGTTACTGGC
>NW_012104143.1:947423-1003437 GCF_000951045.1 Mandrillus leucophaeus | reverse complement strand
ATCTTAAAGCAGTGACACCCCAGAGTGTGGTGTCCAGGACTACATCTTTGGCCTCACCTAGAAACTTAAAAAATGCAGATGTTCAGGCCCTACCCAGACCTACTGGAATCAAAAACTCTGAAGTGAAAGCCAGTAATTGGGGTTTCAACAAGCCCTGCAGGTAATATACTGATTTATGCTAACGTTTGAGAACTTTAACTCTCTTTGTTTTAAACAAGGCTCGTTTTTCTTCAGGTGTATTAGTCTTCATCATTGACATTTATACCTGTGAATACAGTGTCCCGTTCTCTGAATTACTGTATCAAAGAGGCTCCATTCACTTCCATCTCGCCCCTGAAAGTGTTGGGACTCCATGAATAGGAGATAAAGAATTGAATGTTATTGACTGGCTCTAGCTCAGCAAACTTCTAGCTCAATCTGTTTCTTTCTCATCAAGGGTAGTATCGGAACAGCTGCTTTCTCCTCTTCTAGAGTAATCACTTGTGCAAGAGGGGAAGTACAAAATGACAGTCATCCCAAAGGGTTCTCATAGCAGGTCCCTGTTCTGGTGGGGTGCAGTGGGCTTTGTAAATGACTCTAACCCATCCCTACTCCTGGGACTGAATGATCCCCAACAGATGATGCCACCCCAAAGAGTGGTGCCACTAAGGCCAGTAAGAGAACGGAGACCAATATGGTGTGTGACCTTGTGTGGTTTAACTCTCTTCTCTGGGCTTGTGTTTTAAGGGCTGATCTCATTTACCAAGAGGTTAATGCTATTGCTTCTTCCATTTTGCAGAATTTTTTTTGGTAATTTTCAAAGAGACATCTAAATGTGTAAGTACTTTGAAAAGTTAAAACTACTCCACAAACATGCAGAATTATTCGTGTTATGAATGGAATGTGGAGTAGGATGGGAAAAAGAATTAGAGCTGCGTGTTTTGAGGAAAGGGAATTTAAGGAAAACATTTCCTTATGCTTTGAGCATTGATATTGCTATGCTCTTTCATAAAGTTTATGCCTGAAGTTAACTCTTAGCTCATTGCCTTAATATAGGTTTCCTCCAAAGCGGATCTCAGGACAGAGACAAGACAGAGAGTATGTCTGGGTGGTAATCCCAGGACATACTTTGCAAGGAGAAGGATTATAATATGAGACAGGGAAGGGAAGGCAGCCAGTGAAGGATGTCACCAAGTACTGCTCTGGGCAACTGGAGTTTAGCCTCTCTGAAGACCTCTGGAATCATCCTGTATGTCTTTGTGGGGCTACATTGGTTGGGTGCTGCTTCTGGGCAACACACATTTTTTTTTTTAACTTTAAGTTCTGGGATACATGCGCAGAATGTGTAGGTTTGTTACATAGGTATATATGTGCCATGGTGATTTGCTGCACCTATTATTCTGTCATCTTAGATTTTTTAAGCCCTGCATGCATTAGGTATTTGTCCTAATGCTGTCCCTCCCCTTGTCCCCCATCCCTCAACAGGCTCTGGTATGTGATGTTCCCCTCCCTATGTCCATGTGTTCTCATTGTTCAATTCCAACTTATGATCGAGAACATGCGGTGTTTGGTTTTCTGTTCCTGCGTTAGTTTGCTAAGAATAATGGCTTCCATCTTCATCTATGTCTCTGCAAAGGACATGAACTCATTCTTTTTTATGGCTGCATAATATTCCGTGGTGTGTATGTGCCACATTTTCTTTCTCTCGTCTATCATTGATGGGCATTTGGGTTGGTTCCAAGTCTTTGCTATTGTAAATACTGCTGCAATAAACATACGTGTCCAGGTGTCTTTATAGCAGAAAGATTTGTAATCCTTTGGGTATATACCCAATAGTGCGATTACTGGGCACCATAAATTTACTGGCACTTCTGTGTGAATGGAGGGAGCTCCCATAGCTGAGAGGGCCCTTCTGCAGAGAGATGCAGATGCCAGTAATGGGGAGCCAGGCCTACGTCAACTGAAGTTGCAAGACCAGATGTACATGGGCAACACACATCTGTGAGTGACCTATATTTGGGGTTCCTGGAACACTAAGAATCCCAGGTCATTAAGATTGGAAGGGAGTCACATTCTTCCCAAATCTTTGCCACTCAGACTTTGGCACCAGAACCATGGAAGGGCATTTTGACAGTGAGATGCTCAACCCACTGTAGATTTATTAATTTGGAATTTCTTGTGTGAGGCCTGGAAATTTGCACTTTAAACAACCCAGAAGACATTATGGTAAGTGAACTAACCCTGACACAGAAAGAGAAATCCCGCATAATCTCACTTAATATGTAGAATGAAAGAATTGAATTCATAGAAGTAGAAAGTAGAATGGTGGCTGCCAGGAGCTGGAGAGGGTGGGGAAAACGGGAGATGTTGGTCAAAGGGTACAAAGTTACAGTAGTGGAGGATGAAGAAGCCTGGAGATCTAACATACAGCAGGAGGACTATAGTTAATAAGACTCTACTATACACTGCAAACTTGCTAAGGGGGTAGCTTTCAAATGCTCTCACTACACAAAAACCTGAGAAAATGGATATGTTAATTTACTTGATTATAGTAATCTTTTACAATGGGTATGTATATCAAAATATGATGTCATACAGCTTAAATATTTATTTAACTTTTACAAAAATAAAAATCATGGCCGGGCATGGTGGCTTATGCCTGTAATCCCAGCACTTTGGGAGGCCATGGCAGGCAGATTGTTTGAGCAGGAGTTCAAGACTAGCCTGGACAACATAGCAAGACCCCTGTCTCTACAAAAAATACAAAAATTAGCCAGGCATGGTAGTGCATACCTGTGGTCCCAGCTACTCTGGAAGCTGAGGTGGAAGGATTGCCTGAGCCTAGGAGGTTGAGGCTGCAGTGAGTCATGATCAGACCACTGACCTCCAGCCCAGGTTACAGAGTGAGACCCTGTCTCAAAAAATATATATAAGGGACACCCCAGGACAAGAAGCCAGCTGTCTTGATATCATATTCACTTCTAAAGCATTCAGGAGGTGCTGTCATAATCTGCTGTTGGACACAAAAGTTGGTATAGCTTTTTTGAAGGGACTCTTAAGAATCAAGTAATAGTGGTCACTACAATAAATAAGCACTCTGGTTTGTTCTGATACATACCAGTGTTTGAGAACTTCTGCTTGGCTCTGCATGCCATCACACTGTCTTGCATGGCATCCTTGGCAGATATCACTAATCAATCACAGTTCTCTTACCATCTCAGCCTACACATGGCCTTCATCAAGATCCTTCTCAATGTCAGGCAGCCATTTCCAGTGAATCGGGGCAGAATGCTAAGGATCTTTGAGAAGGGAAACTGTGAAGAATTCATTTCTTGACGTGGATACTTTTCATCTCAGGTTTGGGTAAAAGAAACAAAGTGGTTTTGATTGTGGATCAGGGAAAAATGGAACAGACTCAAGTTAGGATAAGGGGCCGGGGACATCTCTGTGGTGGCTTGGGGATGACCATGGGGGAAACTACAGCCTTGATCTGGAAGGAGCAAGCAGCAGTGGCAGCAACTGCTGAGCTGGAGTGGGGAGAGGTAGATCATCAATGGCCCTCTGCTCTCACATCTAGATTCTGGTCATCTTGCAGGAAGTTTTGGTGTGTTACGGTCTGAACTGTTTTCCCCCATACCCCAGATTCATATGTTGAAGCTTTAACCTCCAATAATGGCATTAGGAGGTAGGCTTTTGGGAGGTAATTGGATGAATATGAGGTCATGAGGATGAATCCCCCAGGATGAGATTGTTGTCTCCGTAAGAAGGGGAAGAGACACCAGAGCTTCCTCTCTCTGCCCTGTAAAAATACAGCAAGACGGTGGCTGTGTGCAAACCAGCAAGAGAGCCCTTACCAAGAATCAAGTTTGTAGATTCCCTGATCTTGGACTTCCCAGCCTCTAGAACCATGAAAAAGTTTGAATCATTCAGTCTATGGTATTTTGTTACAGTGGCCTGAACTTAGTCTCTTTATCAATAGAGTGGAGGAGGGAAGACGAGTTTGCAGTTGTTTGTGACCTGTCAGCCTTGTTACCAGAGGGCAGACATGAAGGTGGGATTAGTCTAGATGAAAATATTCTTGATAGGACAGCACAGTCCATTTCTCCTTGCTTTACAGAAGAGGAGACTCAGTTTCTGGTAGGTGATGTGACTTATGCAAGATCACAGAGTGTGTTTGTGATTGAGCCAAGGTGTATGTGCATTTTTAATTTCCAGCTCAGTGTTCTTAACAGTCCTTTTTCAGATGTTCAGTGTTTTCTGAAAGCTTCAGCTGCGTTTTGGATCTCCAACATGGACTTGCACAGTATTTTCCCAAATATCATTGAGGTCAACGTCTGTGAATCAGAGTCTCCTGGAAACATTTACAGTGAGATTAGAAAAGGAATTGAATGAGGTTAGGTGGTCTCTATTGGGCCTGAAATGTAACATGCAGAGTGGGAAATTAAAACAGGGTCTTTGGGGAGAGAAAAGAGGGAGAGGAAAAACCCGGCTTCTCTTATCTTCCTGCCACATGTGAACTCTGTCATTGGAGCTTCCGTTTTTGATAAGCTCAGTGTGTCTTATCACAGCCTTTGACACATGCATTGATCATTTCTTAAACTGAGTCCATGGAGGCATTTTCCTTCCTCTCTCTGGACAGCCCTCCCTTTGCCTTTCCTTCCCTCCCCCTTTATTTGTTGACACTGACGTTGCATGCAGAGAAGGTTGCTTTCAAAAATACATCTTTTTAATAACTTGTCTTCTAGGAGAGAGGGGCACATCTATGCTTGGGTGGGTTGCTAAGAAAAATCCTGCACTGCTGTCTAACATCTCCTCCTATCACAGGGAGCCTTTGACAAAGAAAAATGGGCCTTGCATTTGGTGCTGACACCCGGCACAGTCACTGATTCTGGATTGCAGATTCCAGCGGTGGAAGGCACCGTTAAGACAGCCCAATTGCGATTTGGGCATTCCACAGAAGTCTTTAAAGTAACACTGATGAGCCAAACAAAAACCCATATTGCAGTTGTTGGGTTTTTTTTTCCCCCCAAGAAATTAAAAATCCTAGTCAAACACATCCAGCTAGCCGGTGCCTTATCACTAGGCAGGGAGGTAACTTGAAAAAAAAATTTCCGATTACTCCCAGCTTGTGTGACAGATTCTGAAAGCAGCACATTACCATTCTATAGCAGGAAAGCATACATACAATTCAATTTTATGCACTTCAGGCTTGGGAGTGTTTAGTACTTAGTCTAATTGATCAGGTGGACTGGGAAGGCTCTGGGAGCTAATTATCTTCCACATTGGAAACCCTTTATGGCTTGGATGACCTTTTTGGAAAATCAGGGACAAGTAATGGCCCTTCTCAGATTTTTGCTGGAAGAATACTGTGGCCAAAAACATCAAGAATAAGAAAAATGTCTTTCCTTGGAAGCACCAGTGATATCATTTGCTGTTTCTGTCTTTTTATGTGGTTACTGCTTAATATCTACAGACCATTTTATGATTACCAAGTTGTTTTGCATTTTCTAATTAGAGATTTTAAGTATTCCTTTTTTTTTTTTTTTTTGAATGGAGTCTTGCTCTGTCACCAGGTGGGAGTGCAGCGACGTGATCTCAGCTCACTACAACCGCCACTTCCCGGGTTCAGGCAATTCTCCTGCCTCAGCCTCCCGAGTAGCTGGAACTACAGGAGCGTACCACCACACCCAGCTAATTTTTGTATTTTTAGTAGAGACGGGGTTTCACCATGTTGGCCAGGATGGTCTTGATCTCTTGACCTTGTGATCCCAAAGTGCTGGGATTCCTGAGATCTTGGTAGTACCAGTATTGAGGCCTCCATTTTACAGATGAACAGGGAATTTGTCTAATCACACAGCTGACAGTTGGCTAACTTGTGAATTCAACTCAGGTGGTTCAAATTATTTCATAGAAAAATCTCAGCATTTGTTTTTCTTTAGGGGTGGATATCAATTTTACATTTTACAGGCAACTTTGTTTATGAAAGTCATCAGAATGGGCCTTTGGATATAAGGCTCAGATGTAAAGAAAATGATAAGTGTTCCTCAAGAAAACCAAGTACAGTCATGGATGGTTGCGCAGGTTGCTCACTGCACAATGGTGACATTGAAACCCAGCCCTTGCTCTGTTTGCCCAGCGTTACATCCCAGCGTGGGTGGGGCATCTTCACCCAGAGAAGGGACCACTTTAATTTCCACAAAAGCACCTGCCAAAAGGAGGTGCTGTTTTCCAATTTGCACACGAGTGCCATATGAGCTCTTGGTAATCTTTGTCAATATTAAATGCAGAAGCTACAGCCTGAGATACTCAGAGTTTTATTGAGTGATGAAAAATGAAATTATGTTTAGCAGGACTATGCGTTTGTGGAGTTAGAGGAAACATGCTACTCTCTCAAATTGGATTTTGGTTGAATGATACCTGAAACTCACTTGCTCATGAGAAGTCTGGGTTTCTTTTTCTATAAGTTTGTTTATAGTTGATCGGGGAACAGAATCTTGCTGAGAGGGAAATATGATCAGACCTCATCTCTTCACTTTAGGCTGGAGAAAGGACTTTGAATATGAGTTAGACTAGTCTTGGCATAGCCCTTAGGGCAGTGAATGAACCGGGCTTTCAGAAGTACTCTGTAGATGTTTTGAATGCCTTGTCTAGACCTTGGAGGATGAAGACCATTTTGTGGTTGGAGTGGAGATGTCTTCTGAAGAAAGGGTCTGTTCCTATGGCCAGCCATCCTGATATGGGAAATAAGAAGACTTTGGACTGAGAGAGGAAGGGACTTCTTTTTACATCTCGGTCTAGGGAGAGTAAGGACCTAAATTTTTAGAGTTTCCATTGGAGAGGCATTAACTCCAGTGGCAGCAATGAGCTTCTCTCTGTGAAAAATGTTGAAGTCCCCAACTGTCTGATAAAGGTTTGTTAAATATTACGGTGTGGGGTACTTAGACCTGCTTGAAAGGGGGATTAATAAGAGGGTTTCTCTCCAAGCTTGAAGTATAGAGTGGGCACACAGATGATTGCATAAATATATTCAAATATATTACTCTGAAGTCTATTCCCAAAGCCCTTTGACCCTTACAAAGGGAATGTTGGACAGAGCCTCTTGCCAAAATGTTCCTCTTAATGTTGACATAGCAGGGAGGCGTCATGTTGCCGATAAGTAAGTCTGGTTTTAAACGCTAGTTCTGTAACTTGCAAGCAAGTTATTAGCTTTCTCAGTTGCCTTCTCTGACATAAGCATGTTCATCTCTACTTCAAAGATTTGGGATGAGGTTAACTTTGACAAAGGGCCCTTGCCCCAGCCACACAGAGGTGCTAAGAAAAATGTTAGCTCCCTCCTTGTTAGAAAAACAAGAACTTTCGAGATTAAAAAAAAAAAAAAAAAAAAGATTTCTGGATGTCCCTTTAGTTACTTACACCAAGAAGGCATAATGCTGACACCATCTAGATCAGGGATTGGCAGACATTTTCTGCAAAGGGCCACAGAGTACATATTTCCTGCTTTGTGGGCCATACAGTCTCTGTCATACCAACTCAGCTCTGCCATAGTAGCATGGAAAGCCTAGACAACGTATATACAAATGGGCATGGCTGTGTTTCAACAAGATTATATTTATGAAAACAGATAGGAGGCTGGTTTGGCCTTTGAGATGTGGTTTGCTGACCTCTGGTCTGAACAGTGTTCACTTAAACTCTCTGCACAGTTAAAAGCTTTGTCCACCCTCCCATTCTCCTCTCGGTAAATGGTTTTTGTTTTCTGTCCCTTTTCTCTCTGTGGGTAATGCACACAGTCATTTCTCAGTAAATGAGGCTGCCGAGGAGACACCTAATTTTCAAATAAAATGACTGAGAAAACACCAAGAGAACAGAGAAGGTCGATGGCTAAGCCCACACACACAGCACAGCAGATGCAGAGCTGGCATAGCACACCCTCCCCTGCCTCTTCTCCACCGTCCATCTCTTTATTTAACTCACTGACCCATTTTGCCCTCTTGGAAATCAACTGGGTTTGAAATGGCACCTTTAGCGTATGTTTAAATCTTTTTGCCCTACTTTTCCACATTCATCCATGGATGGGAGAAAGTTTTCAAATTAAGTGTCACTGTTCAAAGTCAAAAATTAATTAATTAGTCAGTGGCCAGACATGTGCGGTGCCCAGAATGCTTATCAGTCTGCCTCAAAAGCTTTGCTAATTAGAATGAAGTCAGAGTGGAACCAGGCAGATCAAAGAGCCCAATCTCTCTCCCTTAGAACTTCTCTCGCATTGGTCCTGGAATTCTAATCAATTCCACCATTTAAATAAATTCTATGGGCCGGGTCTTGTTTTGTCCAGGTAACAGTGCGATTAGGGATTCATCACCAGTGTTTTCAGTTTGCAAGTACCTCTATATGGGGGATATCCTTCAGTAGAAAAGACCTCAATGCCTCCTTTAAAACACAGGTAGGTGTTTTATGGTTACTTTACGCAGCTTGCTCAACTTTCCCAGGTGTGATGAAAAACCTGGCCCTTGAGACTTTACTTCCAAAGCAGGTGGTTGCCACCTTCATCTGGACAAGTGTAGGGCTGAGAAAATAGCCTGATAGATGTCTTTTGTAGGTTAATACGATTTTATTGCATCAGTCCATGATAGCACGTTTTATAAACAACTTTACTGAGGTGCAGTTTACCTACTACAAGATTCACCCATTTTAAGTGCGTGATTTAATTTTTAGTTAATTTACTGAGTTATGCAGCCATCACCACAATTCAGTTTTAGAACACGTTCATCACTTCAATAAAATCCTCCATTAACTTTACAGTTAATCCCTAATCCATCCTCAATCCCTGCCAAGCACTACCTACTTGTCATCTCTTTGTAGGTATCTTTTTGGAGCATTTTATAGAAATGGGACTATATCCTATTCGGTCGTTTGTGTTTGACTTCTTTCACTTAGCATAATGTGTTTGAGGTGCACGTGTATGTCAGGATTTCGCTCCTTTTTATTACGAGCTAATAATACCACTGTATGGATATACCACATTTTATTTATCCACTCACCAGTGAATGGACATTTGGGTTTTTTCCAGTTTGGGGCTATTATGAATAAAGCTGATGTAACCATTTATGTGTGCACATAGGTCGTATTTTTAGGAGCGGGAACTGCTTAGTCATAGGTAAATTTGACCTTTTTAAGATACTAAGTTTTTTTCCAAAGCAACTGGCCATTTTACATTTCCACCAGCTAAGTATGAGGGCCCATGTTGCTCCACAGCCTCGCCAATACAATTGTGGTTGTTACTGCCTTTTTGATTATAGTCATCCTAGTGAGTGTGAAGAGGTATCTTTTTGTAGTTTTAATTTACATATCCCTGATGGCTTGACAGCTACTTATTGCGTAGGATCATCTACACCAGAGTCTCCCATTGTGTCTTTGGAAGAACTCTAAGGCCATCAGATGCCTCACAAATAAAGAGGTTCTCTGATCTTGTAAATTTAGGAAATAATGCAAATTGTTTCTACTTCTATTCATAGTATATTGTATTGAGAGCTCCAGTCCTGCAATATAGAAACCTGCCTGAATTTATTTAACTCAGCACTTCCTAGATTTATCTGAAAATGTAAATTTTGTTACTAGAAGGTAAATATTAAATGTTTTTTGGAAAGTGCCAAATTCTGCCTCTTCCTCAGCCTCGGCCTTACTGGAGAGAGTGAATAATGGGACGGGCAGTGCGTCCCATGCAGTGATCCTTGTTCCATAGGAAGCCAATGACTTAGGGAGGAGACCGGGGGACCTTTTTATTCCTGGAAGTTTGTTCTATTTCCCCACATCCCTCCCATAACCCGCTCTACCAGGGTTGGGTTTCTGCAAAATGTAGAGTTTGGGAATGGAATGGGAAGATCTGGCTTGTGGAATGGAATGGAAGGTTTTCTCCCATTCTTGGCATTGTTTTGGCATTGTTTTGGTGAAGGAGTGAGGTGAGCTGGAGGATGAAAGAACGGCATGCCACCGTTCTCATGGGACCCGTTAGGATCTTGGAGTAGGATGAATGGTGGCCCCAAAAGATATTCCCACTTGGAGCCTGTGAGTGTTAATTTATTTGAAAAAGGAGTCTTTGTAGATGTAAACAAGTTAAGAACATTTTTGTTATTGATTTTTTAATACCTTTTTTAAACATTTTTGTTATTGATACATAATTGTACATATCCATGGGATACATAGTGATGTTTTGATAGATACAATATATAGTGATCAGATAATGGTAATTAGCATATCCATAATCTAAAACGTTCTTTATGCTGAGAACATTCAGTATCCTCTCATCCAGCTATTTGAAAATATATATTATTGTTAACCATAGTCATCCTACAGTGTTATGGAATACTAGAACTTATTCCTCCTGAGCTGAGATTTTATATCCTTTACATTATACCTATACCTATACCTATACCTATACCTATACCCCACCTTCCGCCCCACCCTTTCCACCCTCTAGTAACCTCTGTTCAGCAAAATAAAGGATCTTGAAATGAGATCATCCTAATGTCAGTGCAAGACCTGAATCCAATGACACTTGTCTTTATAAGAGACAGATAAGGAAAAGACGTAGAGAGGAGAAAACAGACAACCCAAGGAATTCCTGGACCCACCAGAAACTGGAAGAGGCAAGGAAGGATTCCTTCTTGGAGGCTTTACATTTCCAAGTTTGTGGTCGTTGGTTATGACAGCCCTAGGAAACCAGTGTAGATCTGATGTTGCACAAAAAGCGTTATGATCAGAAAATAAGTATTTATTGGGATGGGAGCATTCAAGTCCTTCCTTGCAGGCCACACTTGGTTCTGAACCAGGATGGTGATTCAGATAATGCAGCAGATAGTGCTGGCCAGGTCTGAGCACTCATAGGTCAAGATATAACCTTATTATCCTAGATAAAAAAGTGAGGAAGGGGCATGCAGGGAAGGAGAAGAGACAGGGGGAGAAAAAGAAGGGGAAGAGAGAGGGAAGAACATGTGGAGTAAAATCAGTGAAATGTATATTCTTAAGACCCCAGAGTAAGTCTAATAGGGGTTGGAAATGCTTACTAATGTGGACTGAGGAGAAGAAGGTCCTAGAGATGATGAAGGTGGAACCTCTCAAGACAAGCCTGGGACACACAACCTGGGGCTTTCCTGGGTCCACTCTGCAACTTTTCATTTCCCCACTTTTCAAAGCCTGGAGGATGTCTTCTCTCTGCAGAGGAGGAAGAGGGGTTGGTGGCATTGTGGGTGGAGGATAGGGTAGGATGAAGGGTAAAAACTTTGTCCCAATAATGTAAAGGTATCATGTTCTATTTTTACAGATTTCAATTTGTAAGAATGAAGCCACGTAAGATGGCTCTAACAGCTCCTGAAGCAGCAGCCTTCAGACAGTTAATTATGACAGTATCTAACATTTATTTATCACAGCTCCAGCCACAGGAGCTTTACATGTAGAACCTCACTTTTTCCATACCATAATCCTATGAGGCAGAAATTATTAGCTTTTTCCTTTCTTTTAGATGAGGAAATTAAGGCTCAGAGAGGTTTAGTGACTTGCCCAACATCTTGTAACTAGTAAATGAGGAAAGCAGGATTCAAATCCTGGTTAATCTAATTCCAGTGTCAAGCTATTCAACCACGTTAGGCCATAAGACCAAGATCTCCTAGTCCCGTGGGAAGAAGGAGGCTGGATTCACTCAAGCTCCAGAATTCTTATTCCAGACCAAAAGAAAGCTCATGACAAAGGGAATTTTCACAGTTGGCTTGTTGAGTAATCTCAGTGCTTTGATGTATATAAGGGCATAGACAGTGGCTCTGAAGTGATGGTTGTTGGTATAATTATGATTGACAGGCAGTGGGTAGGATAGAAAGTACGGACAGTCTTGAAATCTACTCCTGACTCTGATAATAAGTGAGTGGTCCTGGGAAAGTCATTGTAGCTCTCAGCCTTCATTTGTTTGTAAAGGAGAAATAATTATCTGATGCCTAACTTGTGAAGATGTTGTGAGTTAAATGACTGTATGTATATATAAAACTATAACAATACATATAAAACTATATATATAGCTAATATTAACTACATATAATCATATAAACCTGGAGTCCCCAACCCCCCAGGTCATAGACTGGTACCAGTCTGTGCCCGGTTAGGAACCAGGCCACACAGCAGAAGGTGAGCAGCGAGCAACACTTCGTCTGTATTTACAGCTGCTTCCCATTCCTAGCATCACCACCTGAGCTGTGCCTCCTGTCAGATTAGTGGCAGCATTAGATTCTCATAGGAGCAGGAACCCTGTTGTGAACTGCATGTGCAAGGAATCTAGGTTGCACCCTCCTAGATGAGAATCTAATGCCCTGTCACTCTCTCACTGCAGATGGTACTGTCTAGTTGCAGGAAAACAAGCTCAGGGCTCCTACTGATTTTATATTATGGTGAGTTGTATAATCACTTCATTGTATATTATAATGTAATAATAATGGAAATAAAGTGCATGATAAATGTAATGCGCTTGAATCATCCCACCAGTCACCCCGTCTGCTGACCCCAGTCTGTGGAAAAATCGTCTTCCACAAAACTGGTCCATGGTGCCAAAAAGGTTGGGGACTGCTGGTGTAAACTATATATAAAACTCTCTCTAGCAATGTATATTTATATATAGCCAAAGGCTGAATACCATGCATCATGCTTGGTGCATGGCAGACACTGAATACTTGACAGACATTCATGTTATCATGATTGTTACTATTTTTATTATAACTTCAACAGGCTTATGGGATAAATAATTGTCCCCAAAAAGTTTCTTTAACTGAAGTTACTGACCCAAACAAATGCCCCATGTTATTTAGAGGAGAAATGAAGTCCTTTTGAGGTTTGCTAGTTTAAACATTAGTACTGAGTTTTTAATCTGGCTGAACAAATTGAAAATGAACTAAACATCTGCAGCCCCATGGAAAAAATCAACAACCATGCATGCCTCAAAATAGGTGAATTTTATCGACGTTTAAGGCATGACTTGGTGCAAAAATTACCTATTAGGGTGACTTCCCTATCTTAGGTTTGAAACCACCCTGGCTCTTAGAGGCGCGGTCATTAGCCACTAGCTCCTGTTTCACGGCTGTAGAGATGGTGACGAGAGGAGAGACTGGAGCAGGTCAGACATACTGGCAGGTACAGCAAGAATCAAGTTGTAAATAACTCAGTAAATGTTAGGGAATGGGATGGGTGGCATTTGAAATAATAAGCGAGTCCTCTCTAGGCAGTCGCTCCTCCTAACCTTTTGGAAAATTACACTGACCTGCATCTTAGCAAAGGGCATTTATCAAAAGGCGAGCTGGCCAGACTTGCAGAATCCATGGTGAGAGGGGATTTTCAGCAGGAGGCTTGGCAGGTGGACGGACTTGGAGGCCCTGGGGTGCGCCTACGTGGTCTTGGAATTGCTTACCATTCAGAACTTATATTTTGGGAGAGAGCAGAGGGAATCAGACATCTACTTCAGCTCCTGCTAGTTGCAATTGTGTGGGAATACAGACACTGTGCCACATAACCTTCTATTTATTTTTTTCTCCCCAAGCATGGCTAATGTCTTAGAATGTACATGTCTCCATTTAGAGCTTCTGGAGATGAAACTTCTCGGTTTTGTTTCTAACATTATGTTAGCCAGCCATGTTGGGCTTAAGTTCGAAGGACCCTTACTGTCTGTGGGAACCGGTTGGTGACCTTTGACCTAGTGAATTCATTGGATGCAAACCCCAGCTGAAACGTGTTCTGTGGGCATGCTGGAGTAATGCTTTTCAAACTTCAGGTTGGGGCCCATTAGGGGATCATGACATTAATTTTGTGGGCCATAGATGCTTTTTCCATTCTAAAAAAAATAAAATAGGGCCAGGTATAGTGACCCATACCTGTAATTCCAGCACTTTGGGAGGCTGAGGTGGGAGGATTGCTTGAGCCCGGGAGTTCAAGACAAGCCTGAGCAACATAGTAAGACCCTGTCTCTACCAAAATAATAATAATAATTAGTGGCCAGATGCGGTGGCTCACACCTGAAATCCCAGCACTTCGGGAAGCTGAGGTGGGCAGATCACAAGGCCAGGAGATCGAGACCATCCTGGCTAACACAGTGAAACCCCGTCTCTACTAAAAATGCAAAAAATTAGCTGGGCATGGTGGCAGGCACCTATAGTCCCAGCTACTCGGGAGGCTGAGGCAGGAGAATCATTTGAACCCAGGAGACGGAGGTTGCAGTGAGCCGAGGTTGTGCAACTGCACTCCAGCCTGGGTGACAGAGCAAGACTCAGTTTCAAAAAAAAAAAAAAAAAAAACTTAGCCAGGTGTGGTGGTGCACAACATACAGGCTGAGGCTACTTAGGAGGCTGAGATGGGAGGATCAGTTAAGCCCCAGGAAGTTGAGGCTGCAGTGAGCTATGATTGCACCACTGCACTCCAGCCTGGGTGACCAGAGTGAGACCCTGTCTCAAAAAAGAAAGAAAATAGAAAATGTCAGAATATATCACATGTTAGATGCAAAACCCAGATATTTAAAGCATGTCAGATGGAGCTGCAGCGGTTGAAACCTGCAGAAGAACCATCTCATTTAAACTTCCTCCTTTTTCTCAGTGGCCTCTGAGGATGTTTAGAGCAAGATGGGAAAAACAGGTATCTAGAGAATCTGAAGGGCTGTTTGCATCGAGCCATGGTTTGGTTTTGGAACTCACTGATGGTTCTGTACTTCTTCAGCGAAGAGCATTGTAGCCTTGTAATGGGACTGGAAACCATCTTCCTAGATGCTAGATGCTTGGTAGGAAAGAGCCAAGTGGTTATGCTCTTTCAGCCCTACGGGAGCAAAATTTGTAATGCTGAGCCCCTCTTGGTGAGGAGACCCCGAGAAAGGGCTCACGGCATCCGAAGACACAGGAGGCCAGTTTTGTAAATGTAGCATGCCATTTTGTTCATGAGAAGACACAGGAGGCCAGTTTTGTAAATGTAGCATGCCATTTTGTTCATGAGAAACATGAGACGCCCCTATTATAGAAACTTACCCATTCATGTCATCAGTCAGGGCATATCACCTGTGCTCTAGAATTAGCGGGCTGTTTGGTGGAGTTCAAGCTCAAAAGGAATTGGATTCCTTCAACTGGTTTTACTCTGGTGCTAGAGGCTGTGAGTTCAAATACAGGGGAGTGAGTGAACTTTCCCCTTACTTGGGCATTGTTGCCTGGTTAGAACCCCTCTTCCCTGAACAGCACAATTGTAGCCTTGCAGGATGTAATCCTCCCACCCTCTCTCTATTTGATGAAAGAGAAAATGAAACTCAGAGGTTAAGTGTCTGGAAACAGAGACTTGAACGATGTCAGAAGTAATTTCTCTCCATCTCTCATCTTTGGCTCTTAGCTGCATATTAGCATAAAGCTTTATGGAGCTCTTGGGATACAGACGAGCTGCCTCCCTGGGGTTGAAAATGTGGCGGCCAACAGGTATCTTTTTGTTGGTTTGTTTCATTGTACAGCTTTGACTCCTTGGAAAAGTTGTACTGATCTTTTTTCTCCTGCTTCCAAAATTCCTAAAGAAGATGACTCATTGGCCCAGCTCATTTCAGGAGCTTACCCATGGCCAGTTAGCTAAGACCAGAGGTGTTGCAATGCAAAGCTGTTACAGCTCTAGTGGGAAGAGCATGGGAGGAGCCGGGAAAAGGAGCAATTCCACAAATTAAGGAGGGAGGTTGGGGGACAGTGCTGGATAGAAAGAAAAAAGCAGGTATTTGCTTTAAGAGCCTAATACCATCCATAGTGCCTTACTTTCTTGAAAATTATTTGAAGGACCATGCTCATTTGTTAATTATTATAATATATATATTTTTAGACAGAGTTTCACTCTCATCGCTCAGGCTAGAGTGCAGTGATGGGATCACAGATCACCACAGCCTTGACTTCCTGGGCTCAGGTCATCCTCCCCACCCAGCCTCCTGAGTAGCTGGGATTACAGGCACGTACCACCATCCTGGGCTAATTTGTGTGTGTGTGTGTGTGTGTGTGTGTTTTTGTGGAGACAGGGTTTTTGTCGTGTTGCCCAGGCTGGTCTGGAACTCCTGGGGTCAAGTGATCCTCCCGCCTGAGCCTCCCAAAGTGCTGGGATTATAGATGTGAGCCATTGCGCATGGCCATTAATTATTTTATTTATTCATTCTCTCAACTATTATTTCATGACTACCTAGTACGTACCTGACCTGTTACAACATGCTTGTTGATTCTAAATCATTGAGTCAAATTAGAATAAGGGCAAATAGGCCGAGTAGGGTGGCTCGTGCCTATAATCCTAGCACTTTGGGAGGCTGAGGCAGGCAGATCACCTGAGGTCAGGAGTTCAAGACCAGCCTGGCCAAGAAGGTGAAACCCCATCTCTACTAAAAATACAAAAATTAGCCAGGCGTCGTGGCGCATGCCAGTAATCCCAGCTACTTGGGAGGCTGAGGCAGGAGAATCGCTTGACCCCAGGAGGCAGAGGCTGCAGTGAGCCAAGATCACGCCACTGCACTCCAGCCTGGGTGACAGAGCAAGACTCCATCTCAAATAAATGAATAATAAGGGCAAATAATATGAGATATAATATGAGTGGTACTAAATGGAGAAAACAGTGCATCTTTGCTCTAAATGCCTGATATGTGTGTTGTATCTGTTTATCTAGTTCCCTTTACCAGGCTGAATACTCCATCAGAGCAGAGATTTCATCTTAGTTATTCTTGTAAAATCTGAAATATAAACAGTAGGGTTGAAGGATTAAGAACATTGGCTCTGAAGCCAGATTTCTGGGTTCCAGTCTTAGCTTCACCACTTGCTTTTTAGCTGTCTGACCTCAGGAAAGTTACTTAACTTCTCTACGCATGAACTTCCTTATCTATAAAATGAAGAATTTGGTAGTTTCTACCTCAAAGGGTGTGTAAGTACTAAATGCATTAATATATGTAAAACACTTAGAGTAGTGCTATGGTATTTAGTCAATGCTCAATAAATATTGAGTTCTGATGACCTGTTAGTATTTGAAGGAAGAATATGATTACCCTGATTGGGGGACATGTTTGGCTTTGTGGCTGATGCAAAGCACCTCTTTTCCTTTCCTGGTGCCACAGGACAAAGTCTGAGCAGCATTCGGAACTAAGGATCCGAGCTCATGGCATCACGCAGAATGTATTTTTCTTGGCTGCCCCTTCACCTGGAGGGTAAAAGACAATGAAGTAATCAAACTCCAAATAAAAGTTGCAATACGATTTTCTTTTCCGCTTCAAGGAATCTTTCAGCTGTAGCATCCCGTGCAGTTTCTGCATAGGGGGTATTGATGATGTGCCATATTTCATTATACTCAGTGCTCTACTTTGTGAACAAAGAGAGAGAAGGCCCTGCTCAGTGCCTGGGGGACGTGGTCTCCTTTATCCAAATGGAGAGTATCCAGGTGGAAATGCCACCTGTGGATAGAGCTTGGTTATAGCCAAGAGGGATGCTTCAGCAGAACTGATCTTAAAGAGACCTTAGTTTCTGCACTAATCAGTTGGAACCTAGGGCTGCTATTGGATATAACCTGCCCTGCCCCCGAATGCAGACTCTAGGATGGTGTTTTTCAAACCTGAACGTGCCTGTGAGTTCTCTGGGGATCTTGTTAAAATGCAGATTCTGACTCAGTAGGTCTGGGATGGAATCTGGGATGCTCCCTTCGTAACAGGTGCGCAGGTGATGGTAAAGCTGCTGGACCAGTAGCAAGGATGAGTAGCAAGAATGTTGCCTATCCCTCAGTCTCCTGTCTTATTTACCACCCGTTTACTTACTCTAACATTGCTCTCAGATAACCACATTGTAGGCAACATTGCAGAACTTGATTATTTATTTATTCATATGTTCAACAAGTATTTATTGAGCATCAACCCTACTCCCGAATTGTTTTAAATGCCATGAATTTATTCCAAACCAGTGCTTCTCAGCCTGGGTCCTTCTGACATTTTGGGCTGGATGATTCTTTGTTACAAGGAGATGTCCTGTGCATTGTAGGATATTTCACAGCATCCCTGGCATCTACTCACTGGATGTCAATTGTGACATTGCCCGGGGTCCCCTGGGGGACAGACTCACCCTGGATGGAGAACTACTGGGTCAACTCAAGGTTGGTCAACTGTGACAACAGGAACTACTATATACAAAATTTGTGCTTTCCAGACATAGTATTGCATGCACGAAGGGCTTGTATGTGTATGATCTTGTCTGAGCCTTGTCAGGATGCTCAGTTTCCCAGATGAAGGGGTGAAGCTCATGGTATAACTGGAATTTGAACCGTGATCTTCAGGGGCCAAGTCCCAAGAGCTACCCACTACACCACACTGCGTTCTCTGCACTTTCCTGCCTATTTTAGGCTTAGATAAGCCACTGGGCCTCCTTGGTTTAGTGTCTTTCTCTTTTGAAACTGTAATAATAATAATTAGAACATCCCTTCATGCATTTAAAGAGGTGAAATAGTGCAGTGAGTAAGAGCTCTCTGGGGTGGGCATGGTGGCTCGCGCCTATAATTACAGCACTTTGGGAAGCCAAGGTGGGAGGATCACTTGAGCCCAGGAGTCTGAGACCAGCCTGGGCAACATGGTAAGACCCTGTCTCTACAAAATTAAAAAATTAGCCAAGCATGGTGGTATGTGCCTGTGGTCTCAGCTACTTGGGAGGCTGAGGTGACAGGATTGCTTGAGCCTGGGAGATCAAGGCTGCAGTTAGCCATGTTCGTGCCACTACACTCCGGCCCGGGTGACAGATCAAGACCTTGCCTTAAAAAACAACAGCAGCACCATCCTGGCTAACACGGTGAAACCCCCCGTCTCTATTAAAAAAATACAAAAATCTAGCCGGGCGAGGTGGCGGGCGCCTGTAGTCCCAGCTACTCGGGAGGCTGAGGCAGGAGAATGGCGTAAAACCGGGAGGCGAAGCTTGCAGTGAGCTGAGATCCGGCCACTGCACTCCAGCCCGGGCGACAGAGCGAGACTCTGTCTCAAAACAACAACAACAACAACAACAACAAAAACAGCAGCAACACCAAAAACACTTTCTGGAACTTACCTGGTCCCACTGCTCTCTACTATGTTATTTATTTAATTAGACATTTATTTAGAAATTTTAATTAATTTTTATGTAAACTTTTTTCTTGTATGGATACATACTGTTTCACATGTTTGCGGGGTACATGTGAGACCCTGTAACATGCCTAGAATGATCATGCACGGAATGATCAAGTCAGGAAATTTAGCTGTTTTAACTCTGTTTTCTCTTACTCATACGTAGAAAGGGGATAACAATATGTGCCTCATGGTGGCGTGTGGTGTTGCTGCTGTTGCTATCAGAAGACAGAAGAGTGTCTAAGGCCAATGTTAATGCATAGGCTCATTTGCTACTTCCTTTACTATCTAAGAATTCATGGCGGACGAATCCTATCAGTCCGTTTTCTCCCCTTCCAGGATTCTGACAAACGAGCTTCCACACAAAGCGCTGGATTCATAGCTGCACCTCCCCACCCCCAACACTTCCAAAGCAGCGTTTCAAGTTCCAAAGAAGGGTTTCAAACCTTGACTGGGAACGTGGCTAGGCCTGAGGCTGAGGAGAGCCTCTGTGATATTGTGATAGAATAAAAAATAGATATTTGGTCTTCTTCCTTAGTTCTTAACATAGAGGCCCTAAAACCATTTTAATTTTCTGAGTCAGAGGGGTGAGAGAAGCATCCTCTCTTACTCTCAATAAGACTTTGAACCATACCTGAGTTTATGCAAATGAGATGACTCTTGGCGGGCCCCCTAGCTAGCTTCAGGATAGGGACTGATTACCAGAAGAATCAACCCTGTGATTAGAGGGTTGGAACTTTCAGGGAGGGGAAAGGGGCTAGAGATTTCGCTGATCACAAATGGCCAATGATTTAATCTATCATGCTTATGTAATGGAACTTCCATGAAATCCCCTAAACTGGATGGGCTCAGAGAGCTGCTGAGTTGGTGAACACATCCATGTGCCAGGAAGGTGGCACACCCCAACTCCACAGGGACAGGTGTCTCCATGCTTAGGACCCTTCTGACCTCACCCTGTGTGCCGCTTCATCTGATGGACATTTGTATCCTTTATAATAAACCAGTAATAGTAAATACATGGTTTTTCCTGAGTTCCGTGAGCCATTGTAGCAAACCATTGAACATGGGGGTGCTGGTGGTGGAACCCCTGATTTGTAGTTGGTCTATTAGAAGTACAGGAGACCCAGAACTTGCAATTAGCATCGGAAGTGGGAGCAGTCTTGTGGGACTGAGCCCTTAACCTGTGGGGTCTGATGCAAATTCTGGGTAGTTGGTGTTAGAATTGGATCCTTGGACACTGAGTTGGTTGTCTGAAGAGTTGGATCATTGGGTGTTGGTATGGAAAAAACCCCACACATTTGATGTCAAAAGTGTTATGAGTAGAAACAGATTTCAACTTCTTACTCCTTCTGTATTAGTCTATTTTCGTACCGCTAATAAAGACATACCCGATACTGGGCGATTTACGAAAGAAAGGTTTATTGGACTTACAGTTCCACATGGCTGGCTAGGCCTCCCAATCATGGCAGAAGGCAAGGAGGAGCGAATCACATCTTACATGGATGGCAGCAGGCAAAAAGAGAGCTGGTGCAGAGAAACTCCTTTTTTTTAAACCATCAGATCTCATGAGACTCATTCATTATTGCCACTATCACGGGAACAGCACAGGAAAGATCTGCCCCCATGATTCAGTCATCTCCCACTGGGTCCCTCCCACAACATGTGGGAATTACAGGAGCTACAAGATGAGATTTGAGTGAGGACACAGAGCCAAACCATATCACCTTCTTCACCAAGTTATAGACTAATGACTTACAGGTCAGGCCTGACTTTGAGATAGCCATCGAGGGGTGAGGTCCACAGGCCTATAGGGCACTGAAAATGGAGAAAGGGGAGTATCTGGGAGGTATGCAAAGAGCACGTGGTAAATGGTGGGCCCTAACTCTGCAATACCCTATCCCTGCCCTTTAATAAGTCACGTTCTGGTGAGTGCTGCTCTCTGAGCAATTGCATTCATTCCTTCTTTTCCTGGGGAGGACTCATGGATAAAAAGAGTTGGCAATTTTCTTCCCACAAGGCAAGAGTGATATCCTCTCCTTTATGGACTAAGGAAGATATATGGAATCTGGGGAAGGGTCTGCCCTTAACTCTCACCTTGGTTTTCAGAAATGAGGAAACTGACCTCATTTTTCTTTTACCCAAATCAATTTTAATCCCTTTGGCATTTGTTAGATTCACTCAGTCAATTGTTTAATTGCTTCATCCAGGTGGCTGGTGGGGATCACAACAAAGGTGTCCTCTTTGGACACCCTCTGCTTCCAGCGATTATCCCTGTCTTCCCCTCAAAGCAGTGCCATATGCCAGAGTGGGGCTTGTTGGGGACCTGGGCCAGGCTTAAGGAGAAGTTTTAATTTAGTGTAATAATCAAGACTGATACCCTTGTGCAAAATGCTCACAGAGAATACACATTCATAATAAAAGAATTTTCATTGTTTTTGTTTTTAAAACCATTGCATTTTTGTTACCCATTTATTGGCATCTTGCTGTTTTCACTTAGCAGTATCTGTGTAGCCCTGGTAAATCATTTTAATGGTATTCTAAGTGCACCAGGAGGCTACTGAAAGTTTTTGAACACAGGAGTATATGTTGTTCTTTGGAAAGTTATTTCCACAGCAAGTCCAACAGCATCTGTGAGGAAGCATCCCAAGACCCCGGCATCCCAATCCCTGCTCACGACTCCAGTTCTGTTTTTTATATCCACACCCTGGGTTTTCTAGACCCCAGTGCCTACTCCGCTCCCTGATATTCTCACACCTAGACTTCAGCAACCCGGCTGCCCTCTCCCCAAAGCTCCATCACTCACTCTTCTCTTTGTACTCACTAGTAATTCCTGTATCTGAAGAACTGATTTCCTTTCAACTCAACTTCTTTGAAGTCCTATGCCTTTGAATTATTTTCACTTCTTTTATTCTTGAGGAAAATTCCTAATGGTTGTTTTCATGAGCATCAGTGACAGGCAGTTTGCTACCAGCAAATATTCCCTGCCAGTGTCTTCTTGGTGAACAAGTAAGTATCAGAGATTAAAAGAATCTTAGGGCTCATAGAAGATAATTGGCCAACTAGGGCGAGAATCCATTTCAAGGGCTATTTAATGGTCATCAAATTAAATGCTTCCAGGGACTAGGAACTCACTACCTCCAAGGCCAGTTTATTTTATCACTGGACAGCCTTGACCGTTAGACATTTTTCTTATATTTTTCCTTTTCTGAAGTGCCACCCTTAATCTCTAACTTACACTTCCAAAATCAAAGTGTTCCCATTACCCTCTTAGTGTCTCATTGTCATTTCCCCAAACCACAATGACTGTTTTCTCATAAAGCATATGCCTTACTCAGTTATTTATTTTTATGCATCTTTATGAAGGTATAATTGACATTCAAGAAATTGCACATACTCAAAGTATAGAATTAGATGCGTCTTCACTTACCTATACACCCTCAAAACCATCATAATCAAAATAGTGAATATGCTCATCATTTCCAAAAGTTTTTGCATACCCCTTTTATAATATCTCCTTCTTACCCCTTCCTCTTCCATTCTCAGGAAGCCCTAGCTTGCTTTCTATCGTGAGTTTGCATTTTCTAGAATTATGAATAAATGTAATCATACAGTTTATACTCTTTCTTTGGTTACCTTCATGTAGCATCGTTACTTTGAAATTCATCCTTTCTGTAGCGTGTATCAATAGTTCATTGCTTTTTATTGCTGAGAAGTGTTTTACTGTATGGATGTACCACAATTTGTTTATCCATTCACCTGTTGTTTTACTGGAAACATCTAAATTGTTTCCATATTTTAGCTATTAGAAATAAGACTTTTGTGAACATTTGTGTACCGAATCTCTATGGATGTATACTTTCTTTTCTCTTGAGTGAATACCTAGGACTAGGATGGCTGAATGGTATAGTAAGTATATGTTTAGCTTTTTAAGAAGCTGTCAAATTGTTTTCCATGTGGTTGTGCCACTTTACACTCCTACCAGCAGGATATGAAATTTCTAATGACTCCTCATCTTCACCACTCCTGGAAGTGGTCAGTCTTTTTATTTTTACCTCTGCTCATTTTTGATCCTGTGATCTTAGAATACATTGGACATGTCTTCATCTCTCCCAGGCAAAGATCTGTGACAGTGTGCCTGTCATTTTTTATTCTTCAGAACTGCCTGGTTATATTGAATTATCTACTCAACAAAAACTATTGAGATCTACTATATGCCCAGCCCTGTGTTACTCAGGATACTTGGATGAAGCCAGCTAGGATGATTTCTAGCAAACAATTCCAGGGCTTACGATGTGGGTTGCATTGGATTGCCCATCCAGTGAAATGGAAGTCTGGGTATAGAATAACATGATGTGTTCCAGTACCACAAATGGTTCACTACTGCTTGAATGTAGGGTTAAGGCAGCAAGAAATAAGGTGAGGCTCCATTTTGAAGTCCCCTGCCTACCATATTAAAGGATCAGTGATGCTGGCCGTCAAATAATTTTGAGAAACGGAAAGTCATGTTTGGATCTGTTCTTTATAAATCTCACTTTGATGGGGTAGAGGATTCTCTTTCTCTTGAGATACAGGCCCTGCCACATCTCTCAATAGATGGAAGGAAGGAAGGAAGGAAGGAAGGAAGGAAGGAAGGAGGGAAGGCAGGCAGGCAAGATGGATGGATGAATGGATGGATGGATGGATGGATGGATGGATGGATGGATAGATAGATAGATAGATAGATAGATAGATAGATAGGTAGATAGGCAGATTTATCATCTTCTTTAGATTCCCTTGGGTGGATTTGGAGCGTTTCTGTCTGTTTCAAACTCCGCTCATCTTTGGCTTTTAAAATCTAAGTGGTGGTACCTGTGCTTGGGTCCCAACTACTGTGTTCTGTGAATAAGACTATGGTTTTCCAGGTGTCAATGCTGAAAGAGAAGGGGTGTCCTTGTAGAAATGACCGTTGGTTTAGGCTGCCATGTCACCTGCCAGAGCTCTACAGGAGTGTACTGTCCTGGGGCGTCCGTTTGGCAAGATGCTGACTAAAATCACCTGGATAACAGAGGTCAAGGGAGAGGCCAGACCTTCCTTGGGGCTTTCTCTCTCTCTCTCTCTCTTTCTCTTTCTCAGTGTGTGTGTCTCTCTCTTTGTGTGTGTGTGTGTGTGTGTGTGCAGTACTGACGTGTAGTTGTGACACCCTAGTGTAGTTGCACCGTTGTTAACCTATTAAAAGACTTTCATTTTGGTTGGTAAATAGCAGCTTCCTGGTTCACCCCAGTTACTGTGATCCCCTGGTCTTGCACAAAAGGGGTCCCAGTACTTTGCTCTAATGTCGCAGCTGGCATCCTTCTCAATTGGTCAGTACCTATGCCATGATGGTTTTTATGCTTATTAAATATTTTAAATTCACATCACCATCAAAACACACAAATTACCAGCCTAAAAAATGATTGTGCCAATCTGATCCTGTGTGTGGGCACACACATACATTTATATATACCAGAATGTGCTGAAGGTGGTGCTTATGCATTCAGAAAGAAAAACACACTAGAATATCTCTCTAAAATCAGCATAAATGATTCACCAATAAAGCAGTGGTGTCTGAAGGGAAACCATATCATGGAGAATCACCCAGGCAAATCAAAATGAACGCTCCAGCTATGGTTTACAGTTTGTAGAAACTTAAAAGATTCAGTGTCAATTTCTAAGTCAGTGGCTGATTTTTCTAAGCAGGGACTATTTTCTTTCATCCTCACTAGCAGTGGGTTTGGAGCAATAGCTAAAGTAATTTTTTTTTAGTTAACTTCAATATAATTTTCATCATACTTGATTTTTAGACACTGAAATTGCCCATAATTGTGTCTGTCCTATCACTATGGTAATATGGAAAATTATAATGGATTATCCTTTTGTTTTCCTGGTCATTTGTTGATGCCTTTTTTGTTGTAAGGATGTGAAAACATAAGGCAATTTCACCAATTACTGGTAATGTTATTCAGATATTTAATTTATTTTATGCATGCATAATCAGCCATAAATACATTTTAGCTAATGGAGATGACAAGGGTGTAATATAATTTGAGCCCAAACAAATTCAAAATAACATTGAGAAGGAAACACAAAACCATGGGAAGGAAAGAAATAAGCAACTCAATCTGTCTTTAGTTTCACTTATGCCAGATCTTCTAATGTGGACCAGGTCTTTTGGGTTAAAATAAAATAATGAAAGAGCTTAGTAAAATGCATGGCGCATAGTAGGTGCTTAATAAATAATTTCTTTCTCTCTAAAAACCTAGTTGACTCTAAAAATCTAGTTGACAGCATACTTTCCTGTCATAGTGTTTGCTATAAACTGAATATTCTAGTTTCCCCAGACTTTCTGTCTTGAAATCTAACCCATTGTGATGGTATTAGGGGGTAGGACCATTGGGAGACAATTAGGATATGAGAGTGGATCCCTCAAGAATGGAATTTGTGACCTTATAGGAAGAAACACAAAAGAGATTATCTTTCTTATGTGTTGGGTGCTGTTTTGTTTCTGGATTCTGTTGCTTATACTGTTTTGAGATTCATGCATATGCGTATTGTGTGTATTGATCATTTATCCTTTTTCTTGCTGTGTAGTATTCCTTTGGAGGCATCCGGCATTCTCCTGTGATGCGCATTTACATTATTTCCACTTTTCTGCAGTGATGAACATGGCTACTATGAACATTCTTGTGCATGATTTGGAGTAAATGTGTTTTCATTTCTTTTGGGTAAATATTTAGGAGAAGAAGAGATGGATCATAAGGTACATATCGAACTTGAAGAAAAGGCCACATAGTCTTTCTTTCTTTCTTTTTCTTTGAGACAAAGTCTTGCTCCGTCACCCAGACTGGATTGCAATAGCATGATCTTGGCTCACACAACCTCCACCTCCCAGGTTCAAGTGATTCTCTCACATCAGCCTCCCAAGTAGCTGGAACTACAGGCATGTGCCAACACCCCTGGCTAATTTTTTGTATTTTTAGTAGAGATGGGATTTCACCTTGTTGGCCTCTCAGCTATGAGAGGACACAGTGAGACAGTTTGCAGTTGTCTGCAAACTAGGAAGAGAGCCCTCACCAGACTCCAGATCTGCCAGCATCTTGATCTTGGACTTCCCAGCCTCCAGAACCACAAGGAATAAATGTATATTGTTTATGCCACTCAGTCTACAGTATTTTTATTATAGCAACTCAAACTGTCTAAGACTGTATTATTTCATCCAAGCCCGTTCAAGCTCTTCACTCTGCCCTCCAGACTGATGGCCAAATCTAAGGGTGCACAAAGAAAGCATTGCAGAAGCAGTGGAGTCTTGGAATTAGAGTCAGGACCTGAGTCCACAGGAAAAAAAGTACATACATGGAACTTCTCACTTCCCGTCCCCAGAAAGTGCCCTGAAAACAAAGCCTACTGTGACCCCATTTTATCTCAGTTACACATTCTAGCCAAGTGCCTGCCTGCTACAAACTTCATTTATGGGTTACCTGTACACTTTGATATCTTGAGTTTGCTAAAGCCTGGTAAATCCAGGCAAATTTCTTCTTGTCAGAAAAGACTCCTAGCAGCTGCCCAACTAAAAACCCTTTCTCTTTGAATACTGATTATGACAGGGAGAAACTCATTTAGCTGCTAATCTGTCTTTAACACCTGCTAATCTCCATTTCTGTTAAAGATACTCTGTAACCTGTTCCTGGCAGTCTTCCAGCTGGGGTGGCACCAGAGAATAGGGGGCAACCAATCCTCAAATTTGGATGCGCTCCTATTTTTGTAATTCCAGGAAGGCCCACGTTAGACTATTTTAAATTGTTGTTGCCTTGCCCAGAGGAGAAACGTGTGAATGAATTATGAGCAGGTGGCTTCTTGTGAAGGAACCTGTTACCTCCCCACTACTGCACGGCATTCTTCCTGGCCCAGCAAACCATCTGGGGGTCCCAGTAGTGCCAGTGACTATGTCTGGAGGCCTTTCATTGCCTTATAATAAAGAGAAGAGAGTCACATTTATATCCAGGAGTGAAGAGAAATATGGGCATTTGGAGCTTTGGTGAGGAAGTCTGGGATAGTTTGGCAGTTACAGGGGAGGATATAGAAAGTTTTCAAATGTCAAAGGAGGATTTTTCTTGCTTACGCTCTAAAACAAATGCAGCGGCAGCTGTCTATGGCCTCACCCTCCCTAGCGAGTTTCTTTTGCTGTTTGCTCTTTCTTCCACATGCTCTGGTAGGAGGGCCCTGATGTCTGTCTCTGTCTTTGGAAATAGAATTCATGTGTTTTAAGCCTGTCAAACAGTAGGATGCCTGAGGGGCATTAAATGAGAATCCTGGGCCACAGAGTGGCATCCTCAATCATGCGTAACCCCAAAATAAGTAAATGTCTATTTGCCCCTTGACAGTCTTGTTCAAGAAAAGCTCTTTAGATTCTGGCTACAGTATCCAATATCCACGCCACTCGGTGTGGCATCTAGTTCTTGTTTGCTATTGCTCAACAAGCCGGAGAAGGTGGCTGAGGTGTGAGGGGCTTAGTTGAAGAATGTATTTATTTGTAATTTCTGTGTTGCCTTTGCCACTGGAACTGACGCTAAACCTTGTGGTGCTTAGGGATAGATTTAAAATGGGGAGATTCTAAGTAAGGCCTTTTAGACTGGAACTAGAAGAAGTTTTCACGTCTTCACCTCCAGACTCATGCCTCGCAGAATTATTGGAAGAAGTGTCAGGAGCTATGTAGTAGGAAATTTTCTGAGGCAGAATTTGAATCCGGGTCTGCTTGATTTTGAAGCTGGTGCTATTAACTTCAATGATGTAGTTGTGACTGTATAGTTACCAAATTATAAACAGCATGGTTCTAACAGTTGGACTACAATATGACGTCACCTGAGTGTGACAAATTACATACGGTGATGGCTGACTCACTGCTTCATTTTGTTGCATAGCAACTGTTTCGGTGCTTTGAGTTGCAAATGTCCATATTTACATATTATGTGTTAAATTTCTAATTTTTCAAACACTGTGCTTTTGTAGAGTGAAAAAAATCAAACATGGAAAATTTCATGAATCTGGCTATTATTAAAAAGTCAAGCGACAACAGATGCTGGTGAGGCTGTGGAGAAAAGGGAACGTTTATACACTGTTGATGGGAATGCAAATTAGTCCAGTCACTGTAAAGAAGAGTTTGGAGATTTCTCAAATAACTTAGAACTATGATTTGTCATGACAATCTCATGACTGTGTATATATCCAAAGGAAAATACGTTATGCTACCAAAAAGACAAGTGCACTCATACGTTCATCGCAGCAGTATTCACAGTAGCAAAGATATGGAATAAACCTCAATGCCCACCAACAGGGGATTCGATAAAGAAAATGCAGCACATATATACCGTGGAATACTATGTGGCCATAAAAACAACTAAATCGTGTCTTTTGCAGCAACATGGATGTAGCTGGAGGCCATTACCCTGAGCAAAGTAGCACAGGAACAGAAAACCAGATACCAGATGTTCTCAATTATAAGTGGGGGTGAAATATTGGGTACTCATGGACCTAAAGCTGGCAACAATAGACGCTAGGGACTACTAGAGGTGGGGAGGAAAAGAGAGGGAGAGAGTATTAAAAAAAGAAAAAAAAAAACTATTGGGTACTATGCTCAGTACCTAGGTGACAGGTGCCCCAGTTGTCTACCAAACCTCAGCATCATGTAATATATACCCAGGTAACAAACCTGAACATGTACCCCTTGAATCCAAATAAATTAAAGTTGTCAGGGCATGGTGGCTCAGGCCTGTAATCCCAGTACTTTGGGAGGCTGTGGCAAGAGGATCCCTTGAGCCCACAAGTTTGAGACCAGCCTGGACAACATAGGGTGACCTTGTCTCTCCAAATAATAAAAAATTAGCTGGCCATGGTGGTGCATGCCTGTGGTCCCAGCTACTTGGAAGGCTGAGGCAGGAGAATGCCTGAGCCTGGGAGGTTGAGGCTGCAGTGAACTATAATCACACCACTGAACTCCAGCCTTGTGGACAGACCAAGACCCTGTCTCAAATAAAAAAATTAAAGTTGAAATTACATAAAAAAATGAAATGGCATTCATCTGCAATAGGTCCCATACTAGACCTTTTAGACTTTTTTGTTTTTGTTTTTTTGCGCCATAATTAACATATAATAAAATGCATGGATCTAAAGTGTTCAGTTCAATAAGTATTGGTAATACTATACACCAGTGTAAAACCACTCAAAAGAACATAGATCTCCATCATCCCAGAAACCCTTTGGCTCTTTTCCAGTTCATTCCTTCCCTACATCCCACTACCTGATTTCTGCCAACCTAGGATACTTTGGTTTATATATAGATTTCATAAATATGGTCATTCTTATGTGTTGGGTGTTGTTTCTGGATTCTGTTGCTTATACTGTTTTTGAGATTCATGCATATGCGTATTGTGTGTATTTGTCATTTATTCTTTTTCTTGCTGTGTAGTATTCCTTTGTAGGCATCCAGCATTCTTCCGTGATGCACATTTACATTGTTTCCACTTTTCTGCAGTTATGAAAATGGCTACTATGAACATTCTTGTGCATGATTTGGAGTAAATGTGTTTTCATTTCTTTTGGATAAATAGGAGAAGAAGAGATGGATCATAAGGTACATGTATGTCAAACTTGAATAAAGGGCTGCACAGTCCTGAAAGTATGGTAACATTGTACTCTCACATCAGCAATGTATGTGAGTTCCAGTTGCTCCTTATTCTTGCCTACATTTTATGTCAGTCTTTTTCATTTTAGTGATTCTACTGGGTGTCAAGTGCTATTTGATTGTGGTTTTTAATTTGCATTCCCTTTGATGACTAACAACATTGAGTGCTTTTCAAATACTTGTTGACTATTCATGTATCTTCTTTTGTGAAGCGTCTGTTCACGTATTTTGTCAATTTTGAAAAATTAGGTTGCTCAATTAGATTATTGATTTGTAGTTTTTTGTGTATACTAGATACAAGCCCATAGTCATACATAGATGGTATAAGTATATTTCCAAACCATAACTTGTCTATTCATTTTCTTTATGCTGTCTTTTGATAAGCAGAAAATTTTAACTTGATAAAGTCCAACATTTTAAAATCTTTTTCTTTTTTTTGCTTTTATCATCTGTGTTTTGAGGTCCTGTTCAAAAATGTCTTGCATACCCAAAGTCTTGAAAATATTCTTTTTTCCTAAAAATGTTATGGTTCTAGAGTTTTATGTCTAAGTACATAGTTCATCTTGTGTATGTGGGGGGAAATTGTCATGGTTCACTTTTTGTCTTATAAAGCATTCAGTTGTTTCATCAACATTTGTTTAAAAGGCATTCTTTGCCACATAGAATTGACTTTGTACTGTTATGTGAAATCCACTGACCATATGAATGTGGGTCTATTTCTGGACACTCTATCCTGTTCCATTGATCTAGTTTTCTATCCTACTATTAAACTGTCTTGATTACTGTAACTTTAGAATAAGGCTCGAGATCAGATAATGTTAGTCCTCCAGTTTTGTTCACCTTTTTCAAGATTGTTTTCATTATTCTAGACATGTAGATTTGCCATAAAAATTTTTAGAGTTATCTTATGTAAGTCTAACAAGTAGCCTGCTGGAATTTTGATAGGAATCATACTGAAGTTACATGCCAATTTAGGAACAATGAATATCTCAACAGCACTGAGACCTCCAATGTACGAACATTGTATAACATTTCATTTATTCAGGTCTTTAACTTTTCTCAGCAATGTTTTCTGGGTTTGAGTAGGTTTCATTGCATTTATTTCCAGATATTCGATATTTTGATCTTATTGAAAATTATATTGTTCCTTTTATTTTGAAACAATCTCAAAATTTCCAAAAAGTTTCAAGTACAGAATAAAGAAACTTTTTCAAAGCATTTGAAAATTTCCACATGATACATTATCATCTCCTAATACTTGAATGTGTATTTTCTAAGAACAAGAACATTCCCCTACATAGCCACCATATGAACATAAAAATCAGGAAATAGACATGTATGCACTATTAATACATAGTCTTCAGACTCCATTCAAGTGTGGTTAGTTGTCCCCAAAATGGTCTTTGTAAGAAAATGATCTGGTCCAGAATCATGTGTTATGTTTAGTTGAACTAGTGTGAAACAGTTCCTCGGTATTTCTTTGACTTTGATGACCTCGACAAATTGTAAGAATGTTTTATAGAATTTGGATTGTTCTGATCTTTCCTTTTGGTTAGATTCAGGCTATTCCTCTTTGGCAGAAATATCACAGAGCGAGACAGTGTTCTTATGGAGTCCTATCAAGTGACACATAATTTTGATTTGTTCCTTTACTGATGATGTTCACTTTGATCAATTGATGAAGGGGATGCCTATTAAGCTTTCCACTGTAAATTTACTATGTATCCACTTATAATAAATACTTCATGTAGTTTTGTTCTTCATCAAACTTTGAATTTAATTATTATCAGTATAGGTCATGCCTTCATATTTTACTTAGCTTTAATCCATTAATATTATTCTTTTATTTTGATGCTCAAATTGTTGCAGATTTTGTGGATAGGTGCACCTTCAAGATTTCCATGTCTTTTTAATTATATCCCCATTTATTTTATTTTATTTTATTTTATTATTAAAAAAAAACTTTCTTACTTTCTAGCACAAAGCGTTCCAGATTCATTTGTACTTATTTTTTCTTTAGCCCTGGAATTAGCCATTTGTACAAGAAGCCCTTTTATTTTATTTTGTGTCTCCTTTCATTTTAGAATGGTATTTAGAAACCAAGATCTGAGCCTTAGGTGTGCTCAGTAGCTTCTGTGTATATTCCTATTTCTATATTTATGCCCATATCTATATATCTTATGTGAATATCTATTTATACTTGTTGAAAGCCAAGGATTTACACCAATATCTTTCATTCTAGCCCTACAGAGTTCATTCTCATTATCTGCCTTTCCTTGTTTGTAAATCTCTTTGTTGACAGAGACCTAGCTCCCATTTCCCTCAATGTGTTTATTTGATCAACCCTATCATAGATACCAATCTCTAGCCATGGCTGTCACTCCTGCCCCCTGGTGGCTGTTCTGGGCTTCCCTCCCAAGCAGATGTCCTATTCAACCTGCATGGGCTTTGGTGCCTAGCACCTGGTCACCCTCTCTTGTAGGCAGCGCTTCACTCTGCTCAACTCTGATGCCCTGTGATGGGCCATCTTCTCTTGTGGACGTCCTCTACACATACTCAGTCCTCAACACCATGTACAGGCCCACAGCAACTTTACCCTACTTCTCTGCAAGGTTGCCTAACGTGTTCAGCCCCACCTGATGGCTTTTGGACAGAATTGTTCAGGAATGAAAAGGAAGGGGAGAGTTACTGTGTTTTAAATTTTAATTTTCAATTGCTTGTTGCTTATATATAGTTATACAATTAATTTTGCATATCAACCTTGTGTCCTGTGACTTTTAAAAACTTACTAATTAGTTGTAGAAGTTTGGTAGATTTCTTTGGACATTCTACTTCTACTTACACAATAATGTAATTTGCAAATTATTAGAAGTCTATTTTTTTTCCAATTTTTATAACAATTTTATAAATTTAACTTTTCTCAGCAATGTTTTCTGGGTTTGAGTAGTTTGTTATAAAAAATGTTATTGCTACAGTTTTGATTTCCAGGATAATACTGAATACAAGGGGTGAGGGCAAACATCATTGCCTTGTTTTTGATCTTTGGGGAAAAATATTTATAATTTTGATATTAATTATGATAAGATATTTGGTGTAGCTGTAGGTTTTTCATAGATGCACTGTTTCAGCTTGAGAAATTTTTGAAATTCCTAGTTTGCTGAGTTTTTTTTAAGTCATAAAAAGGTATGAGATTTTTGCATCTTTTTATTTTTTAATTGACAAAACTGTATATGTTTATGGAGTACCACATGATGTTTTTATGTAGTTATTGCTTGATCTAGTCATTTGATAGTCATTGTGAAATGACTAAATCAGGCTGATTAACATATGCTTTACTTAAATACTTAGCATTTTTTGGTGATAAGACCATTTAAAATCTGCTCTCTTAGCAATTTTCACATAAATATGTTATTAGTTACAGTAACCATATGTATAATAGATCTCTTGAACTTCTCCTGTCTAACTGAAGTTTTGTATCCTTTGACCAACATCTCCCCAATGCCCTCATTCTCCAGCATTACTTTTTTAGATTTAACATATGAACTCATTCATGCAATATTTTGGGTTTTTTTGTGCCTGGCTTACTTCACTTAACATAATGTCCTCCAGGTGCATCCATGTTGGCACAAATAAGGGGACTTCTTTCTGTAAGGCTGAATAATACTCTATTGTGCATATATACCATATTTTCTTTATCCACTCATCCACTGATGAACATGTAGGTTAATTCCAGCTATTGTTGCTGCAGTGAACATAGTTCAGGTATTCCTTCGACATACTGATTTTATATCCTTTAGATACATACCCAGTAGAGAGATCGCTGGATCAAATAATTGTTTTATTATTAATTTTTTGAGGAAACGCCATACTGTTTTCCATAATAGCCGTACTAAGTTACATTTTCACCAACAGCATCCGAGGATTCCCTTGTATCTACCTTCCTGGTCAACACTTGTTATCTTTCATCTTGTTGATAAGCCATTGTAATAGGTGTGAAGTGCTATCTCATTGTGGTTTCAATCTGCATTTTCCTGGTGACTAGTGATGCTGAGCATTTTAAAAATATACCTGTTGGTACATAAAAAGTCTATAAAAAATAAAGCTGGGGGGTTGGAGTACTGGGGAGATGTTGGTCAAAGGATACAAAATTTCAGTTAGACAAGAGAAGTAAGTTCAAGAGATCTATTGTACATTATGGTGACTATAATTAATAACATTGTATATGTAAAAATTGCTAAGTGAGTAGATTTTAAATGTTCTCACCACCAAGATATGCTAAATATGTAGGGAATTGATGTATGCTCGGTAGCTTGATTCAGTCATTCCACAATGACTATCAAATGTCTAGATCAAATAATGAATATATTAAAATATCATGTTGTACTCCATAAATATATACAATTTTTGTCAATTAAAAAAAAGATGTAGAAATCCAGTATCTTTTATATACCTGTTTGTATGTTGCCTTTTGAGATATGTCTATTCAGATCCTTTGCCCATTTTAATCAGGTTGTTTTCTTGCTACTAAATTGAGTTCCCTAGGCATTTTAGATATTAACTCCCTCATAAGGTGTATGATTGACAGATATTTTGTTCCATTCTCTAGGTTGCCTCTTCACTCTGTTGATTGTTTCCTTTGCTGTGCAGAAACTTTGTAGTGTGATGAAATCCCTTTTGTCTATTTCTGCTTTCGTTGTCTATATCTTTGGGGTCTAATTAAAAAAATCATTGCTCATAGCAATGCAATGGAGTTTTCCCCTTATGTTTTCTTCTATGGGTTTTTCAGTTTCAGGCCTTATGTTTAAGTCTTTCATCTATTTCTGGTTGATTTTTGTATCTGATGTGAGATCAAGATCTAATTTCATTCTTTTGCGTGTGGGTATCCAGTTTTCTCTGCATTATTTATTGAAGAGACTATTCTTTCCCCATTTTATGTTCTTGGCTTCTTTTTCAAAAATCAATAGACCATAAATGCATGGATTTATTTCTGGGTTTTTAATTGGCTTATGTGTCTGTTTTTATACCAGCCATGCTGTTTTGATTACTATTGCTTTGTAGTATATTTTTAAATCAGGTAGGAAAATTCCTCCAGCTCAATTATTTTTACTCAAGATCACCTTGGCTATTCTTATGCTAGGTTACTGCAGCAGGGACTGATGCAATCTAATCTGTAGTTGAGCTCAGTTTGGGTTTTGCTGCGGAGTTTGTTTAATTCAGTTTGTCTCTGGCTTCAAGTGAGTGTGGGATCAGGACTTCCTTTCAGCAGGGCCCAGGTCTGAATGCTGGTGAGAGTGTAACAATCTCTCTGTGCTTTAGGAACACATTTCCAGCTTTCAGAACTGGAGGAAGTCTTTCCTGGCTCTACCACCAACCTACAAACATGTTGGGTTCTGAAGATTTCTCTTTGCTCTCTATTCCTGCTCCCTGATTTCAGAGCCTAGAGACTTCAGTCCTGCTTCATGCCTCTGAGTCTTCTATGGGTGCAGCTATATCTACTACATAGGACTAGTATGCCTTAGAGGGACACCTCATCATATCTAGTCTCAGCCCTTTGCTGTAGTTTAAGTGACTTGTTTCAATCCTTTGGGTGCATTCTATGTCCACTGTGTAAGGGAACCCACTGACTTTCTTCTAAATACTGAAATTTACAGGTAAAATTGAAACACAATGCCAAAAAGTGTTGATAATTCTGCCTCAACTGATGTAGTAGGGTAGATCGATTACAACAATAGTTTTGATTCTCCATCCCTCCCTATATCTACAACCTTCATAATACAACTTTGTTGCTCTTTTCATAAATAATTGGAATCTATCTGTCTACTCCTTGAGTCTGGGTTTACCTTGTGTATGAGCTGGCTTAGGCTGCCATGAAAAATACCACAGACTAGGTGGGGGCTTAAACAACAGAAATTTATTTTCTCACAGTTCTGGAGGCTAGAAGTCCAAGATCAAAGTGTTGTCAGGTTTGGTTTCTCCTGAGGTCTGTCTCCTTGATTTGCAGATGACGCCTCATCCCTTTTTGTGTCCTGTTCAAAAAAATTTTCACATACCCAAGGTCTTAAAAATATTATTTTATTCCTAGAAATGTTATGATTCTGGGTTTTATGTCTAAGTATATAATTCGACTTGAATTAATTTTTGTTTGGGGAAAAAGTATTATGGTTCATTTTTTTCCTATAAAGAATTCAATTGTTTCATCAATAAATATTGATAAAACAACAAAGGCCATGTGTCCTCACAGACAGGGTCCTCTCTCTCTCTCTCTCTCTGTGTGTGTGCGCGCGTGTGTGTGTGTATGTGTGTGTACTTCTGGTATCTCTTCTTCTTTTTATAAGGACAGAGGTTATATTAGCTTAGGGCTCCACGTTTATGGCCTTTTAAAACCTTAGTTACCTCTTTAAAGCACCTATCTCCGAATACAGTGAGGGGGTAGGGCTTCAACTTATGAATCTAAGGGGGGACAAAATTCAAACCATAAAATCTTATAAATTACAGGGGCTATTAGAACATAGCGGAAGTGACAGTATATCAGCTTTAAACCTCCCCCTCAGCAGATGTTGCAACTTACACTTTCTTTTGGAGTCTGCCGTGAGCTAGCCAGTTGAATGGAGAGACGACACAGGGCTCAGTGACTCCCTTTACTTTAGCTAGCAGCCAACCAACCATGCGACATGTAAGTCTATTTTCGACCAGCCATTACCAGATGACCTTGTCAGCTGACTGTAGACATAAGATGAGATCACCCAAGCTTTGCGCAGATCAATAGAACTTCCCTGATTACCCATAGACTCATAAGCAATAATAAAAGTGTATTGTTCTAACCCATTGAATATTAGGGGACTTTGTTTCTCAGTAATAGGTAGCTGACACAACTGACAACTACCTACGTTTCCTTTCTGCAAAAGAAGATCATAGTCATAGTCTGCAATAGGACTAAGTGAATTTTGTGTAGTCCTGGCAAAGTCGTTCTGAGGCATCCAGTCATCTGATCTGCATGTGATAAGAAGAAAACAGAATTACTTCCTTTTCAACAGCTTGCATTAGATTTCCACTTGGGAAGAAACTGTTTTTATTTGGAAAAATACAGTGGAAGCCTTCTTATCTGATATAATTAGAAGTAGTAGTTGGCTGGTTAATGTAGCAGAAAAATTAGAGTTTCCTGTTAGCCATGAGCTTTCAGCTTTCTGTAGAGAGCATTTAGTATATTTTGTGGAAGAAATAGAGGGTTTTCGTTATTTTGATAAAGCAGATTTAGTAAATGTTGGTTAGGAGCATTGCTTCTGTAGCTTATAACCCCTCTTTAAGAAATGAGAGGGCCTAGGTGGGTATCCTAAGAAGAAGAGAGAGAACCATTATTATGTATGCAATTCTGAGTTCCAGGTCACAGATTGGGAAATAATGCCCCTCATTCACTCATTAATGTGAAAGACTTCACTATATTTTTTCCAAACAAACAAGCATCTCTTGAATTCCGTGTTGGGAGCTTGATGAAATTAGGGACTTTGTCATTCATGTTTATCCATTGTGTATCCCAGTATATCAGTGCTTGGCAGAGACTAGGTACCATCTACTGGGTGAATTTAGAAGTAGAAGGGAACTTACTTATATCATTTGGTTGAAGCATGGTAAAAATTAATCATGTAAAATCTGGCAGCAGAACTTCTTTGAGGAAGAGAACTACTGTTGTAGCACGACAGCTTAATATTCAGACCAGTTGAGCTTGGAGAGTTGTGAGATGACAAGGAATAGTTTGGAAGGAGACAGTGAATAAGGAGATTGTAAAAACTCATCCTCAGGAGAGATTCGTAATAATTTTGGAGTTATGGCTTGCATGGAGCAAAGGAAGGGGTAGGAGGAGAAAGAGGAGTGGAAACAGAACCAAGTGAGGTAGTCTGTGGGAAATTCTGTTGCAGGTGTAGAGACTGACTGAATTTTAAAACAGTGAGGTACTTTGCTGCTAAGTTTATGTCTGTGCTGAAACCCCCTTCATGGTAAAGGCTGCCACACATGTAGCCAGGGTTAAAGGATGAGGATTCTGGGGTAAGTGATGGAGATTAGTGAAAAAATGGGCCGACAGTGAGTTTGTCCACAAACTAAATGGTCTCTCCTGAATATTGGGACTCTGAGTAAGAAACGATCCAGTGATTGTGACAACTCTTTCTGGACATCTTGAGAAGCTCCACAGAGATGGAGATTAACACTGAACTTTTCCATGGCATATGGTATATGGCTTTGCCAGTTTCATTTGAATTTCAAAGGAGTGGGTGGCTCAGGAAGCTGATATCGGGATGATGAGGACATCATTTTAGATATTAAAAAAGAAGACCCTATCAGGGGACTGGCCAGTGGATGGGCACAGGTTAGTAGGAATAAGCACATCTTCTGGCAAAGGGAACTTTTTACCTCCACGCCCTACTTCTCACTAATATAACCGAGTAAGTCGTAGGGAGACACTCTGCCTTTAAATTACACTCAAAATCCATTTTGTGACTTTAAGTATATGTTTAAAAGAACTGCATATATTTGTTTCTTCTATGTTTGGAGGTCGTGATTGTAGCACCCTTAATTGAGAAAGCTCGTGTGAACATTGTTCTCTTTTATCTCTCCCATACTGAGATTTAGATAATGATAATTTTCAAACAATTATTTCTCAGCATGTTTCATGGCCAACATTGCACAATTATAATATTTTTATGTTAGAAAATGTCTCCTTTTCCCACTTGAGTGTTACCCAATTTTCTTTCAATGTGAGTTTTGTAACCTCAGTATAATTTAGTCACTTAATTACCCTGGAGAGAGGAAGGAGAAAGGTAAGCCTACTTTGGACACATATGAAAGAAGTTTAATCATTGAAGGACCTGGTTATAAAAATCTGAAGCATGGACATCATACTAGAACAGGATCCCTAAGGTAAAACTTATTTATGTCTTATCCCCATAGTTCCATCTTTGGTGTTTGTTTCTTGCCATAGGTGACTGCCTATCTTCAGGTGTTTTCTGATGAAGAAAGCTAATAATCCCTGATAAATGCCAGACCTATACCCCTCTTCAACCCAAGATGTTGGGGCTGTACCTTTAATGTGGAGACTTGGGTACCTGGAAGAAAATCAAAAGTTCCTGATCATTGGAAGGTGGTATGGTACTCAAATTCTAGACCTCAATACACTGGGGGTTAAATTCTGATTTCCCCACTTCTTAATTTCCCTCTAATCATTAGTTGTTATCTAACCTCTTTGAGCTTTAACTTTATATCTTTAAAATGATAATCAACCATACATTTATCAAAGAATTGTTTTTCTGTTAAAAAACAAGCAAACAGTTTCCTGTGTTCCACTCTAGAGATTCTGATTTAATTGGCTTAGGCTGCAGTCTAGACATTGACATTTTAAAAAATCTTCCCAAGTGATTCTAATGTGCAACAGAGAAATGGCAGGGAGGAGAGGAAAAAGGAAAGAGGGAGAGAGGGGAAGGGAGAGGGAGAGAGTGTGCTACCCATTAACTGTGTGTCTTTTAGGGCAAGTTACTTAACCTTCCTACTATAGTGTGAATGTGTCCTGCAAAAGTTCATTTGTTGGAAACTTAATCATATTTTTAACAGTATTAAGAGGTGGGGCCTTTAGAAGGTGAGGGCCTTCAGTCCATGAGGGCTTTACTCTCATGAGTGGCTTAATGTCATTACCACCAGAGTAGGTTAATGATTTTGGGAGTGGACTCCTAACAAAAGGGTAAGTCTGGCTGCTATTTTTTCACTGTGTTGAGTGCTTGCTTCTGCTTTCCACTTTCTACATTTTACCTTTCTGCCACAAGATGAACCTTACCAGATGCAGGTGCCATGTCCTTGGACTTCCCATCCTCTAGACCCATAAACCAAATACACTTGTTCTGCATAAATTGTCTAGCCGGTAATATTCTGCTATAGCAGCAGAAAATAGACTAAGACACTCCCTCTTCTTCCATTCCTTTATCTGTAAAATGGGGATAATAATAGAACCTACTTAACAGATTTTTATAAGTATTAAGTTACCATATTTACAATACTTACCTGCAGGACTAGTTTTAAATTGTATTAATAAATGATATTTTACATATTTATTGGGTATAAATGAGTATCTTTTACACTTATAGAATGTATAATGATCAAGCCAGGGTATTTGGGATATTCATCACCTTGAGTATTTATCATTTATATGCATTGGTAACATTTCAAGTCTTCTTCCACTTACTTTGAAATATGCAATATATAGTTGCTAACAATGGTCACCCTAGTCAGCTATCAAATATTAGAACTTATTTCTTCTATCCAACTCTTAGTTTGTACCTATTAACCAATCTCTCTTCATTTCCCCCTCCCACCTTCACATACTTCCCAGTCTGGTGTCTATTATTTTACCTTCTATCTCTATGAGATAAAATTTTTTAGCTCTCACATGTGAGTGGGAACATGTAGTATTTGTCGTTCTGGAAGGACTAAGTGTTAATTGTTTACTGTTACTATTAATGATTAAAATTATCATAAACAGGTCATATACCCCCTTTCAGTAGTTTGGTATAGGAAATGGGATTAAATTTATCTTATTTCCTAAAACATTTTATTGAAGTAAAACATACAGTCATAAACATACACAAATCATAATTGTACTGCTTGACAAATATTCAGAGATGGACCCACAGCTCAGATAAATATGGAAAACATTCCCTAGAAGATTTCCATGTTCCTTCTCCATCATCTTCTTCAAAGATAACCATTATTTTGACTTGCACCACCATTCATTAGCTTTTCCTATTTTGGATTTTTGATAAATGGAGTCACATGTCATGCACCCTTTCGTTTTTGTCTTCTTTTGTTCAACATTTTATCTACAGTATTCATCTGTAATTGTGTGTCTAACAGAAGTTTGCTCATTCTAATTGCTATGTAATATGCCATCTTATGACTATTACAATATGTTTATTTATTTATTATACTGCTGGACAATTGGGTAAACTCCAGTTTGGGGCTATTGTGAAAAATGCAATATTTTTTCTTTTTTTTCTTTTTTCTTTTCTTTTTTTTTTTTTTGAGAAAGGTTCTTGCTTTGTTGCCCTGGCTGAAGTGCAGTGGCATGATCACAGCTCACTGCAATCTCAGAGAACTGGGCTCAAGCAATCCTCCCACCTCAGCTTCCTGAGTACATGGGGCCACAGGCACATATCACTACACCTGGCTAATTTTTAAATTTTTGTAGACATGGGATCTCACTATGTTGCTCAGGCAGGTCTTGAACTCCTGACCTCAAACAGTCCTCCCACATCAGCCTCCCAAAGTGCTGGGATTACAGGCATGACCCACCACACCTGGTGTATACATATTCTTATACAGATCTTTATCTCTATTATATTTATTTCAGTAAAGTCTACTTTTTGGCTATTAGTATAATGACATTGGCTCTGCTATATCCTTGGGTATCTCTTACCATCCTTTTACTTTCAACTCTTCTATATTTTTATATTAATGTTCTGTGTCATATAAACGGCATATAGCTGGTTATTTTTATCCAGGTTGAAAATCTCTTTTAATTGAATTACTTTGTCCATTAACATTTAATGCTAGTTACTGAAATATTTATGGTAAAATGTGTCATCACACTTTCGTTTGTATTTTCTTTTGGATTAATAAATTTTTTTTATTCCATTTTGGCTCGTTTTTAGCATGTTCGTATACATTCTCTTATTTTCCTCTTAGGGGTTTCAATAGATGTTACAATATGCATCATTGACTTATTAAGGTCTACTTGATGTAACCATTTTTTCCTATTTCCCAGACAAAGCTAGAATGTTACAGGAGTTAACTTTTATTTAACATCTCCTATTTTTTATGTCATCATTGTTATATATTTTAATTCTAAAAATATGGTGAACACTATAAGACAAATTGTGGATGTTTTGGTAGTCAATATTCGTTTAGATTTACTTACATATGTGTCCTTTCCATTGCCTTTATTCCTTACTGTACTGCTTTTTTTCCCTCTAGGATCACTGTTCCTGTTTTTATTTTTACTTTAAGACCCTCCTTTAATCTTTTCTCTAGTACCAGTCTGCTGTAATTAAATATTTTAGTTTTTATTTATGTAAAATTGTATTTATTCTACCTTCATTTTCATGTTGTGTATAGAACTTGAGGTTGACAGTTATTTTCTATCAGTCTTTTAAGAATATTATTGCCCTGCCTTCTAGTTTCTGTCATTTTAATTGAGAAATCTGCTGTTAGTCTTACTGATATCCCTTGGAAAATAATGTAACCCTTTCTCTCTTCTGGCTGCTCTTTGCTGTTTTGTTTTTTTTTTTTTTTTCTGTGTCTTTGGCCTGCAACAACATACCCAGATATTTTATTTTGTATTCATGTTCTCTCAGTATTATAGAGCTTCTTAAATCTGTGGATTGATCTTCCATCAGTTTTGGAAAAATTCCAGTCCTTATCTCTTTAAATATTTCTTTTCCGTCTTTTCTATTTTCTCTTTTTGAGATTCTTATTGCACATTCATTAAACTTTGCTATCATATCCCTTGGGTCACACCTTTATCTGGTTTTCATTCCTCCCCCTCTCCCCATGCCTCAATCTGGATATGTTCTATTTAGTTATCTTTTATTTCATTAATCTTTGCTCTTTCTTATCTTCTCTTAAAATCATGACTGAATTCTAGATTTGAGTAACGATGTTTTTCAATTTTAAAATTTCCATTTGCTTTTTTCTTCGGGGTTCTAATCCTATAATAAATTCACTATCTCTTTATCCATTTTTGGAAATAATAATAATGGTTATTTTAAAGTCCATGTACGATAACTAAATATCTGGATTATTTCCAGGCTAGTTTCTATTGTCTGTGTTTTCTTAGGGTTTTTAATCATTCTGTTCTGTTTCCCAGGATACCTGATAATTTTTTTTTTTTTTTTTTTTTTGTAGAATGCTGGATATTTTATATGAAAGATAGTAGAGGCTCTGGACAATATTATCTTCCTCTACAAAGGATTTATTTTATTTTCTGACAGGCAGAAAGAGTATGAGCAGATTACCTTGCTTTAGCGGATGCTAGGTTTCAGTTTTTGGAAGTATTGGCCGTATTTCCAGCTTGTACATACTCCTAAAGTGTAACCCCTAATCCTAGGGCAATGCCCATTGACGTTTCAACTCAAAGTCTGCCCTCCACACCACCACCCTCCCCGGCTTCTCCGTAAGCAGCGTCCATTATCTTTGGTGTCCTTCGACCTCCACAGTTTATCTCCGCAAATCTAGCTTTTTAGCTTCTTGGCCCATGCTTTCTTCCTGTGTTCTCAGCATTTTGCTTGATGAGTATGTACATCGCTGAAGCTTCCAAATCCCTTGGGAGAGAATTGTATGTAGAATTTCAGGCTAACTTCTCAGAAATTCTCTTTGTTTTCTCTGAAATCTTAGACCTTCATGTTCTGGATGCTTTGGGAGTCTTGAAGTTCATTGCTAAGACAGCTGCAAGTTCCAGGTTGCTGATTTCTATTTGGCCTCAATGCCATGCACTATGACTTGGCAAATGCCTCAAAGGGAAACACACTGGATAATAATACAGGTCTCACCTCAGTAGTGTCCTTATCTCTTCATGATCTTGCCTTATCCACTCTGGCTGCCTTGGTTGCCCTTCAACGGTTTCAAGCAGCCTTAATTTTTTTTTTACCCAGATTTTATAGTTATTATTGGCAGAAGATTTAGTGTGATACAAGCCACTCTCCTAGGCAGAAATAGAAGTTAGGTCATATTCCCTTTATTATCTAAATTAAATATCTCTGAAAACTTATACTGTGAGAATATCTTTCTTCCTGTCCTGAGTCTATTCTCCTATGGTAATTTCTCATAATACAGGGTTGATTCTACTGTTCAAGGAGGCAGGTCTGCTTACCACAATTATAGAGAGAAAAAGAAAAACAAAAACCTTCCTCAGCTGAGGAATAATGTTGTTTTTGGCTTTGGTAGTTTTTATTTTCAGATGGTTGCTCTTGAAACACAGGTTCTCCGGCCGTGCTGGTGTAATTCATAAACTCTCGCATAAAATCAGCCATGACCTAGGATTATACTACTGCCAAACCCAGTTACCCAGTTTCTTTTCCCATTTGCGCAAACTATTGTTTAAATAGGTGGTGTCTTTAGGTGCAGGCCCTAGGTTTCCGAAGCTCTTTAATATATAGATCTCACAATTTAGCTGTACATATAGAGATACACACACACAGGCACCCCCCGTCCCCTCCCCCAAAACACACACACTCTTCTCTCTCACTTCCCACCTCTCTTGTAATTTCTTTGTTTGTTTGTTTGTTTCGAGACAGTCTCACTCTGTCACCCAGGCTGGAGTGCAGTGGCGCAATCTCGGCTCACTGCAAGCTCCGCCTCCTGGGTTCACGCCATTCTCCTGCCTCAGCTTCCCAAGTAGCTGGGACTGCAGGTGCCCACCACCACGCCCGGCTAATTTTTTGTATTTTTTGTAGAGATGGAGTTTCACCGTGTTAGCCAGGATGGTCTCTATCTCCTGACCTTGTGATCTGCCCGCCTCGGCCTCCCAAAGTGCTGGGATTACAGGCGTGAGCCACCGTGCCCGGCCTGCAATTATTTTCTTAAGGCAAACCACAGTAGCGGGATAGCTGGATCTGTTATAGAAGGATTTCCATCCTCAACCACACAAAGAACAAAGCAACTCTGCTCTTTCAGGCCCAAGACCAACTCTGACTTATTTTGCAGTGAATGACATCTTTCTAGAGAAATATTCCAACTCATTACATAACCTATTTAAGTGTGTTACTTCCCCCTTATGGTTGGAGCAAACAGCTAAGCTGTTCTACATTGTGCTTCCTTCACTGCCCACCCCACCGACTTAACAGTCTATCTTGGACACCTATGTGAAAATATCATATAAGGATGGCACAAAGTCTTTGCTTTTTTTGGCTATTAAAAATTATGGCGAAAACTGCAGTTATGTTAGCACCAACCACATACATATATCTACTGTATTCTTGTGTGAGATTTGCACAATATCAAGCGGTTGACCTTAGTTTTCATTCTGTCCCTATCTGCTTGGAAAAGCAAGTGTGTTTCTGTCTTAGCTCTAGCAATTTGTTTGACCGTAAGAAATACATGTCTCTACCACCCAGCCCTGGTTGGAAATTTGAAGTTCTAGCACTAAGAATAAACTCATAGGAGAGATAGTGCCATAAAGTGGGGGAAAGTACTGGATTTGAAGTCAGGAGATAGTTGGTTGATTTTCCAGGTTTCTATAATTATTAGTTAACATACCCAAAAGGTGACCTTGGACTTGAATTACTGAAGACCTGGTTACACAGTCTGTACAGTGAGGATGGTCTGCTAACCTCACTGCACTTATGTGAGAACCTAATATATAGGTCTGAAACATAAGAGTTGGTAGTAGAAGCTGAGAAGCGAACAAACTAATTACATCAGACTGGTCTTCATCTGCAGAGCTGTTAATCTGGTAGGCATCAACATGATTGTTAGGAAGAAGTCCGATTCTTGGAGCCAGAAGGCCTCTGTTCTAGCTATGAAACTAAGTAGCTGGATGATGTTGGTGTCTCTCTCAGCTTTTATTTCCTCATCTGTAAATTTCTGATAATAATACCTGCCTCAAAGAGTTGTCATAAAGATCAAAATGACACGCCTGTAATCCCAGCCCTTTGGGAGGCCAAGGCGGGCAGATCACGAGGCCAAGAAATCGAGACCATCCTGGCCAAGACGGTGAAACCCCATCTCTACTAAAAACACAAAAATTAGCTGAGCGTGGTGGAGTGCACCTGTAATCCCAGGTACTTGGGAGACTGAGGCAGGAGAATCACTTGAACCGGGAAGGTAGAGGTTGCAGTGAACCGAGATTGTGCTACTGCACTCCAGCCTGGCGACAGAGTGAGACCCTGTCTAAAATAAATAAATAAATAAATAAAAATAATAAAAAAAATTAAAAAGGAAATAGAATCCGAGAAGATGTTTTGTGAACTCTAAAATTACAATACAGATGGAAGAGATCATCCACATCCCCTCACTGTATTCATGCCACAGAGAGAATAGGACCAAACTTGGTGAAAGGTCTTAAATTTCATTTTGATACCATGGTATAATTTCACAGGAAATCTTACCAGATTTTAAAGAGATACAATAAAATTCCTCATGCTCATAATTTTGCATTAGATTAGAATAATCATTTCAAGAGACATTTTTCATGTTTCGGGGAAGTCTTGGGGTTCTTATAATGAATGAGATGGTTTCCTGTTTTTTGTTCCTTCACCTCAGAATATATTGACAATTATAGCTATTTCCTGCTATGAAATGATATTGAGAGTCTAGACAGACTCTGATAAAGCTGTGTTAGTCATAATAATAGCAACATGTCTGGATTCTTATTATGTGTCAAGCATCGCTCTAAAAGCTTTATAGGGACTCATTTAATCCTCACCACTGTGTAAAAAGTACTATTGTCCTTTTAAGATGAGAAAACTGAGGCATCAAGAGGTTGAGTTGCCCAAATTCTGAGTATCTGATGGTGCTGGAACTAGTGTTTAAAGACCTGTAGATTAATTCAGAGTCTATGTTTTTACAAACGGGACAACTGAGCTTGATTAAACAGAAGAATACATGAGGACTATTATAAGGGTGTGGGGTAGCTCATTGAAACCCAGGGGAAGAAAGTAGGTAGACCTTGAGGAGAGGAATTAGAAACTGGAAACCCATTAAATCAGTCAGCCAACATGTCTGATTCTCAATCTCTCTCTCATTCCCCTTATCATCACTTCTTTTGGTAGGCTTACATCCTTCTGTCTCATTCTGTAAACCATCTAACTCAACTTTGATATCTATGAAATACCATATGGCTGTCTCACAATTTTAGGTATTATCATTACCATTCCAGCAACTCTTAGAGATTTACTTATAGCTACAGTCCCGGTTTTAAATATCTGAGAGAGATACCTACTTGGTCTAGTTTGCTGTCTACCCATTGTCAGTCACCCTGAAGGATAGAGATGGGAGTGGAGTCTCCCAGTATAAGTGTCATTCCTGGAGACCTCATCACACATAGAGGTGGTATGTGGGAGTGGTGCTGGTCCAAGAGAAGGAAGCAGTAGTGCATTGGCTGGCAGGCACCTCCCTCAACACAAGATATCCATTCAATGGGATTTTTAGTGGCAACATTTTTTAAATGATTGACTTATTGTGTATAGTTCTGTGAATTGTAATAGATACATAGATTTGTATCACAGTTAAGATACAGAGTAGCTTCTCCCCCCCAAAAAAAAATTATCTTATGCTATCCCTTTGCAGTCACATCCCATTCTTCAATTCCCAGCAACCACTGATTTGTTCTTCATCTTCGTAATTACAATGAAGGCTTTCTTGAGTGATTCCTGGGTCCCCTGTGTCTGGGTAGAGGTTCTTGGCCAAGATGAGGCTGAAAATCTTCTTAAATCTTCTTAACAGTTTCAGTCTTGGTGTATATCAACATACTCCTTCATGTGTTTTCCAAATATCAGTTCATGAAAATTCATGAAATACAGTCCCCACCTTTGACATGCTTGAAATATAGGAAAGGCAGTGTTATTGGTTAAGTGTTTAGAAATTCATTCATTCGGTCAATATTTATTGCATTGTGAGCCTATTATGTGCTTGATAATGTTCAAAGGGGAGGAAACAGTATCACAAATGAAATCCCTGTCCTGGAAGCTTACATTATAGAGGACTCATAGTCTAACTTGGAAAAAATATATAACAAACATCAAGTCTTGTATGTCACACAGAAACTAAAGTTTCCATGTTCCTGAATGGTCTCCTGTCGGTTTCTTCTTAGGTCATCCTCCCCAGGGCCTCAGTTCTTTTTTTTTTTTTTTTTTTTTTTTTGGTCGTTGTTGTTTTTGAGACGGAGTTTCGCTCTTGTTGCCCAGGCTGGAGTGCAATGGTGCCATCTTGGCTCACTACAACCTCTGCCTACTGGGTTCAAGGGATTCTCCTGCCTCAGTCTCCCAAGAAACTGGGATTACAGGCATGTGCCACCACGCCCGGCTAATTTTGTATTTTCAGTAGAGATGGGGTTTCTCTATGTTGGTCATGCTGGTCTCAAACTCCTGACCTCAGGTGATCTGCCTGCCTCAGCCTCCCAAAGTGCTAGGATTACAGGCGTGGTTCCCGGCCTCAGTTCTTGGTATTGTGTTTATTCCTTCCAAAATTCAAGGTGGGTACTCAACATTTCACTCAGATCCCTGGCTTATGATAAAGAAAAACTGTCCCAAATCTGGTTTGATACAGAAGTTTTTTCATGCTGTAATTCATAACCTCCTACTAGGAAGGAAATTAAGATTTGTGATAAAATGTTTAAGCAGTTTTACATTAAACTTTAATGAGATTACGACCTCTTCTGGGAAACTACCTACCCACCTACTTAGCGGACTGTCAGTCAAGGGTCTAATGATCTTCTTAACCAGGCATTCTTTTTACATGTATTCAGTCTAACAGTGATTATTTCATACTTCTCTTTTCCCAGAAAATGTCCCTTCCAAGGTCAGCAAAGTCTCTTGTCTTTGTCACAAATTTAAAATACAGTGTTGATTCATGCTCATAATTAAATTATCTGATAGGATGGTTAATTTTTTTTTTTTTTTTTGAAATCTGCTCATTCTCAGAGCCTTTTATCAAAAAGAAAAGAGATGAGATACAGACTATAGTTATGCGAGTCGTTACCATCGGGAAAAAGTGGTGAAGGATATATGGGATTTCTCTGTATTTCTTACAACTGCATGTGAATCTACAATTAACTCAACAAATTTTTAAAAAGAAAAGAAATCTTGTCTTTGCTTTGTTCTTCTGCATCCATTTTCTCTGTACTTCCATGGCATTTTTCTTAGCTGCCCAGAGAGACTCTTCCACTTTCCATTAGGACCTTTCTTCCTGTTGATCCTCCTCCTCCTTCATATCTCTGGAATATTCTCTTATATATTGTAACTATGTTATATACTCATCTCTATGCTTGTATTATCCCATTATTATGCTTTGGGGCCATAAAAGATCAAAGTTGTGCTTTGTGCCTCTTTGTCTCTTGATATGGTTTGTCTGTGTCCCCACTCAAATTCCATCTTGAATTGTAGCTCCCATAATTCCCATGTGTGACAGGAGGTACCCAGTGGGAGGTAATTGAATCATGGGGGCAGGCTTTTCCAGTGCTGTTCTCGTGATAGTGAATATGTCTCACGAGATCTGATGGTTTTATAAAGGGCAGTTCTCCTGCACATGCTCTCTTGCCTGCTGCCATGTAAGATGTGCCTTTGTTCCTCCTCCACTTTCCATGGTGATTGTGAGGCCTCCCCAGCCATGTGGAACTGTGAGTTCATTAAACCTCTTCCCTTTATAAATTACCCAGTCTTGGGTATGTCTTTAGTAGCAACATGAGAGCAGACTAAAACGTCTTTTCAAAACAGAGGGGAATTGGGGATGGTTAATGGGTATGAAAAAAAGAATAAGATCTAATATTTGATAGGACAACAGAGTAACTATAATAGTAATTTAATTGTACATTTAAAAATAAAGAAACTGGCCAAGTGCAGTGGCTCACGCCTGTAATCCCAGAACTTTGGGAGGCTGAGGCAGGCGGATCACAAGGTCAAGAGATCAAGACCATCCTGACCAACATGGTGAAACCCTGTCTCTACAAAAAATACACACACACACACAAAATAGCTGGGTGTGGTGACATGCGCCTGCAGTCCCAGCTACTCAGGAGGCTGAGGCAGAAGAATCGCTTGAACCCGGGAGGCAGAGGTTGCAGTGAGCTGAGATCACGCCACTGCATTCCAGCCTGGCAACACAGCGAGACTCTGTCTCAATACAAATAAAAATAAAGAACCTAATTGGATTGTTTGTAACAGAAATGATAAATGCTTGAGGATGCGATTATTACACATTGTATGTTTGTATCACAATCTCTCCTATACCCCATAAGTATGTACCCCCCCAAATTAAAAATAAACCCAAAAAAGGAGGTGCTCATGAAATATTGGTTGAATTGAATTAAACTTTTAAATACCAAACACCCATGATGTCTGTACCTCTAAGCTAATATCTAAGGAAGGGGAATGAGGTGGGCCTGGAGCATCCCTTGGTTGCTTTTTGATGAGGAGAGTGTATTAGTGCTTCTTAGTCTTGACCATATATTGAATTCCCTTGGTGGCTTTTAAGAAATACCAATGTCAGCCGGGCATGGTGGCTCACGCCTGTAATCCCAGCACTTTGGGAGGCCGAGGCGGGCGGATCATGAGGTCAAGAGATCGAGACCATCCTGGCCAACATGGTGAAACTTGTCTCTACTAAAAATACAAAAAGTAGTTGCGTGTGGTGCTGCGCGCCTGTAATCCCAGCTACTCGGGAGGCTAAGGCAGGACAATCGCTTGAACCCGGGAGGTGGAGGTTGCAGTAAGCTGAGATCACATCACTGCATTGTAGCCTGGCAACGGAACAAGACACGGTCTCAAAAAAAAAAGAAGAAATACCAATGTCCAGGCCCCACCCCCAGCAGTTCTAATTTAATCCACTGAAGGTGGGGCACAGGTGTTAGTATTTTTATAAATTCCCTGGTTTAGTCTAGTGTGCAGGCAGGTTTGGGAACTACTGGTCTAGAACAATAATTTCCAAAGTTGTTTTTCTTTTTCTTCCCTATATGCTTGAGTGAGAAAACACACTTCTGATCACTAAAGGTGACTGGCCACAGTAAGGCTTTTCATCCACCAGTAGCAGATGGGAGTAGCTAAGAAACAGGTAGGTAGTTTGAAAATAAAAACTCCCTAGGGATTCCAATATATCCTCCTAGGAAGGTACTCATTTACTTCCTGACTACGTCCCCTACTGCTGTGAACGTTTCTGAAACACTTATTTATTTATTCCACAAGTACTGACCGATCTCCTCACTTTACAATGGGCACCACTGTATAGCGGTTAGGAACATAGACGCTGATGTCAGTGTATGGGTTCGAATCCTGTCTCTACCACTTAGTAGCAGAGTCAGCCTGTTACTGCAGTTCCCTATGCCTCAGTTTCCTCATGTGTAAACTGTAACAGTAATAAAATCCATCTTGTAGGATTCTCGTGAGAATTCAGTGACAATTCACAGAAATCCCTTGGAATGCTGGGACATGATCCATTGGCACATAAATGGAAGTCGCCTTTCCTTTGTCATGAGGCGAAGGGTGGGAACATGTGGGATGCTGTGGAAACGACATCCAGCCTGTTTCATTCTTCATAAGCGTGGCACAGTGTTCAATTTTTCAGAGCGCTGTGCCTCTGTGCCGTCATCTTGGATTTTTCTATCTGAATTTATTGAGAGTGTAGAATCACGGAAGGTGATTAACATAAATTTCAACCTCTATTTCTGCCTGTTGTTGCCTCGTAAGTTGTATGGAAACTTGTTTTTCTTTAATACCCACTCAAACTGCTTGGTTTTGAATCCCAGCTATGCTATTTGCTGGGGTGGCCCTGGCTCTGTGAATCTCAATTTTCTTATCTATAAAATGAGTATAATGATAGTATCTATTGCAGAGGTTGTTTGTAGGACTAAATGAATTAATAAATATAAGCACTTTTTTTTTTTTTTTTTTGAGATGGAGTCTTGCTCCCTGTTGCCCAGGCTGGAGTGTAGTGGCACGATCTCGGCTCACTGCAACCTCTGTCTCCCAGGTTCAAGCAATTCTCCTACCTCAGCCTCTCAAGTAGCTGGGATTACAGTTGCGCACCACCACACCCGGCTAATTTTTGTATTTTTTTTTTTAGTAGAGATGGGGTTTCACCGTGTTGTCTAGGATGGTCTCAAACTCCTGACCTCATGATCTGCCCACCTCGGCCCACCTTGGCCTCCCAAAGTGCTAGGATTACAGGGGTGAGCCACCACCCCTGGCCCAGAGTGATTTTTCCAAAATGCTAAGCTACTGCCAGGCCACTCGCTTAGGGTCCCTCAGTGGCTCCCCATTATTCTTAGGCCAGAGTCAGATCCCAACCATGGCCCTAAATGCACGTTCCAGCACTATGTTGTGCTCCAGGCAAGAGTGCAGCATGTGCAAAGGCTTCTAACAACCTTCCCAGGACCTTCATTCGCTTCTCCTCTTCTCTCCTACCTCCAACCACACCAGGTTACGCTGTTGCTCCTGACTTACAGCCTTGGCATATGCGATAGTCTTTGCCTGGAACACATTTTCATTCTCCACCCCACTTGTTAACTGGTTCTCATCTATTAATAGTGTTTAGCTTAAATGCTACTTCCTCAAGAAAACCTCTGAGTGTCTGGATTAGAGTGAGTTCCCCTGATACTCACATGCAAAGTGCCCTGTAGTTATCCTTTGAAGCGTTTGTCATGATTGTAATTGAGTAGCTAACTGTATAATACTATGTTTGATCTCCTTCACCAGCATGGAAACCTTATAAAACCACACACTATGTCCTTCTTATTCTTCACATGTTAATTTCCAGCCTCTTGTGCAGAGTAGGCGTTAGATAAATATTTATTGAATGAATACATAAACTTCAGGGGCAGATTTAATTTTTCTCCCCTACAAGAGGCTGTGATCTAAGCTGTATTCTCTTAAAGCAGGATTCCAAAAGTACCCACTATTTAAGCAGGCTTAATCCCATTTCCATATATATTTTGGGGGAAATCCCATTAAATCATGCCATGCATCTTGGTCACTAAATGTGCTCATCATTACCCAGTTTTGAAAAACAGACTGTGTGCATTGGCCATTCCAGCTGAATCCCTGCTTCAGGCAAGCTTCTCCAACACGATTATCTTGCTTTAATATGTTCGCAATCTGCCTCTAACAAATTGCTTTAATAATCGCCATCTCCAGCAGAACAAACCTGTAAAGGAGGCATTGCATTTTTCCTTGGCTAGAGACATAAAATAGATGAATGCCATGATCGGAAGAGGTAGAAATTGGGTGTCACTGGCTGTTCTTTCTTTCCAGAGTTTGCCTTTGTTGAATCCTTTCCTCTTTTTAGGTGACAAAATTCATTTCTTTTGTATCCCAATTCTTGAAACACCTGGTAGTAGCCTTGGCCTCCAGAATACATAGGCACAATGAGCTCATTTATCTCCCCTTCCAACTCTCCCCCTCACCATCGTTGCAGTCACACTTCGGTGCTCTGACTGCCAAGAGCAGATTCATCAATGACTATAAGTAGGGGTGCTAATGTCTACATCATTCACTCCATTGTGATGGTTGAAAAATGCCTTTAACTTGGGGGTCATCATTCTGGGTGGATGTTCAGTGGAACCAACTCACAATTCTTTGTCATTTCTGGTCAAATTTCAGAAGAGAGGCTTCAGGTGGACCTGGTGGGATAAAAACAGACAGATCTGGAAAGCTGAATGGCAGAACCCCTCAATGCTTATAAAACTCAGGAATGAGAAAGGGAGACAGAAGAAAAAAAATAGCAAGCTATATGTATTTTTAAATCCCTGATAGTTAGAGGACTGTGGTGCCATAAGGTACTGGAATACCTAGCCTTCAAAGAGAGCACCAGGAGTAGATAATGCCAGCTTTGTTCAGCCTCAGTCACATCTAGAAAGTTTGCTCGTCTTGGCCACTGGAGTTTTGAAAATGAACTGGGAATGTGCCCTCTTAGAGGGAGGCAGGGATATCTGATATTTACGCTTCTTACTGAGGATTAAACAGTCACAAAAATAACATATTTAAGGAACACTTATTTAAACAGTCACAAAAATAACATGTTTGAGGAACACTTATTAGACACCATGAGCTAAGTGCATTTTACATCATTATCACCTGCAGTTCTCAGATCGGTCCCATGAGGTAGGCTTTATTATCAACTGCGTTTTACAGAACAGGAGTCTAAGGCTCAGACTGGTTCAGGACCTTTTCCATGGACACATTCTAGTGAGCGGGAGTGGCAACTTTTTGATCCATGTATGAGGAGCTTTAAATCCATGCTCGTAAGCACTGTTGCTTGCCTTTACTTAGGAAAGAATTATCAAGGTGCTAACTAATAAATCAATCTTGTCTATTCAGGGAAGGACCATGTTCTGACCTCCACAATCCGCTTTCTCTAAAGAAAGCTACAGCTGGGAGATAAAAGAACCTCCTTCCCTAGAGTAATATCCTGTTGTCTATTCGCTAAAAGAATGGAGCCAGAGGGATGGTACCTGGAGCTAAAAACCTCTTCAGTTCCTCGTGAACTGCAGAACTTGTTAAATCACAAGCTGAGGGTAGCTTTCTCTCTCTGGAATTCAAGGTTGGGTTCATGAGCTATAGGAATGAGTGAAAAGTCAACAGCCTCTCTTGTGGAACTGATTATTGGAAGTTTTTTTTTTTTTTTCTTCTTCTTCTTCTTAACACTGTTGGATATAATACAAAACTCTCTCTAAAAGAGTCTCTTGGTAAATATAAGCTGGCTCTTTCCATCTAAGGGGATTCATTTTAAACATAGTATGGAGCTGAGTCTGCGTGGTCCTAGACCCTCTGATGACAAACTGACCATTAGCTAAAACTGCGGGGAGAAAAGGAAGCCTGGACTGTGTTTTATGTTAAATTAGCCACCAGAGGGACTGAGTATGAAATTCAAACCAAGTTCTTTGCCAAATGTAGAGCTAAATAATTCAAATATGTACACCCTTAATGAAAATCAGTTTTCTTAACTTGGGCTTCCTTCATAGAATGAAAACATAAAACATACTTTTAAAAAGTATTTGCTATTCTTTAATCACTAGACAATTCACTTAAACGTAAAGCCTTTAGGAGTTGCAAAGGGAAAGTACTGGTCTCTTATGAGTAGCAATGCCTTGCACATGGTCTGAAATAACATCAATGTGGGTGACAGATAACTGCCTAATGCATAAAGAGAATTTATTGGTTCACACACTGAAACAGTCAAGGGCTAGATTGAGTTCCCAGTGTAATGAGATTCTGGGCTGAAGAAGTAATCAGACCCAATCTCTCTCCATCTCTCTTCTCTGTTTTTCTCTGTGTTGGCTCTAAGAAGTCTGCCAGAAAAGACAACTATGAGATCTTGTGGTATGCTTTTCAAAGTCCTGAGATTGAAACCCATTGGTCCTAATTGTACCATGTTCCCAGACCTGAACTAATAGTAGCCAGATAGACATGATGGCCAGGCTTATATCACATGCTCACTCCTGGAGCTACGTTCTCTGAAGACTACGGACAGAGTGAGAGGAGGAGAGTGTATGCCTGGAAAAAAAAAATAAAGTACTATTTCCAGAAGAGAGGAAGTGAATACTACGTGGTAAAAATGAATAAAACATCAACAAAAAAGTCCATTCGAACAGGGTAAGAGAGGGATATGCTTAGAAATAATGGGAGGTTTGGATCTGAAGAGATCATCCAGGAATTTTGGCCTCCACCCAGGAATGTCTCATGTATATAGACAGGGAATCCTGAAGAATTCATGTATGAAAATCTATTAGAACTAATCAGTGAGTTCAGCAAGGTTACAGGATATAAGAACAATATACAAAAACCAATTGTGTTTCCATATACTAGCAATGAACAATCCAAAAGGAAAGGAATAAAACAATTCCATTTACAAAAGCATCAAAAAGAATATATATAAAAAAACTCAGGGTTAAATTTAATAAGGGATATACAAAACTTATACTGTGAAAACTACAAAACATCATTGAAATAAAAGAGACCTAAATAAATAGAAATATATCTCATGTTCAAGGACTGGGAGACTTAATATTAAGATGACAGTATTTCCTATCTGATCTACATGCTGTGAGCAATCCTAAAATCCCAGCATAATTTGACAAACTCCTAAAATTGATAGGAAACTACAAGGGACCCAGAATAGCCAAAAAAGTTCTTGAGGAAAAAAGACTTGGAAGACTCACACTTCCTCATTTTAAAATTTATTACAAAGCTACAGTAATCAAGGCAGTGTGGTATTGGCATAAGGATCGATATATAGATCCATGGAAGAAAATTGAGAGTCTAGAAATGAACCCTTACATTTTCTACAAGAGTACCAAGATAATTTAAAGAAAAAAAAGAAATTTTTTCAACAAATAGTGCTGGGACAACTGGATATCCATATGCGAAAGAAAGAAGTTAGACTCTTCCCTAACATTATGTGCAAAAACTAACTCAAAATAAATTATAGACCTAAACCTAATAGTTAAATTACGAAGCTCTTAGAAGAAAATA
>NW_012104143.1:944592-945783 GCF_000951045.1 Mandrillus leucophaeus | reverse complement strand
TTGGAGTCAAATCCTGTCTCTCTTTCTGAGGCTCAATTATATCATCTGCAAAATGGGAGGAGGGAGGGTAAATATCAACACCCATAGAGTATTTGTGATGATTAAATGAGATGGTATATATATAGTTCCCAGAACATAACAAGTGACTCAAAAATTGAATCTAACAATGAAGCAAGGCAGGATTCATAATTTTGATAAAGAAAGGTTCACCAATTTTAGAAATGTGATCTGGGGAGACACTGAGTGTTTTGGGTGATAGGTGGCTCCTGGCCTTGAGTATGTTACAATGGACAGGGCCAAGGGAGCAGCTGCTTCCTCCTGCTGATCCCCAGCCCCTGTTTCTCTGGGCTTGTCTGCAGACAAAGTCATAATAGGATCAACAGGAAGGAAGGACAAATTCCTTGAGCATTGTGGGGAAATCTGGTCACTGGTTATAGGGCTGATTCCAAGAAGTGAATCCATAGCCGCGGGTCTGTCTTCCTGCCCTTTCTTCTCAGGAGTCTCACTTCATAGCAAAGACAGCTTCCTTGCACAGCTCACTGGGGGAAAATCAGAGACTTCGCATCCCCTGGGTCCTATGCACCACTCAGACCAGACACAGCTTAGACCTGGAACTGTGGACTCCGCAGAGATGAGGAAGTTCTGGCAAGTGCAAGGTCAAAAAAGGCAAAGGAGAAGAAAGGCCATCTAGTCTGGATGGTTCCACCCCCAAGCCCATATGTGTACACCGATATTGACTTGACATTTACTATTGTTCTCTTACTGATTCTAAAATTGCTGCTAATTTAATGGCAACTTTTGGGGGAGGGCATGGTGTAGAAAGAGAGATACTATTAAATATGAGCAATTTTATTTTACTCATCAAAAATAACTTCAGTTTGTCTTTAAAATTATTCTTTTCTTCTCTTTTTTGAGGCAGGGTCTTGCTCTGCAGCCCTGGCTGGGGTGTAATGGTGCCATCATAGCTCACTACAGCCTGGAACTCTGGGGCTCAAGCAATCCTCCTGCCTCAGCCTTCTGAGTAGCTAGGACTACAGGTGCATGCCACCACACTCAGCTAATTTGAAAATTTTTTTGTAGAGGCAGGGTCTTGCTCTGTTGCCCAGGCTGGTCTCAAATTCCTGGCCTTGGCTGGGCATGGTGGCTCACGCCTGTAATCCCAGCACTTGGGAGGCCAAGGCGGGTGGATCA
>NW_012104143.1:937831-939162 GCF_000951045.1 Mandrillus leucophaeus | reverse complement strand
AACTCCTGACCTCAGATGATCCACCTGCCTTGACCTCCCAAAGTGCTGCGATCACAGGTGTGAGCCATCACGCCCAGCATGGCCAGTTTTTACACAGAATATTTTTAGGTTTTATGGTTGGCTTTGGGGAAAGGAGATTCTAGTTTCTTTGACCCACCTTGGGAAAAGGGATCTGCTTTCTATGGCTAGCCTTGGGGGAGAATGAGACAGAGAGACAGGAGGGCAGGAGAAGTTCAGAGAAAACGAAAGCTGCTTCTGAGGACTTCATGTTGGGGTAATGTTTATCTGAGCCCCAATAATGATTGCCTACTTTGCTCTTAATATCCATGAGCTTCTCATGATCTTTTGCTACCTAAGTAGGCCAGAGCTGATTTCTATTTGCTTTAAGAGTGTGTGAGATTTGTCTTCATCAGGTACAGAAAGAAACAGACGTAGAAGTGATTGTCATTAAGAAAGAAGTTTTTACTGACAGTTCTCTAGAAACAGGAGGCACTCCATGCCACAGAGGGCTTCAAGGGGAAGCCCCAGGGGTGGGCAGAAGGCAAGGGGGAGAGGGAAGAACCTGGGCCAGAGACTTGATTGTGGTTTCTGCTGGAAGAAATGAGTTAGATAGGATAAGCTGCTTGAGGACTGGCTGGTTTGCATAATTTCAGCAAACCCTGGGGTGTAGGGGCTGCCTCTAGTTGTACGGTACCCTGTCCTGGGGTAATATGTGCAGATGGACAGTGGCCCAGAGTGTGAGAGTCCCATTAAAGAGACAGCTGGGGATATGGGCTCCGGGTTGGTTGGTTTGCATATGAAAAGCATGCTCACAGGTGAGTCATTTACTATTTCTAAGCATTGGCTCGCCCAGAAAGGGCCTATCCTTCTGAGGTCAGCAAGGCCCTAAGATGTCAAAGCATCAAATACAGAAACCAGAAAATGTGGTTATTACACTATTGTCTACATCTGAGAACCCTGACTGTACAACTTTGATTTTAAAGAGTTCTGGGCTGGATGCAGCAACTCACACCTGTAATCCCAGCACTTTGGGAGGCCAACGTGGGGGGATCACTTGAAGCCAGAAGTCTGAGATCAGCCTGGGAAACACAGTAAGAGCCTGTCTGGTTAACGGGTTAAATCTGGTTAACTCTCTTTAAGATTTACGCATGGGTATAAGTGGTAACAGCCTGATCCGCCCATTCCAAAGTTCTTCTTTAGCTTTTCACCCAATTATTTTAGCTACTACTGATGACCATTTCTTGGACCCATTTTTTTATGGGTACAAAGTCATGATAGCATAACTCTATCATTTGATTAGTAGCTGAGATTTTTCTAAAAGAACTCTGCAC
>NW_012104143.1:923315-936686 GCF_000951045.1 Mandrillus leucophaeus | reverse complement strand
AAGTTTTCTGATTCTACACTTGGGTCTTGCTTCCTTATGACAAAATCCTTGGCCCAAGTAGCATCAATGTAATTACTCACTTCTTTATCCTACCACGTTCGTACAACAGTTCCAGAGTAATAGCAGCAATATCACAACTAACAATATGTGAACTGAAAATAACTTGCCATTTCTTTAGTTATTTTTAACCTTAAGCTGTATCCCAGCAGGCAGATACAGGCAAATTAATGTATTTTAAAGTAGTGTAACATAATTTCTCACTGTTAAGCCATGAACTTGATATAGTTTAGTTCATTTACTTCGTTTGGCTTTATGTTTGAAGGAATTGTTTTAGATCATTTTATATAATTTTATTTTATAATTTTGTAGACTATTTACGTGCTTATAAAGTAAAATCTTTGGAACACATTATATTCAGAGAAATGTAGTTTATATCCACCTCCCCTTCACCTATTTTGTACCATTTGTATTAGGTAACTTCTTTTTTAGTTTTTGTGCATTCTATTTTTGTTTATATACACATACGCACAAAACTGAGTATCTCTTCATATCTGCTTCATTTTTTAGGGAAAAAGTAGCATGCTATATCCATTATTTTGCACCTTATTTTTATTTAATATATCCTCAAGATCACACCTTAGTGATACATAGAGGTACAGATAATTCACATTGTTCATAGTAGTTTTGTTCTGTAAAGTATCCATGAATACTAGATTAGTAAATCCTGAATTATTGCTCCTAGGGAAAATACATAGTTAGGTTCCTGGGAGCCTTGTGTCACAATATTTTCACCAACCAATCAACATATAACCTTGTTTTATGTGTGTTTCTGTCTAAAGACACCTGATTTAATATATAATGTTAATTTATTAAGAGTGAACTAAGGGACTATAACTCATGCCTGAACAAAGCTAATATATTTTTTTCTCTATAAGGTACTTCAGACGGAGTTTCACTTTTTTTCCCCAGACTGGAGTGCAGTGGCATGATCTCAGCTCACTCCAACCTCTGCCTCCCAGGTTCAAGCAATTCTCCTGCTTTAGCCTCCAGAGTAGCTGGGATTACAGGCATGCACCACCATGCCTGGCTAATTTTGTATTTTTAGTAGAGATGGGGTTTCTCCATGTTGGTCAGGCTGGTTTTGAACTCCCGACCTCAGGTGATCCACCCGCCTTGGCCTCCCAAAGTGCTGGGATTACAGGCGCGAGTCACTGCGCTCGGCCCCTTCACAGCCTTCTCAAGCTTACACACATTGGACAGCACTTCTGTACTTCACTTGGGGGTCATTTGAGACAGTTAAATCACCATCAAAAAGCACAAAATGCAAACAGTGTGGCAGTCCATAGACTGTGTAAATGATATTTACATTTATAATACGAGAGATTAAGAAGACAGAGTGTCACCTTGTGTGACCTCACCGGGAAACATACACACAGGCAGCTCAAATTTTTGCCATTCTGTGCACATGTGTGTCCGCCATTGACTGTGAAAGTGACCTCAGTATTGACTTTGGAGTTGCAAATAAATTGTAGCTAGTATGTGAATTTGCAACTGTAGAATCCACCAATAAGAAGGATTGATTATATTCCTCCTTTCTTTTTTTATATTTGCACAGTACTCCATTGTGTGGATGTACCATAGTTTATTATACTAGTCCAATGTGGTGGCTCATGCCTGTAATCCCAGCACTTTGGGAGGCCATGGTGGGTGGATCACTTGAGGCTAGGAGTTTGAAACCAGCCTAGCCAACATGGTGAAACCCCATCTCTTCAAGAAAAAAAAAAACTACAAAAATTAGCCAGGTGTGGTGGCAGTAATCCCAGCTACCCGGGAGGCTGAGGTACAAGAATGGCTTGAACCTAGGATGTGCAGTGAGACGAGATCACACCGCTGCACTCCAGCCTGGGCTACGGAGCAAGACACTGTCTAAATAAATAAATAAGGTCCATTGATGGAAATTTAGGTATTCTCTCGTCCTTTGCAAATATTACAAATAGTACTACAATGACTAGGCTTGTGCATTTACATGTTCATGTTTTTGACAACCTCTCCCTGGAATAGAGTTCTTCATGTGGAAATCCTGAGTCAAAGGATCAATGCATACATAGTTGTTTTTTTTTTTTTTTTTTTTTTTGGTAAGCATTGCCAATTTTCTCTTCATAAGGATTGTACCATTTTTGCATTCGCACCAGGACGAATGAGTGTGTTTCCCCACAGCCTCACCAACAGAATACGTCATTCAGCTTGTGAATATTTGCCAATCTAATAGGTAGTAAATGGTTATCATGGTGTCATTTTAATTGGTATCCCTTTTATTCTCAGTGATGTTGAGCCTCTACGCATAGTGCCATGGAGCACTTATATTTATTTTCTGCAAATTTTTGGTTCACCTATCTTGTGGGAGGCAGCTTCTAATTGGCAGGGAAGATAAGAACGAATGTAGAATACTGCCCACGTAGGATTCCCCAGTCAGTAGGCAGAGAGACGAAGAATGCAAGCAGTGGGTAGGGTCCCTGGGGCCAAGCGAGTGGCAGTTTTCAAGTAGAAAACATAGTCATAACCAGAAGACAAGCTTCCTATCATAGGGAGGAGGAATAGTGTGAAAGAAGGCATTGAACTCTGAGCCAGTGCTCTGGAGCTTAAAGCATACTTACAGTTTGAGGGAGGAGTACGGCAATGAAGGCTAGACAGGGAAACCTCAGATCTAAGGAAAAGTGAGTGTGTTACTCTGTTCTCCCACTGTTATAAGGACATATCCAAGACTGGGTTATTTATAAAGAAAAAAAGGTTTAATGGACTCACAGTTCTACATGGCTCACAATCACGGCAGAAGGTGAAGGAGGAGCAAAAGCACATCTTACATGGAGGCAGGCAAGAGAGTGTGCAGCAGAACTGCCCTTTATGCAATCATCAGATCTCATGAGACTTATTTACTATCATGAGAACAGCACTGGAAAAGCCTGCCCCCATGGTTCAATTACCTCCCATTGGCTCCCTCCCATGACACATGGGGATTATGGGACTACAACTCAAGATGAGATTTGGGTGGGGACACAGCCAAACCATATCAGTGAGCAAGTAGAAGCCTTTCCGTGTGGAACTGGTTCAACAGAGTGAAGAACGGAACTGAATGGAATCATTGCAGAGTTGCGAACACTGGTGCAAGAATCATATAATGGAACCCTTTTCTTCCACTTAGTAGCTCCCTGTTCGTGCCCGAGCTTCCTCCTCCTCCCGACCTTCATTTTTCTCACTGTATGCACAGTAGATGTGACCTCCTAGAGTTTCTGTGAATATCAAATGATTTTTTATTTTTTGCATAAAGGATTTTGCATCATACCAGCTACATCCTAAGAGAGCAATAAGTAATAGCTATTACTGTAATAAAGAGGAATTTTCCTACCTTCATCAGGGCATGTTTAAGAGTAGATGTAGAGACAAAGAATGTAGGTAGGAGGCATGGATAGATCTTTCCATGAAGAGCAGGGACTGCAAGATGAAGTGGAAGGTGCATGCACCTTCATCCTATAGACCATGCTTGCAGAAAGAGAAGCCAGCTTATGATGCTCTGTGCAGGAGGAATTTTAAGTGGCTTCCTTAAAGGGGGCGTTTAACATTTTTCTTTAATATCTGTGTTAAATTTGAACTCTTTGCCACCGGGTCCAAACATGCTCCTGCTTGTACATATACCTTGATGGAGCTTTGGGTCAATCAGTTCTCCTTGAATTCAATCCATGATTTTGGGTGGAGATGATATCCTTCTCCCAACTTCCCTAATTATCAGGGAAGAGGTGTGAACCAGGGCTAAGCAAGTTGATACTTAGATCTATGCATTTGCCTCACTGGTTAGTTCAGGGATTGGGTATGTGGCCCAAACAGAGACAAAGAGGCACAATATATTTTTTGCTTCACCTTCAGGAAAAGAGATTCTCCCTCTTTTCACAAGAAATTTGAAACCAGGAGGATATAGGTTCTGAAAACACTGCATCTGTCTTTTGACCATGATGGAAGAAATTGTATTAAAAAAAAAAAAGAAAAAGACAAAAAGAAAGAAAAGAGTCCAATATAATCCAATACGAGGTGAGTCAAGTCACAATTTAAAGACAAAGGAAGAGAAGAATTAAATCTTGTTAATATCATTTTAACCCCTGATCAAGCCATGCCTGCAGGTAAACCAGGCCCTCAGCTTTTCCCTTGGTGGGTGAATAAATTCCTCTTGTGCTCTGGTCAGTATGGAAAGAGGTCTGTGTTACATCAAATGAATATTAGATGACAGAGTGTACCAGAGTTAATGTCCCACCCAGTTTGCTTATTTTCCCACATAGGATATCTTCAGTATGCCAGGTCACTGTTTATCTCATTAAGAATTCAGAGCATATTCAATGCTCTAGGGAAATAGCACCTTAAACTTTCGATTCTGAATGTCTGGGAAGCAAGCACAGGATGACACTTGTGTACTAAATTTTTATCCAATCAATTCTACTTTGAGAGGCAGCAGGTGTAGCGTTTCATTACAGACACTCCAAACTCCGAGATCCCGTCCCCATCCTCTGATCTGGCTCCTGCCTGCCGGCACTTGCGTGGCCTGTTGAGAGATCATTATTAAAATAGAATTTGTATAGATTATTTTCCGGCCAACAAAAGAATTTCCTTGTTATTTATTCACGGGGTCTAGTGTGCAATATAAATTTAGCCAATTTGCAGAGGCTGGCTTGCTGGTCTTGTTAGAGAGAGCCAAAGGCTATTGTCTGCTGTTAACACTGAAATAGAAGGCCTACTAGAAATCTCATTTCTACTTGCAGGAGGGTCATTTGAGAATGCAGGGAGACGCCTGTTTCCCAGGCTTATAGAGTGTATGGTAGCAGTGTGTCCTGAATCCCCAGAGAGTTTAAAACTTCTGGGATGCAATGAAACCAAATGTGTACCTGATCCGACCCCTGCAAAGAATGCCTTGAAATCTCTTGCCTAATGCACATGGCAGAAACAAAACTGGGAACTGGCCTGGTACAGAAAGTCCCAGGAGATGGCTCAGAATTGGCCTAAAACTGTGCACTAAAAATAGGCATGAGATCAGTGGCTCTTTCAAGCTCAGGAATTTGGCCGAAGCTACTGTCCCAAAAATGCCCCATGAGAATGTATGCTTGTACATATGACAATTTCGGAATGGCAGAACTTTTTTTTTTTTATCATCCCAGAAATCTCAAAGTTACTTTAAAAAATTATATCTGAGCTCATAATAATGGGTTGTTTTTATATTCTTATCATATGTTTATTGAAAAAATACCTAGTGAATATTAAAAGGCATAAAGCAGAAGTAATGAGACCACTGAAAGACAATCGCCATTTATTTGATGTCATGTCCTTCAAGAGTGCTTGGAAGATAATCCTATCTTGGTGTTAGTTATAATTGTTGTGGTCGTTGCTTACAAAAGCCAATGGAAACCGTTTACATTGTTTCGTACATTCTTCTGAATATTGAATGCACATTTGTGCCATTAAAAACTTTCCTTGTCTTATTCTCAGTGGCAACGTGGTAACTCTCTGCTATGTGAAAATATCTTTATTGACTTAAATCCCTTATTGTTGGGTATTTAGGTGTTTCTCTTTCTTTCTCTGCACTATTATAAAGAGTATCCTACCAAACGTTATAATAAACACTTTCACAGGAAAAAACAGTTGCATATGTCTCTATGGTTCCCAAGGATAAATGTCTTGCAAGTGACAAATCTGGGTCAAGGGGCCTGAGTATTTACAAGACATTGCCAAAACACCCTCCAGGAACACTTCATTATTTTATACTACCACAAACAGTAAATGAGTAACAGTTCCTGTTTCTCTACACTCTTACCAAAACTACATGAGCTTTTAATTTGCCGTCTCTAAGTTATCCTTGCGTGTCTTGTTTTCAAATGTTGTCATTTCTAGGTGCTCAATGATTTGTGCCATTATTATTCTTAGTAGAAGAGACTGTGTCAGTGAAATTGCTCTAATAGAAAGACATCAGGTTTTGAAATCATGCTTTTAAAGACAGGCGGTGTTTTGGTTGTCTCTCGCTTCACAACAAAACACGTCAACGCTTAGTAACTTAAAATAGTGACTGTTGTATTCTATCTTGTGTTTCTGTGGGTTGACTGAGCTCACTTGGGTGGTTCCTCTGCTCCACATGCTGTTGACTGAGATTGAAATCATCTGAGGGTTTGATAGGGCTGGAACAACCAAGATGGCTCCCTCATAAAGCTAGTAGTTGGTGCTGGCTTTCAGCCAGGAGTTTACCTGAGGCTACTGACCAGATCGTCTCCATTCTCTTCCACATGGTTTCTCCTTGTAACTTGAGTTTCTTACAATATGGTCTCTGAATTCCACGAAGCAGGGAATAGGAACGGCCAGTTATCTTAAAGCTTGAGTTTGCAAGCTCAGAATCTCACTTGTGCCACATTCTCTTGGTCAAAGTTAGTCACAAAGCCAACCAAGATTCAAGGGTTGGGAAAATATACCTCTCCTCTTCATGTCAGGAGTGGCATGTGCCCACAGGATGGGGAGGGATTACTGGGCGCCATCTTTGGACACTAGTTAAAGACAGTGTGAGGAGATGGAAGAAGAGATGGGGAGAGATGGGCACTTTGTGACTGTGTTACTTTGAGCATGTTACATAACTTCTCTGAGTCTTAGTTTCCAAAGATGAGAAAGAAGAATATCATCTGTGATCATGAGAGTGAAAACACACACACATATGCACACACATACATGTGTATATGTATATGGATATACACAACTATAATCCAATCTATCTAATCTGTCCTATCTATGCAGTCTATCTATCTAATCTACGTATCTATGTAATCTATCTAATCCATGTGTCTAATCGATGTATCTAATCTATATATCTATAGCTCATCTACGTATCTATGTAATCTATGTTATCTATCTATCTATCTATCACTGTGTATTGCAAGCACAGTGGGGCAGAAACAGGTACTATTACAATTATTGGTGATGTCATTTTCTAGCTATGTGTTTCAGGGAAGTTACATAGCCTCTATTGCCTCATCTAGAAAATAGAAAGAAATAATATCTCACAAAAATTATTGAGAAGATTAAATGAAATAACACAGGCAGATGTTCTTTGTCACCTCCTGACTTTGTTCTAAATATCTTCTTTGTTTCTTAGGATATGGAAACCAAAAGCAGATATAGGATATCCTAGTGAATGTTTATTTTATAAGGATTCTTGACTTATAATAACAGGCCTTCTTCAGTTGAAACCCATGATTTTCTCATTTCTTCTATCAGAGTACATAGAAGGCCCATGCTATTTGGATTTTTATGTTCATTTTAGAAATAAACGTACACACAGACACAGTAGCAGGATTAGAAAAATTAAAATCTCGCCGTCTGGTATCAGCATTCAGTCTGGAGAAGAAACTATTACTTTCCAGTGTTCGGTAAATGTCTTCTACAGGCAGATTCTTTTCAGAATCCTTTGTGTTTGGGGCATTGGGAGATGGTATACTGAAATGACCAAAAAAAAAAAAGTCTTGTGTCTCAGATTTGAGATGATGCTGGGGCAGATATAAAGAAAACAGTCCATCTGAGCAGAGAAAAAAGATTCCTAGGAAAAGTATAAATCTTGAGAATGATGAGAATCTTAGGTGAACTAGAGGTGAGGTTGGAATTCAAGATAATGTCATCCAGTTCTTTAGGGAGACAGAGTGGCCCTAGATACTTTCTGTTACTCTAGAAAATGAGGCCATTGTGAATGAGCAGCCCAGGGAGAGACTTTATCAGGGAAGCACATTCTCTGTATTTTTCCTCGTGTCACCCACATGCACAATCTTTCACTGAAAGAAACCCTCAGTAGAACATTAAACATTACAGTTAAACATTACAGATGGAACACACCCATTTATCTCCATTCCTCCCTGGAGACTCCCACTTAAATGGCACAGAAGAGATAAACTGGTATGAATAGAAAGATAAACTAGAACGAGAGAGGGAATCTAGAATAAGAGACAAGACAATAATGGACAACAGATGTCAACTGCGTCTTGAGCAGTAGTATGTGGATCGATGAATGGTAACCAAAGTAACCAGTTGAAGAAAACTGAAATCTAACACCCCACTGAGGGCAGATTATAAACCCAAATCAAGGGGAATTGGGTCACAGAACCTCAGAAAGTTTCAGCAGTTGGAGGCTTCAGGTACCTCCAATAGCATGAGCAAAGGAGGTGCTCGTGACAAGAGAGCCGGTTGATAGATAGACTCCCAGACTCCAGCCCTACCCTGTGAACCCAGGCAGGGAAGTGGAGGTGAAGATTTGGAAAAATCAAACCAGGGTGGACTCTTTATTCACAAATATCAGACACAGTGGGTAATAGGCATGTGAGGTTTGACAATGGGAAGACTGAATGAAAATCAGTACACTGAATGGTGTGGCTACTCAGTTCATTTTTCTCTAAGCTTCTGGAATGCTGGAAGCCAGCATTTAAACATCTTGTAGAAATGGGGACTTACTCTGTTGCCCAAACTGATCTTGAACTCCTGGGTTCAAATATTTTTTAAATTTGTTGTAGAAATAGGGTCTTGCTATATTGCCCTATTGATCTTGAACTCCTGCCTCAGCCTCCAAAAGTGTTGAGATTATAAGCTTGAACCATTGTACCTGGCTTAGAAGAATTTTTCTGAAAGTAACAGAAAGGACCCAGAAAAAAGTAAATACAGATATTGACATTTGGGATAATCTCAACAGAATGGCTTGGTCCATAAAATTATTGAATTGGTGAATCCTATCCATAGAGCCTCTGATTAGTGTGAGGGGTGTGTGTGTGTGTGTGTGAGAGAGAGAGAGAGAGAGAGACAGAGAGAGAGAGAGAGAGAGATTTATCTCACTCAGCTATTAATACAAAATAAAGAGTAATCAGGCACTTAAGGAAAGCCTTCAACATGGGGTGAGGAACAAACTAAAACATACAAACAATATAACTAGTGCAACTTGTGAAAAGCAGACAATACAGTCAGCAGAAGAAAACTTCAAATAAATGATAATTAAGAGCCTCACAGAGATTTAAGAAGATATTCCGTCCATGCCACAAGAGAAGGATGCTATTAAAAACAATGAACTGTAAGAGAGTAAGAAGCAACTCTTGGAAATTAAAAATTAGAAAGATAAGACATTTAAAAGCATAGTTGAAAAAGGAAATTTTCAAGAAGGCAAAAACGTGATTCGAAGATTAAAAACATAGAGCAGATAGAAGAAAAGTTGAAGAACAATTCAGAAGTTGTATGTAGGACTCCCAGAAATTGCAAAGAGAGGAAACACAAAATTGCAGGGAGGAGATTATCAAAGAATAAATGCCGTAAAAGTGTTTGGGAGTGTGTGGGGGAGACAGGAGGGGTAAGAAATCTTCCAATACCATTTACAAGAAGTTAAAATTGATGAATTAAGAAACAGCCACATAACCATGTTATTCAGACATATGGAGCGAAATTACCAGAAGTGAAAGATATGAAAATCCAGACTATAGGGAATCACTGAGTACCCAGTAAAATAAATTTAAAAACTTGTAATAAGGTACATCATTCTTAAGTCACAAATGCTGGGGATGCAGAGAAAATCCTAAATGCTTCAAAGGAATAATAACAGGGCACATTAAAAGGATTAAGCGTAAGAATTTATATTGAATGTCTTAATAGAAATACTAGAAGCTGGAAGACAATAGATCCACGCTCACAAATTTATAACCTAGAATTCTATATCCAGTCAAATGATTAATCAAGTATGAGGATATAATAACAATTTTCAGACATGCGAGGACTCAAAATTGTACCTGAAAAGGCTTTGGGAGGATATTCCTCTCCAAAAATAAAAGAAAGAAAATCAAGGCAGGGCATGAGGGCATGCGCCTGTAGTCTCAGCTATTCGGAAGGCTGAGGTTGGAGAATTGTTTGAGCCCAGAAGGTCGAGGCTGCAGGGAGCCATGATCGCACGGCTGCACTCCAGCCTAAGGCCATAGCAAGACTTCCTCTCAAGAGAAAAAAGAAAATCAAGAGAAATAAGATAGGAAATCAGAGAAATAGGATTCAATAGAGGAGAGAAGTTAAATAGAGGATGGGAAGGGATGAAGGGTGGAAGGAGGTAGGTGAGGTAGCAGGTTGAGAGTGGAACGCATTTACATGGGGGAAGATGGCACACGTGTCCCAAAGAGGTACTTCTTATAAAAGGACTGATAGCTTACTGATGAGTTTTATTTTTTATTTATTTTATTATTTATTTATTTATTTATGAGACAGAGTCTTGCTCAGTTGCCCAGGCTGGAGTGCAGTGGCACAATCTTGGCTCACTGCAAGCTCCGCTTCCTGGGTTCACACCATTCTCCTGCTTCAGCTTCCCGAGTAGTTGGGACTACAGGCATCCATCACCACACCTGGCTAATTTTTTGTACTGATAGTAGAGACGGGGTTTCACTGTGTCAGCCAGGTTGGTCTCGATCTCCTGACCTCGTGATCCACCCGCCTCGGCCTCCCAAAGTGTTGGGATTACAGGCGCGAGCCAGCACGCCTGGGAGTTTTATTCCATTAAAATTTGTTTAGTGTTCTTTTGGAGATTTCTGGGAAGAATTCATGTTAGGTACATAAAAAATAAGTCAAAGGGCAAAAAAAAAAAAAAAAAAAAAGCATTAACATGAGGAAAAACTAAATCTATATGAAGAAGAAACTTAATCATTGTATTCTACTTGGATTAATAGCCATAGTAACACATATACTGATTACTGATTTAACAAAAACAACAGGATATCACTAAAGTAGCCGGATGTGATAATAGCCATAGTAACATGTATGCTGATTGTTGATTTAAGAAAAACAATGGGCTATCACTAAACTAGGGTGTGAGTGCATGGGGAGAGGAAGGAGCAGGAGGAGGCACTAAATCTTTCAATACCATTAACAAAAAGTTAAAATTGATCAATTGAGAAATAGCTGCATAACCATGGTATTTAGGCATATAGAGGGAAACTACTATGAGGAATGGTTAAAAATTAAAAGTTATTTCCCCTTAAGAGCAGTGATTAATGGTAGAGAGGGGTGGGGAAGAGGACTGATGTTTTTATTGTTTTGAAAACAACATTAACATTTTAAAGAGGAAATCTCTCAGAACAGGGGTGGCCACTGGAATGTGAAGATAGAACGTTGGTGAGACATAGCACTTTTCCACTTTCGTATTCAATAATCATTGAATGCTGATTTTGTGCCTGACTTTCCATTACATATGACATCTCATTTAATCTTCTGATCAACGCTTTGAGGGAAGCACATTTTTTAAAAAATTTACTTTTTGTGGGTACAGAGCAGGTGTATTCATTTGTTTTCACGTTGCTGATAAAGACATACCAGAAACTGGGTAATTTATAAAGGAAAAAGGTGTAATAGACTCAGTTTACATAGCTGGGGAGGCCCCCACAATCATGGCGGAAGACAAAGGAAGAACAAAGGGCTTTATATGGAGGCAGGAAAAGAGAATAGGAGCCAAGTGAAAAGGGAAATCCCGTATAAAACCATCAGATCTCGTGAGACTTATTCACTGCCATGAGAACAGTATGGGAGAATCCCCCCCACATCCCATAATTCAATTACCTCCCACCAGGTTCCTCCCATGACATATGGGAATTGTGGGAGCTACGATTCAAGATGAGATTTGGATGGGGACACAGCCAGACCATATCAGTAGGTATATATGTTTATGGGATATATGGGCTATTTAAATACAGGCATACAAAGCATACGTAATAATTAAGTCAGGGTAAATGGAGTATCCATTTGAGGCAAGAACTTTCATCCTCATTTTACAGAGGCCAAGACTCAGGGAAGTTAAGTATCTCTGTGGGTGAATCTCACAAGGATTTCAGCACACATTTGTCTGACCCCAGAGTTTTGTTTTTCCCATCAGTTCAGGTTACCTTCTTGTAGTTTGGGCCTATTTATGCTCTAAACTTGCCATAGAAGAAGATAATTTTAGATCTAGGAGGGGCTCTTACAAATCTTCTCATCCAAACTTTTCATTTTGCTGGTGAGTAAACTGAGATTATAGCACTTGACTGAAGAGACGCAGTTCCTAGCAGTTGATCTGGCTCGAGCTCCACATCTTTTAATCTGTCCGACACTGTCGATGTTGTGGGGAAAAACCCAGAAAGTTAGGGCTCCTCCCAGAAACAGAAATCACAGCTATCTGTTTATCCCTGAGAATAACCACCCCCCATCTGGCTGTTTTAAGAACAGAGAAAAGTGAAATTCCAACCATGGAAAATCTGGAGGACCTGACGGTCTGGGTGTGCCAGGCGTGGTCTTGTTTTGTCTGAACTGTATTTAATGCAGCACATCACATCCTATAAAAGTCCTCGTCATCTCTGTGATGGGACATGTGGTGATGGCTCCCTGGGAGCTAGGCTTCTGGGGGAAAGTCACCTGCTCTTCCTGTAGGAATTTCCTGGCATGGGTCAAAACATGAACTGTGTGCTGTTGTCAGAATGTTTGCATCTCCCCCAAATTCATATGTTGAAACCTCATCTCCAGTGCAATAGTATTAAGAGGTAGAATCTTTAGGGGATGATTAGGTCATGAGAACGGAGCCTTTATAAATGGGATTAGTGACCTTGTGAGAGGAGCCCGAGGGAGCTTTTTCTCCCCTTCTTTCATGTGAGGACACAACTAGAAGGTGTCATCTTTGAAGCAGAAAGTGAGATCTCACCAGACACCAGATCTGCTGGCACCTTGATACTGGACTTCTCAGCCTCCAGAACTGTGAGTGATACGTTTCTATTGTTTATAAATTACCCAGTCTGTGGTAGTTTTTTATAGCAGCCTGAACAGACTAAGATACTGCATGACAGTGTCCTGGTGCCGAAAAGGCTGAAAGGGAGGGAACTAAAAGAGAAAAATCTAACATTTGTTGAACACCTACTATGTACCAAAAATTGTGCTAAGGACTTTATGTTAATTATTTTATGTTTGGAACAATTCTTTAAGATCAGTACTCTTATTACTCCTGTTAGATGAAAAAATTGAGGAGCAGAGAAGTTAAACAAACTTTTAAGAAAGGTCAGGGCTTGAATGAAGGCCAGATTACCTTCTCTTACTCTTTTTTTTTTGTTTTCCTTTTGAGACAGGGTTATACTCTGTCACCCAGGTGGGAGTGCAGTGACACAATCATGCCTGGCTAACTTTTAAATTTTTATTTTTATTTTTATTTTTATAGGGACAAGGTCTCACTATGTTGCCCAGACTGGTCTAGAACTCTTGAACTCAAGTGATCTACCTGTCTTAGCCTTTCAAAGTGATGGGATTAAAGGCATGAGTCACCATGCCCAGCCTCCTGCTCTT
>NW_012104143.1:921892-923265 GCF_000951045.1 Mandrillus leucophaeus | reverse complement strand
TTTTGAGACAGAGTCTCGCTGTGTTGCCCAGGCTGGAGTGCAGTGGTGCGATCTTGGCTCAGTGCATCCTTTGCCTCCCAGGTTCAAGCGATTCTTCTGCCTCAGCCTCCTGAGCAGCTAGGACTATAGGTGTGCACCACCACACCCAGCTAATTTTTGTATTTTTAGTAGAAACGGGGGTTTCACCATGTTGGTCGGACTGGTCTTGAACTCCTGACCTCAGATGATCCACCCGTCTTGGCCTCCCAAAGTGCTGGGATTACAGGCATGAGCCACTGCACCCGGCCTGCTCTTACTCTTAATAGTTATGCTATACAGCCTAGTTTTTTGTCTCTCACTCAAGGTGGTTGTAAAACAAAGCTGACCAATGGGAAGCAAACACTGTAGGCAAATGAACTGTACAACTGGACTCTCCTCGGCTTCTCATGTGCTGCTTGCCTGCTGTATCTTCATTTTCTGGACCACCCAACTTCCAACACGCTACCTTGCTCTCTGGCATGAGCATTCCCCATTCATCCTTTAAGACTAGCGTGAGGCATCATTCTGTCTGGATCTTCCTCACACCCATTAGCCTGGGACAGAGGCCCATCATTGTACCCATCGCCGCTTGTCACTTACCATGATGTTTGTCATCAATTGCTTGTGCACCTCCTCCCCACCAAATGAAGATTGCTGCAAGGGCTAGAACACATCTTAAACCTCTTGACAGTCTGTGCCAGGCTGAATAATGTCTCTCCTCGCAGATAGATTCACATCCCAATCCACTCAACCTGTGACTATGTTACCTGACGGCAAAAGCCACTTTGTAGATGTGATTTGGTTAAGGATTTGAGATGAGGAGATTATCCTGGATTACCCAGATGGGCCTGATAGAATCACAAGGGTCCTTATAAAACGAAGGCAGGAGAGTCAAAGTCAGAAAAAGGAGATGAGAGGGTGAAAACAAAGGTTGGAGTGATGCACTTTGAAGATGGAGGAAGGTTGCATGAGTCAAAGAATACAGGTGGCCTCTAAAAGCTGGAAAGGCTGGGGCCTGTGATCTCAGTGTTTTGGAAGGCTCAGCTGGGAGGGTTGCTTTAGCCAAGGAGTTCGAGACAAGCCTGGGAAACGTGGACTCTGTCTCTACCAAGAAAGAAAAATTAGCTGGACATAGTGCATGCCTATGGTCCCAGCTACAAGGGAGGCTGAGGTGGGAGGATGGCTTGAGCTGAGGAGGTCAAGGCTGCAGTGAGACTTGACTGCAACACTGCATTCCAGCCTGGGCAACATTTCAAGACCCTGTCTCAAAAATTAAATCAATCAATCAACTATATATATAAAATAATATATAATCATATATATCATATATCATATAATATATCTCATATATTATA
>NW_012104143.1:909346-921638 GCF_000951045.1 Mandrillus leucophaeus | reverse complement strand
TATATAATATATATTATATATAGTATGTATTATATATAGTATATATCATATATAGTGTATATTATAATATATATATTAGAACCTGGAAAAGGCAGGGATATGGATTCTGCCCTAAAACATGCAGAAGGAAGGTAGCCCTGCTGACAACTTGATTTTAGGACTTCTGACCTTTGTGGTAATTTGTTACAGCCGCAATAAGACGTGAAAACACAGCTACAGTGCTTAGATAGAGCTAGGCACACAGTAGGAACTTAAGTATTTCTTCCACAAATGAATATATGAGCCATTTGCAGTGCAACGTTTGTGTCTCCATTTCACGTACATCTTCTTGTAAGTCAAGGTTTATGAGGGGGCATCAAATGAAAGGTGAAAGGGCCATTTCTCTGAAAGTCTGAAGCAGAGATTTTCCTGTCACAGCCGACACAAGCTGGTTTGAGCAGCCTTAAGTGTGAGGAAATTCAGTAGATTTATTCTGTGACTTGGGAAAACTTGTTTGGTCTCTCAGGGTCTCTGTTTTCCCATCTGTAAGAAGACAAAAGTTAGTCTCGCCTTCTTCCTGACGGTGAAGTTCATAAAGACAGATGATGTTATTCAACCAGAGTGTTCCTTGGAAGACAAGATACCATATAAATCCTGGGTAGCCCGATTGTTGCATTAATAATAAATATTTAAGAAATAAAGCCCACGTTTTCAAAAACAAATAAACCAAGACACCCAGCATCACCTGTCACTTAGGGAAGGTTGTGCTCTCTTCCTGAACTTAAAACACTTAGTGTTTTTAATAGCTTCACTTTTTAATATTCTGTAACTGAATAAATGGAATGCACAGTTTTAGGATTAAATATTAAAATATTAAATATTAAATCCGACAGCAGAGATTCATCACATGCTTGAATCTGCCCAGTTTACTCAGGGTTTCCTAGGCACTCTAAGAAATCCAAGCACTGTTCATATTCACTGAGGTCATTTCTTTCCTTTTTTAATGCCAGACACACAGGCACCATATACATCTTTTTATTGATCAATCTCAAAGAGTTGAATGAAATAGAACAAATACTAGCATTTGTACTTGAAATAGCCTCTCCGGCATGATGAATCTAGAGGTTGCATTTAATAGACATGGCCAGTTATTCCAAATAAGGGAGCGGCACATGATTTGTGTCCTTGGCCTATGTCTGTTTCTTCTCGACTCCTCGTACCAGCAGCTTGTGCAGCCTGCGCTGCAACCCTGGGCTCGATCTTTGTGTACATTTTGACTGCAACAGTGGCCTGACAATCAGCTGGGTGTCATCATCATCCAAGCTCCAGTACTCAAGGAAGGCCAGAGAACCCTGCTAACTTGATTGATGGAATCTGGGGTTTCTCTACCCAAGGAAAACAACTTTGATGTTTATCTTCACTCTATCTGCCTCCCCTGTCTGTCATTCAAACTCTTGCTCAGAGAAAGTCTTCTGCCCTCCAAAACCCGTTTCTGAGAGATGACCTGATGCTAGGCATTTATAATTCATTCTTTAGGTAAGCCACAGGGTTTAGTGAAAAGACAGAAAGACCTACTCCCCAGCTTAGCTTGTGACCTTGAGCAAGTTGGTTCACCTTTTGAGGCTATTTTCTCATCTGTTAATGAAGATGGGAGGAATAGTGTGATGATGTTTACACAGTGGTATGTTACCATTCACAAGCTTGGAGGTATTAATTAAGTCACATTTCCTTTGGTGATTAGATTAACACAACCCTAAGCCTTAATGCGGGCCTGGCAAAAACTCCTCTGAGCATGTGTGTTGGAGGGAATGTGTAGTGGGAGAGTGAAGAAGGAGAAAGTGTTTATACCTAATGATACTCAAACACAATTGCTATTATCCTAGGCCCAGTTTCTCTTTTTTATTTTTTATTTTTATTTTTTTTGAGACAGGGTCTTGCTCTCTCACCCAGGCTGGAGTACAGTGGCACAATCTCAGCTCACTGCAACCTCTGCTTCCCAGGCTCAAATGATCCTCCCACCTCAGCCTCCCAAGTAGCTGGAACTACAGGTGCACACCACCACGCCTGGGTAATTTTTACATTTTGTGTAGAGACAGAGTTTCACCGTGTTGCCCAGGCTAGTCGCAAATTCCTGAGTTCAAGCGATCCACCTGCCATGACCTCCCAAGGTAGTGGGACTACAGGTGTAAGTCACTGTGCCCAGCCACCTAGGCCCAGGTTCTCGATTACAGGTCTTCAATTTACACTCATATGTAAAGTCAGTAACTCAGAATGTGACTATGCTGCTCAGGTATCTAGGTCCCCTGAAGTTTCCAGGCTTAAGCACAATTTGTGTGCAGAATCAGCTCCTGTAAGTGTTGAGATAGTGGCATTGTGCCAAGATAGCTGGGCACGTTTCCTCTCTATTTCGTGGTGAGGCATGGGAGGCCTTCAGTATCTTTTCATGTTCACTAGTTAATAGTTGTCTCAGAGATACTCTACTCTCATTGAACCTCAAAATGATCAGAGGTCAGTTCTCGCTGTGGGCATGTACCTGTATCTCACTTCAGCAGCCACTGAGTTCCACATTCCAAGAAATCACATAAGGAGGTGGTCTTTGTGAAGCCATAACCTTGTCCTGATAGCATATTTACACCATGGTACAGTGGCAGATGCATAATCTCCTTCTTATTTCCCTTTTAATACACTGGTACCTTCTTCATTGATCCGTTGATTCAAAAACTTACCCATCCTTCCAAGCTCAGGCCAATGCCTCCTCCTCTGTAACACTCCTACTCGTCTCTTTTTCCTGCAAATACTTTAATGAGTGAACTCATCCTGTCTCTCATATTATATCATAGCTCTGGAGTTTACAAGCCACAAAGACAGTAACAATACTAAATAAACACACAGTACCTTTTCCATCTTAGACTTTGGATCAGGCTCTTTACTTACTATTTTTTTTTATTATTATTTTTGAGACAGAATTTCGCTCTTTTCACCCATGCTGGAGTACAGTGGCGCCATCTTGGCTCCCTGGAATCTCTGGCTCTTGGGTTCAAGTGATTCTCCTGCCTCAGCCTTTCCAGTAACTGGGATTACAGGCACCTGCTACCATGCCAGGCTAATTTTTGTGTGTGTGTATTTTTAGTAGAGATGGAGTTTCACCATGTTGGCCAGGGTGGTCTTGAACTCCTGACCTTAGGTGATTCACCTGCCTCAGCCGCCCAAAGTACTGGGATTACAGGGATGAGCCACTGCACCCAGCCTCTTTACATATTATTTATTCAGGGTTTTGTTGAGTGAATATCCAAGCATCTGGTACTGTTGTGGGTGCTGGGTGCTGAATAACATCACGAAAACATGCCTGGTTGTTGCAGGCTTGCAGCGTGTGGTCTTGATCAGCTGTGGAAAACCGTGGCCTATGCCTGCTTCTGTATGGTCCATAAGCTCAGAATGTTTATTTTATTTTTAAACATGTTTAAAGTGTGTGTGTGTGTAAGAGAGAGAGAGAGAGAATATGCAACAGAGACCTTGTGTAGCCTGCAAAACCTAAAATATTTACTACCTAGCCCTTTACAGAAAAAGTCTGCTGTCCTCTAAAGACCTCACTTTGTCTATATAATTATCCTTCAAGACAGATTTTTTTTTTTTTAAATTACGTCTATTTTACTTATGAGAAAACTGATATTCATAGAGGTGAATTATCTTGTCCAAGATGATTCAGCTAACATTTTCTGAGCTGGAGGTGCAGATTAGAACATGTTTGCTTTGTCTGGGGCCAACAGTCATGTGGTCATTCTAGACTTGGAGGGAGGAGGCTAGTGTTCTAGTCCTGGTTATACCCCAGTTTAACCATGGAAACCTACTCCCCTGCCACCATGTTGATCCTGCAATGCTATAATAATCCATTCTATGGGATGAGGAGGCCGTGCCTTTAAAAAGTCAACTGCTGATGAGATCAAAGAAACAGACTTCCAGGATTAGGGTGGAAGATGGGCAGTCTGAGAATTAGAAACCCCAGTTGCAGTCCTCTTTTGGCCTCAGAATTTCCATACGTAAAATGTAGAAGTTGGATCGGTTGACTTCTAACGTACCTCCCAAACCTGAACATTCTTTTCAGAGTTCTGAGGATACATGTCCTGTACTCTGGCTGGACTGTACCCATTTTTCTTTATAGTGACCATATCATAACGTTGACCAACTGAATAATAATGATTTAATACTTAATTTAAATATTTTATATTGGGAGAGTGTAAAGTCCTATCCACACCTCTAAGACCTCTTGCTTGTCCGATCTGCAGCGCTGTTGGCGTCCTCTCGTGTTCTAGCTAAAGAAAGACAAAGACTCTGAGACAACCAAGCAGAATGGATATTCCTAATGGCGACTAATGAGGCTTCCCCATAGGAGGGCTGCACCCTTTATTCTGACCCCTGACCAAATTAACACTGGCTGATTAGAAGTGTGCTCTGCAAATTTGCAATAGAGGATGTGCTGGCTGAGGTATCTAACTTGTATAGATGTGACCCAAATTACTTCCACAGAGATGCTTACCCGTCTACACTACACAGCCCTTTCCCCAAACCTGGTCCTCATTATCATGCCTATGTTCTATTTGTCTGGACCCGGTGGTTTAAGGCATGTTTTGGAAAGTGAGAAGTTTGCTATTTAACTGAGATAGGTGATTTGCACTCCCAAATATTTCCTTCTTTCTTCTTCTTCTTATTTTTTTGAGATGGAGTCTCACTCTGTCACCCAGGCTGGAGTGCAATGGCACGATCTGGGCTCATTTCACCCTCTGCCTCCTGGGTTCAAGCGATTCTCCTGCCTCAGCCTCTTGAGTAGCTGGAATTACAGGTGCCTGCCACCATGCCCGACTAATTTTTTTTGTTTTTTGTATTTTTAGTAGAGATGATGTTTCACCATGTTGGCCACGCTGGTCTCAAACTCCTGACCTCCAGTGATCCACCTGCCTCGGCCTCTTAAAGTGCTGGGTTTACAGGCATAAGCAACCACATCTGGCCTGAGTCACTGCAACCAGCCATGCTCTCCCAAATATTTCTGAGGACAGTGGTTCTCTGTCTGGAGTGTGTATTAGAATCATCTGAGGAACTTTAAGAAATGCCATTAGAATCTCACACTTAGAGATTCTAATGTAATTGAATTGAGTAGGGCAAACATTTAAAAAGCTTCACTGGATATTCTAACACGAATAGGGGTTTAAGAACTACCATTCTAGGAAAAGGTACATGTAGATCAAATGGCATAGTAGGTAAGATATCTAATTCTGAATTACACAATTTAAGACAGAATCAAACGTCTATGTATTTTTGCAAAAATAATATACAAGTAATGTTTTAAATATTTGATCTTACCATGTATAAAGATTAAGGTTTTGTGGAGAACTGCAAAGAAGAAATACAGTGTAAAACATGCTTTACTATTTTTTATTAGCTCATTTTGAAATACCCAGGCAAAATTGAGGGTAAGTGGACATAAATGATCACCTTTCAGTATTGCTTCTAATTATTTACAGAGTTAATTCAGTTCTAGTCAAAGCTTTTTAAACCATACTTTTGCATAACTCTTTCTTTATGGTTTTAAAATATGGATTTTTGTTATTTATTAACCCTATCAATTTGTTTTTCTTTTCTAGAGACAGAGTGTTGCTATATTGTCCAGGCTGGTCTCAAGCAGTCCTCCCACCATGGCCTCCCAAAGTGCTGGGATTACATGCATAAGATACCATGCTCTGCCTTCACTTTTTTTTTTTTTAAATCCCATCAGCATCATTTCGGTGAACAACACAGCATATAAGAAAAAAGAATCCCTTGCTTTTGCCACAAATAACATTTTGTAATGACAGAAGAGGCAACCCTGACAGGCTTCACTTACATTTCCTGCAGAACTTGCTATCAGCGTTGGCTTAAAGGACGCTGAAGACAGATTGGGGCAGAGCAAGATTATGATACTGTAGGTAAATGGATTTTGATTCTCGGTGGCGGGGAGGTGGATACCAAGGCTACCTGTGACATCAGTGTAGAATTATCTCCAATTGCATTACCCTTGTAATCAGAAGAAAACAAAGGACTGGCCAGCACAACTAATTGTGTGATTCCATTAGTCTGAAGAGGTGGGTCAAGGGCTTATTGAATAATGAAAATGGCTCTAGTACCAACCTTCAGTATTGCGCACACAGGCTTACACATACGTTTGGATTCAAAACCCCCACAGAGGGCAATCTGGTTCTGCAGAGGCAGTGATATAATTAAGGGAATGGGATTATTTTTAGAAAAGAGCCCCCATAGTGGCTTGTGATTGGTGCAAGATGTAAATGCATGGCTGTAAGCCGATTGTAGAATCCTGGCCTCCTGTGGTAAATAGGGCTTAGAACAAATCGATAGGTACCTAATTTTATTCTGCAGATGATGTTGTTTTTAATTTGATTCAACAAACATTTATTAGGCATTTACTATGTCCCTGGTGCTGAGTTAGATAGTAGGGATAAAGGGACAAAATCATAGACCTCACTTTAATTTGCTCACAGCCTGGTAAGAGAGAACTCTGTAAATGATGAATTCCAATTCAATGTGTTAAGAGGTGCCCCTGGTGCAAGGTGCATGGGAGGGTCGGTTGCCTCTATTTTGGTGAGAAGGTATGGTTAGTTCAGGATAGTTTGGTTTATGTGCCAGAGGCACATGCAAAGGAGGACAAATGAAAAGTGAAGCAGTTATAAAGATTCAGAGGGGCTAGACGTGGTGGCTCACGCCTGTCATCCCAGCACTTTGAGAGGCCGAGGCAGGTGGATCACCTGAGGTCGGAAGTTTGAGACCAGCCTGACCAACATGGAGAAACCCTGTCTCTACTAAAAATACAAAATTAGCCGGGCATGGTGGCACATGCCTGTCATCCCAGCTACTCAGGAGGCTGAGGCAGGAGAATCACTTGAACCCGGGAGGTGGAGATTGGGATGAACTGAGATCACGCCATTGCACTTCAGCCCAGGTGACCGAGAGAGACTGTGTCTCAAAAACAAACAAACAAACAAACAAACAAAACAGATTCAGAGGGAATTTCACTGAAACAAATGCAAATGTAAGAGACACCACGGGAACTGTAAAATCATCAGGAACTCTTACTATGTCCCTGCGCATGTCATGTCCTTTCTCTTCAGTCCAACTTCTCTGCTCTATTATCTGCGGATACAGAGGTCTACAGAACCTTCCAGTTCAGCACCTAATTCTATCTCCATGCCTCAATTCCGGACATCCGAGAGAGAAAGAGAATGTGATTGACTCTTAACTGGAGTCATGTACCACTCTGGACTGATCATCTGAGGCCTGGGAAAAGTGTCATAAGACAGGTACTGTAGGCTTTTGGCAAGGCTTTTTATTTATTTATTTTTATGTATTTATTTATATTTATATTATTTTATTTTATTTTTGAGATGGAATTTTACTCTTTCACCCAGGCTGGAGTACAGTGGCACAATCACAACTCACTGCAACTTCCTCTTTCCAGGTTCAAGCGATTCTCCTACCTTGGCCTCCAGAGTAGCTGAGATTACAGGCTCACACCACATGCCCAGCTGATTTTTGTATTTTTAGTAGAGATGGGGTTTCACCATGTTGGCCGGGCTGGTCTCAAACTTCAGCAAGGTCAATTTTTTAAAAGCCATGTAAGGAAGAAGGAATTGAAGGAGAGTCAGTAACTGGGGTCCCAATGGCACTGGCTTTTTGGCACCAGACAAGTTCCTAAACCATGAAGTATCTAAGTAGGAAGTGGTTTATCCCATGTACATACAGTTGTGCACCCTTAGAATTATTAACCGGTGAACAGTCTGGAGTGACCCCCATTCTGGCAAGATTAGGACTGAAGAAACTCTGTTTGCCTTTTGGCTGATGGCAGGGCTCAGCAATAGCTCCATTTACAACAGAAATATGAAGCAGATCTTGAGGAATCTGAGAAAGATTAGAATCTCTCTCTCTTTTTGTTTTATAGAACAGTATATCATAATTGCACTGGGTTATAATTGATTCAGTTAGCTGTTAATTGAGCATCTATTATGCTCAAAAGACTTTGGGGACTAGAGGCCAATCAACATGGGGACTCTTCTCTAAGAAGCTGTTAAGCAAACTCCACTTGAACAGAGTGCAGTGGTTGTTTAGAAGATAAGCTTTGACAAATGATTTGGGAACAAAAAAAAAGGTTTCATGTAGTCGGGAAAAAGAGATGTCCATGAAGTTGGGGGCTCTTTAGGACATTAGGGAGAGAAAAACAATCTCTAGACAGTACAGAAGAGAGGGCTTTCCTTAAAAGAAATCTCAAAGAGATTTTAGGTTGTTACCTTTGGTGCACAACGTAAACTCATATTTTCCCCATGCAATTTTCAGTAGATATTACATTATTCACTGATTTATTTATCAGAGTCCATTTTGGGGGGTCCTTTAAGAAGACAGGTTAGGGTAGCACATATACAAACTACCCAAGTAGGGGAAAAATGCATGAACTCATTCTCAAGATGTTGATAATATGTAGGTGAATGTCATCACCCTAGGACAGTGACTTTGAAATTCCTAATCATCTATCAGTCTGCCAGTCAGTTAAGCAAAGTATTGAAACAACACCCCATGTGACTATGTGACCATCATAGGACATGAAAGTATTGACTGCCTATCTGTTTGAAGTCTACACTGTTTTATTGTCGGGGAGCACAAAATGAAAATGACACAGAGCCCCTGCCCCTTGGGAACTCACAGCCTATTGGTGAAAACAGACACAGAAACATGTGAAAATATGAGACATAAAATGAATCAATATGATACCATAATTGAACTTCAGTAAAGAAATCATCTTCGACAAACATTGACACATTCCAAGGACAGCCGAAACTCTGAACCAAGAGCGCTGAACTCAGAAAGCCCCTTGACGTGTAATGATTGTTGGACATTTCTGACAGCATCACTATTAGCTCTATTGATAACACTTGGGAAAGGTCAAGTTTGGCAAAGACTTTCTGCCCACCAAGAATAGCAAGGAATCGATTGATTCTGAGCACAAAAACAATGTCAGAAGCTAGAGGGAAATGCAGTGCAATTGCTATTACTGGGAAGCACTCCTTCTCTCAAATGCATGTCCTGGGAAATCCACATTCAACTTCCTGTAGTTAGACTGTTGGACTCTTTGAATACTCCTGGACCTTTAGCTTTTCACTAGCTTCGTCTTTCGCACCTTCAGTCTGAACACAAAGGCTAATAATTAAGGATGTCTTCATTGACGTATTTAAGGCAACACCCTTGCCCCATCACTGTGCTAACACCACACTAATAATTTATTTTTTTGCACTTCACATAATCTGAAGTCATCTTGAATATTTTAAGTTTGCCTTTTTACCTCTGGCTTGTTCCTCATTCTCTTCTAGAATAAAAGCCTCATGAGTGCAAGAACTATGATTGTCTTGTAGACAGGGTAGAGGCTAGCCTAAACCAGATTCATGTGCACCTTTGCGTGAATTGGAAAAAAACACCCTCTCCAAAAAGATGGATTAGAAAAAGTCACATCTTCTTGGTAGATGCCAATTGCATGGGTTTATGGCTCTGGCGAGTGGATTTCAACCCCTCGCTCTTCTTCTGCCTGCGATACAAGAACTTCAGAAATATATGTGGCAACCCTGCTTGTCTACTGCTATTTGGGATCACCCCTGGCACATAGTGAATGAATCAATATGATACTGTAATTGAATAAAAGGAGATCATAATACCCTCTTAGACCTACCAAACAATCCATGTTATACAGCAATATCTTATATAAGGACAACAATAACAAACCTTGGAAAGCCCTCTGAGACCAACCTTGATTTCCTTACAGACCAGCTAGAGCCAGTGAGAGGCTCACAGCTGGAACACAACAGCCTTCAATAGCACAGTAACCAATTGAGGATAACTTCTGTGACCTTCTGATATTTCATAAATGCACCAACCACAGGAACTCTTATTTAAGTACCCCTGTTAGCCTTCTTCTTGCCCACTGACTTTACTGTTTCCTGTACACGGCTGGGCTAGTGGGATGGAAGCCTTCCAACTAAGCATCCTTTGCGATAGGTCCTGTGAGTCCTGACAAAGCCTATCTCCTGCGTTTTAAGAATGGCAGAGTCAAATAAAATCTTGCCAGTGACTTTGGCCCACGCGTGGAGTGACGCCGACGGATCTGCCTGAAACGGAGACATGAAAGAACTTTGCAAAGCAAAGAAAAACCCACGGTCGCTTCCCTAAATCGAAACTTCAAATAAGAATGCAGCTTTAGCAATTCGTTCCCTACAGAATTAACCTTTGTTTCCTGGCAGGCTGCTTCTAAGAATATGCTTCGTGCCTAAAAGGAAATAGGAGAGCCCTTACAGAATGGGTTTTGTGTTTATCACGCAGGAGGAAAAGCTGAAATGAAAGCAAAGTTGAAAAGGAAGCTTGTTTCTAACTAATCCAGCCTCTAGATAGAAGTCCTAAGTTGCAAAAGCAATTATCATATACATGAATCTGTGTCCCTACTCACAGATGCACAAATGCCACTTCTTCATCTGCTGTTTCTGTAACTTACTCCTGGCAAGGATGACAGAGTTCTGGGGACTGGAAAAGGACTCATCATCCAGATTCCTCTCCTCTTGAGGAGTCAACTTGGGACCTCCTCCTGGAAGTCCTCGTGGATTTGATAAGTGCCCTTCCTCTGTGTCCCCATAAAACCCTATGGATTTCTTTATTATTGAATTTGTCACATTGTATTACACTTATCTCTTCATGCATCAAAGACAAGGGTATTTTATTGACTTTAAAAAAAATCATTAAAGTCAAATACTTAGCACATTGTCTGGAATAAAATGACATCTCAGTAAGTTCTTAATGAAATAGTCAATGGACCATTCTATTAACAGTTGCCTATCGAACTCATGCTATTTGTCACTCTGCCACACACTAAGCCTGTATACAAGAAATATAACATGTAATAACAGTGGTTGCTATCCTTTTTGAATATCTATTCTGAGTCAGGTACTCTGCTAATTGCTTTACAAATGGGTTTCATGTGAATACCTCACAGCAACTATGACCTTCATTTCACACATCAGACTGGGACTATAGGAGATGAATTGACTTCCCCCAAAGCCACATAATAGGCAAGAGGAAGAACTAGGATTTGAACCAGTCTCCAAATCCTCTGATCTATTACCCTGTAGGAGTTTGCTTCTCTGACCTTAAGGAACATGTGATATGATGGGGGTTTGGTGGAGTGGTGTCAAAAGTACAATGCATTTGAAACACTGGAAAACTATTAAGTGTCATACGGTAGGGTGGTGCCTTCGTGGAGAAACAGGGATCAGTGAAGCAGGAGCTCCCTGTGTACTGGATGAATCAAAGAAAGATTCATGGAGGGTCTAGAACTTTAACTCAAATCGGAATGGAATTTAAATATATGGAGAAGAGAAGGTAAGGCAGAGAAACTTACTTTCATTGAGTACAGAACATTGGTCTTGGTAAAGAGATTGGGTTTTGAAACTGGCAGAACCTGGCACTGAATTCAAAACTGCTGTTTTAAAGCTGTGAGAACTCTGGCAATTTGCCTACCCTTTTGAGCCTTTCCACCACCATACGTAAAATAGGCATAGTAAGACCCCTGGTATCAGTTAAGGATGTTTTCATATGCAAGTAAAAGAAATGTTGAAAAATGGTGTAAAATGTAAGGACACATACGTATCTCAGGGTTTGTTCAGCAATTCAGTGGTGTTATCAAAAACTCAGGCTCTTTTTGTACATGCGCTCTCCCATGCCCAGCTGTTAACTCCTCATCCTTATGTGTGAATCATGGCTGCCACAGAACCAGCCATTGCAATCATATTCCAAGGCAGAAAGGAGGAGGACGGGAAGTGCTAGCACAACTTGTCCTTTTTATCAGGAAACTAAAACCTTCCCAAACACTCTTCTTTAGGAATTTCTCCCCTTTTATTTCATGGAACAAAACTGGGTCTCATCTTCACTCTGAGCTGCAGGGAGAATCTATCTATCTGCAGCTATCTAGCCTGACTTTATTCTCTCCATAGTAGGAGGTAAGTAGAGGAAAACAGGTTGAGAATGGCTTTTGGGATAGCCAAACAAGACCACTGGCCATGCCTACCTCACTGGCAGTTTAAGGATCCAGGAAAAGGATGCAAGTAAAAGGGCAGTGAAGCTCTCATAGAAAGCAGCCAGGACATGCTGCTCTGGGGAAACGCTGGACAAAACCATGACTAGGCTGGGCGCGATGGCTCAGGCCTATAATCCCAACACTTTCAGAGGCCGAGGTGGGCAGATC
>NW_012104143.1:844979-909131 GCF_000951045.1 Mandrillus leucophaeus | reverse complement strand
AAAAAAAAAAAAAAAAAAATCCATGACTAACTTTTGCATATTTTACTTGACTCAGAGATAAAAAGCCAGCTAGAGAAATTTGGACTTACTGGAACAACAATAAGAATAACAGTAACACTTACTAAATGCTAAGCACTGTGCTGAGAACTTTCTTTCCTTTTCTTTTTTTTTTCTTTTTTTTTTTTTTTTTGAGACAGAGTCTTACTCTGTCGCACCCAGGCTGGTGTGATGTGTCACCATGCCCAACTAATTTTTGTATTTTTAGTAGAGATGGGGTTTCACCATGTCGGCCAGGCTGGTCTTGAACTGCTGGCCTCCAGTCATCCACCTACCTTGACCTCCCAAAATGCTGGGATTACAGGTGTGAGCCACCATGCCTGGCCATGCTGAGAACTTTCTATCCACAGTATCATTGAACATTTCCAGGTACCATGGTTATGATTTCTGTTTTCATAGGAGGACATAAAAGGGGAGGTAACTTGACCAGGGTTTACACTGAGAAAGTAGCAGAGCCAGTAGTTGAACCCAGGTACCATAGTAAGTCTTGATCCTTGAGTGATGGAGTAGAGCCCTGGAATGGGCTGTCCCAACAAGGTGGACTTGTGGGAAATGAAAATGCAGAAGTAAGAACAGGAAGAACTAGAATTCTATTCTCACTTCTCATTGTGGAATCTTCTTTACCTCAATTATCAAATGAAGGCCATCCGCCAGCAAAGGTGACTTGCTCCCAAGAAAAAATGTCTTGTGTCCCTCAAGACAATTGAAAATTAAAGATAACCTCAGTAGACCAGTTGAAAGTTCATACCATTTGACCCAGAAACCTCACTACTATTTCTACCCAAAGGAAAATAAAGCATTCTATAAAGAGACATCTGCACTCATACGTTAATTGCAGTGCTATTTACAATAGCAGTGTCATGGAACTAACCTAAGCATCCACCAATAGTTGATTGTATTAAAAAAGTGATATATAGGCCAGGCATAGTGGCTCACACCTGTAATCCCAGCACTTTGGGAGGCCGAGGTGGGCAGATCACTAGGTCAAGAGATCAAGACCAGCCTGGCCAACATGGTGAAACCCTGTTTCTACTAAAAATATAAAAATTAGCTGTGCATGGTGGCACGTGCCTGTAGTCCCAGCTACTCGGGAGGCTGAGGCAGGAGAATGGCTTGAACCCGGGAAGTGGAGTTTGCAGTGAGCCAAGATCACGCCACTGCACTCCAGCCTGGCGATAGAGTGAGACTCTGTCTCAAAAAATAGTGATATATTATACATACACATACATACATACATACACACATACACACACCATGGAATACTATACAGCCATAAAAAATAATGAAATCATGTCCTTTGCAGCCAGATGGATGGAGCTGTGGAACATTATCCTAAGTAAACTAATACAGAAGCAGAAAATCAAATATCACATGTTGTCACTTACAAGCGGCTGCTAAACAAAGGGAATACATGAACATAAAGATGGAGAAAACAGACTCTAGGGACTTTAAAAAGGGAGAGGGTAGGAGGGAGTGAGTGTTGAAAAATTACCTATTGGGTACCATATCTAATATTTGGGTGGTGGGTGCACTAGGAGCCTTGCCCTCAGCATTATGCATGTAATACTCATGATACAAACAAGCACATGTACCCCCCGAATCTAAAATTAAAAAAAAATAGTTCAAAGTTCAATAGGAAGTTCCCGCCTCCCTCCCTCACCTTCCGTCTCCTTCCTGAGCTTCCCTAACCCTCCATTTCCTCATCTGCAAAATGGAGTTGAAGTACCTGTCTTACCAGGTTTTGTGAGGTATGAGTTCTTCCAGATAGAAGGCTAAAGGGAATGTCTTATTTATACTCCAAAAAAATGGAAGTAATATCAGTACCCCCATTTCCAGCTAGGTAAACTGAGGCTTAAGAGGTTTCCTCAGTCACAAAGCTAGCAAGTAGCAGGACCAGGGTTCATGCCCAGCTTGTCTTGACCACGTCTCCCAAGCAGTGACACCTTGGACAGGCCATGTACATTGGCCCTGATGACACTTCTTGGGGCACCAACTGCCATTCACGCAGGCTGTCACACAGTGACAGAGAAGACAGAAATTTAGAGACCTTAGCTAGGCACAGTCCCAGCCAGAGCCCCTCCACAGCCAGGAACAGAAGTCTTTATGAGGATTAGCCATGCCTCTGACTCCCTGGAAAGCCAGGGTGGGTTGGGTTAGGGGGAGAGGGGGACAATCAGTCATGCCAAATTATCGTAATTATGCACCCTGCATGGGCCTGCCGCCCGGCCTGTGCACGCGATCCCAGCAAAATGGCGTTTAGCTCCCTAATGGGATTTGCCTTCCATTCCTATCAGTAGCCTGTTAACAATTCCTTAACAACAATGATTAGAATAAAATGCTGGGGCAAGAGAGATGACTGGTGTTTTAACATGTGTTTTAATAAACCAATGTTATCTGGTTCCTAGCACAGAAGTGTCTAAACAGCATTCAGGAAACCTATCAATCAGCTCTCCGTAGAGTGAGATCTGCAGACACTGTGCCCCGCCCCCCAAGGCCCTTCGTTGCTATAGCAACCCCAAACCAGGAGTGGTAGCTGTAAACTTTAAAAAAATAATGACTTTTTTTTTTTTCCAGCCAGTCATGCTTCTCTATCAATACTGAAACCTTTGCCTGAATTCCAAGCGAGTAGGGGATTTGTTCCCCCCTTCTCTTCCCAGTCATAAATCTGACTTGGAATCTATAGCAACCAAAATTAGACTATAAATCATCTTAATGGTGCTTTTCAGAGAATTCTTTACTGGATCAATTCAGATCATACAAGGTGGCAAGCTTCTGAGCCCAGTCACTAATAATGATCGTGTCAGAGATGTATGGCAAGGAAGAAAGGGATTGGGGTAGATGCTGTTGGAGTTCATCTCTTTGATGATTGGCCACCAAACTTCAGCCGTGGATTTCTTGTCTCAGCTCCATCTCCCTTTCAGCTGCTCTCTGGAGTCATCTCCCCCCAGGAGCTGCCTCAGACTCTTCAGAAATAACCCAGCCTCACAATTCTAGGATCCCCTAGCACATCATACCGTTGTGGGGTTACAGAATGCTATAACCTAGTAGTCAGGAACTGAGCTACAGTACTCCAGCTCCGGTTTAAATCTAACACTTAGTACCTGTTTGATTTTAGTGATGTAACTTCTCTAAGTCTCAGTGTACCCATCAGGAAAATGGGGGGAATAATAGTGCTCATCTTCTATGCTATTTTTCAGGATTTTAAAAATAATATTTGCAAATCACCTAGCAGATGCTTGACCTATAGTAAATGCCCAAGAATATGGCTGTTATTTAAAATATGTAGGCTATAAAATATGAACAGTTATTGAATCTAAGTGGTGTTCATTGTACTAAACCTTTCAACTTTTTTGCACATTTGGAAAATTTTGTAATAAAAATTGGATGAAAAGAAATCTAAAGTCAAAACGATAATCTCTGTTTTTAGTTGACAAATAAAAAGTGTATATATTTATGGTATACAACAGGATGTTTATATATATGAATACATTGAGGAATGGCTAAATCAAGCTAATTAACATGTATCACCTTGTATATTTTTTTATGGTGATAACACTTAAAATCGGCTCTCTTAGCAATTTTCAAGTATTCAGTACATTGTCATTAACTATAGTCACCTTGCTGTACAGTAGATGTCCTGAATGTATTCATCCTGTCTAACTGAAATATTATATCTTTAACCAACATTTCCCCAATCCCATACCACCCCCTTCACAGCTCCTGTTAAACAGTCTCCTACCCTCTGCTTCTACAAGTTCAACTTTTTAAGATTGCACATATAAGTGGGATCATGAGATATCTGTCTTTCTATGCTTGGATTATTTCATTTAACATAATTTCCTCAAAGTACATCCATGTCACAAATGACAACATTTCCTTCTTTTTAAGGCTGAATAGTATTTCATTTTGTGTATGTACCACACAATGAATTATTCATTCACCCATTAGGGGACACTTAGGTTAATTTCATATTTTGGTTATTGAACATGGGGGTACAGATATCTGTTCAACAAACTGATTTTATGTCTATTGGCTATATACCCAGAAGTGGAATTGCTGAAATATTATATTGAAGGCTTACCACGTGCCAGGCACTGTGTGAGATGCTAAGATCATGGAAGAGTCTAAGACAAGTGAGGTCTCCGACTCCAAGAAGCCAGCATTCTAATGTGGGAGATAGAAAAGTTAACTTAAGGACCTCATACACGATGGGAAAATTATTCCATGAGTAGCAGGCAAAGGTACTGTAGGAGAACAGATGGGGAGCAGTGGATTCATGCTGGGGGCAGATCTATCTAACTTGAGACTTGAAAGATGAGAGACAATGCTTGTTGGCTAGGCAAAGTGGTGTGGGGGAGGCAGGCTAGTGCTGGTGGCAGATGGAACAATGTGTATAACATGTTCGAGGACCTGAAAGAATGCTTTTCTCTCCCAACCCTGCCCAAATTGGACCCATCTTTCAAGGTTCAGTTTTATTCCATTGTATTCGATAAACATTTACTCTCTGACTGCTGTCTTCCAGGGTCTGTGCTCGGCAGAAAGAATTCAGAGTTGAATGGCCGGTGGGTCATATTTGGCCTACAGTCCATAATTTGCTGACCTCGACTTTAGAGAAGGTACCATACTACTGAAGTGTCCCTCCATGAAGCGGGACGGTTAGTCTCTTGTGCCCTTATATATCCATCAGCCATTGACTGTGTGCTGCTTCTGGGAAGGTTGGAGGGCAGAGCTAATCTTTTTTGCAAGGCGGTTTCTGTCAGTTGTGGGCAATTTTCTGTATCAGAAGGACGTCTCCAAGCCCTATCAGCCAACATTTATGGCAGCTGGATCATGGGTGCAGCAGCCCAGTAGAGGCGCCTGGATGTGCAGTAACATCATTTATTCCTGCCTACCATGTTCCAGACATGGGGCACACTGATGGGCGGAGACAGACAAGTTCCTTAGCCTCATGGCCATGCTCACTCATTTATGTATCATCTGTGGCTGCTTAAGCACTGCAGTGGCAGAGCTGAGTAGTTGTGGCAGAGATCATATGGCTGCAGAGGCTCAAATAGTTATTATTTATCCCTTTACAGAAAAACACCTGTCAACCCCTGTGCTGGAGCCCTGCGCGTGGGGATCTGGCCAAGGCTGGACTCTACCTGGACCATGTTCTTGTTCTCTGGTCTTTCCTTCTCCTTATTCCACTGTCCTTCCTTGAGAGGTTTTTCTAGAAGAGCTGTTGTTACTGAAATGCCAAGGGTTCAGTGTAGGTCCCACCGCTCGCTGCAGAGAAAGCCAATCACTCAGACAGCAAGTGTTGCCAAGAAAAAAAGGCCTTATTCAGGAGTGCAGCGGAGGAGATGGGAGGTAAGTCTCAAATCTGTCTCCCCACCTGACTAAAATTGGGGATTTATATAACTGGGAAGGAATGCAGCTACACACTGGAAAATGGAACTTAGGAAGGGGAAAAGAAGTGGAGTTTCAGATTCTTCAAAGCAGGGTCTCACTTTGTCACCCAGGCTGGAGTGCAGTGGTATAATCATAGCTTACTGCAGCCTCAAACTCCTAGGCTCAAGAGATACTTGCCTTATCCTCTCGAGTGACTGGGACTATAGGTGTGCACCATCAAGCCCAGCTAATTTTCTACTTTTTTTTTTTTTTTTTTGGTAGGGATAGAGGGGTCTCACCATGTTGCCAGGGCTGGCCTCAAACTTCTGATCTCAAACAATCCTCCTGCCTTGGCCTCCTAGTTGCAGTTTCTTAATATTATCCTGAGAGCCTGAAGGTTGCTTCCTAACAAGGGAAGTCAGATAAGACAAATGTTAAGTTTCAAGCTTTAAGACTGAGAGGGTCAATTTCAATGTTTATTTTCAAAACCCCATAAATATCAGTTCTATGGGGAAACTGGGCTGGTTTCATTATCTCTCTCTCTCTCTTTTTTTTTTTTAAACAGAGTCTCACTCTGTTGCCCAGGCTGGAGTGTAGTGGCACAACCTCGGCTCACTGCATCCTCTGCCTCTCAGGTGCAAGCGATTCTCCTGCCTCAGCCTCCCAAGTAGCTGAGATTACAGGCATGTGCCACCACCCCCAGCTAATTTTTGTATTTTTATTAGAAATGGGGTTTCACCATGTTGGCCAGGCTGGTCTTGAGCTTCTGACCTCAGTGATTCGTTCACCTTGGCCTCCCAAAGTGGTTGGGATTGCAGGTGTGAGCCACCATGCCCGGCCCATGGTGGTTTCTTGATAGATCACCTTTCCCCACATCACTCAGCCACTGCTTGGAGAAATTCAACCTAAGATGAAGGCATATAATAAACATTCACTGAACGAATGAATATTTTGCTAAGTTGCATGGAGAAGATGACAGGAGATGAATCAACAATTGACGGAACCTGCCAGAAAAGGCTGGAGAAGGGTCACTGGGCAGAAGGGAAGGAGGCTGGGATGGTTTTTGCCCACCCAGGTCTGACCTTAGTTCATACATGCACCTGGTCCTAGGACAGGAGTTGACTCACACGGGTGGCCAAGGAAGCTATTTTGTGCTACACTGGATAAAAGAACAAGGGAATGAAGAAATATTTGCTAAGTCAGGAACTTACTTCCTCTATACCCATTCCCAGTGTTGGCAGTGGGGATAGGAAAACCAATTTTATTTTGTATCACAAGGAAAAATCCTTGATAAATAGAGCTCCATGAGCCAGGCGCGGTGGCTCATGCCTGTAATTCCAGCACTTTGAGAGGCCAAGGTGGGTGGATCACCTGAGGTCAGGAGTTTGAGACCAGCCTGGCCAACATGGTGAAGTCTTTACCAAAAATACAAAAATTAGCCAGGCATGGTGGTGCACACCAGTAGTCCCAACTACTTAGGAGTCTGAGAGAGGAAAATCACTTGAGTCCAGGAGGTGGAGGTTGGAGTGAGCTGAGATCGCGCCACTGCACTCCAGCCTGGGAGACAGAGTGAGACTCCATCAAAAAAAAAAAAAAAAAGAGCTCTACCTATAGCAGTGCGGTGTCTCTCATTAGCCTTGATCTCCCATGCCTGCAAACTTGCTCAATGCATCCTCACCCTAGCTCCCACGTCCGAGGGAGAAGAGGCTAATGTGATTAGTCACAGTATAAATCCTGGATTGAGCCACACTGACTGGGGGCCAGGGTCACTGTGTTTTAAGAGACATGTACCAAGCTAATCTCCCTCTGTCCTGTTCTGTCTGTGCACCTGTAGATGAGGTGAGCTAGACCAGCCATATCCTCTCCCTCCCTGCCTGTCCTCCTTCCCCAAGATGCACCCGATGATCTATCTTCTGAGTTGCATCAGCTGTGCCTCTATTGTCAAAAGTTCCTTTATTACTGCACCCACTCAAGATTCTGATCTAGGTTAAGAAGAAGGTACCTATCAAGTCTCTGCTGCATAGACCAGCTTTTTACAAATTGTCCAACACTGGGCTATTGGGCATTGGCCCAGCTAATAGCGAAGTGGTGTTTGCTTTCATTTGGCCGAAGTTCTTTGCTTCCGTTTCCTTCAGGAACTCCACCAAGAGGAAGATTAAAAGGCGGACCAGAACTGGGGGTACAACTGGCTCCCTACCAGGAAAATATCATCAAATGCATCTTAAATCCTAATAATCTATTTGGTTCAGGAGAGCACAGGATGAAAAGACAATGCTTAGAGAATAATATTCTGCTGAAAATGTCACTTGGGGGCCTCCCTTTCGGAGAGGCTTTTCAGCTCTTGTTTTCTCTGTTCCCATGACTTCTTCAGGTGATGAAGCATCTTCTCCAGAGAGTGTTGGTGATTTCCCATGGAGTCTGTGGGCACCTTGGAAAATGGGTTTAAATTAGCAGCACTTCTGCATCGGGATGCCTGCATGCAGCCAGCCATGAGAGCTTTGCTTCCGCTTTCGGATCTGCCAGCACACAGACAGTTCCTTGGAGGCAAACTCATTTTCGTTTGGAAGTATTTAAAAACAAGCTGTCAGGGAGACCACCCACGCCCTACCCCGGCCTGCTGCAATGCTGATTTTTCTTGGTGTGCATTGGTCGACCTTATAAAAACTTCATTTTAGTGGCCTCCCTCCCTCTGAGGGGGAAGATCAGAAAGTTCGGGGGTCCTTTGAGTCTGGATAGGATCAAGACAACTTCTAGATATGGGGGAAAATCCAACAGTTTCTTCTTTTGCTAATGATGATGACGGTGGTGTTCATAAATAATAAGAGCCACTCTCTAGATAGATGAGGGAGCAAGTGTTCACAGTACGGGTTTAAAGAAGCATTGGACCATATACTGACTATCCATCTGTGGCCCTGTTTAAGGGGATAGGAGGACTCTGTTCTGGAGACCCAGCCACAGAGATGTGTCTTGACGCTGTGTAACGCTTTTCATTTTTTATTTTTTTATTTTTTTGAGATGAAGTCTCACTCTGTCACCCAGGCTGGAGTGCAGTGGCACAATTTCAGCTCACTGCAACCTCTGCCTCCCAGGTTCAAGTAATTCTCGTACTTCAGCCTCCCAAGTAGCTGGGACTACAGGTGCACGCTACCACACCCAGCTAATTTTTGTATTTTTAGGAGAGATGGGGTTTCACTCTGTTGGTCAGGCTGGTCTTGAACTCCTGGCCTAAGTGGTCCACCCACCTTGGCCTACCAAAGTGCTGGGATTATAGGTGTGAGCCACCGAGCCCGGGCTAACTCTGCATAACTTTCAATCATGTACAGTAAAGAAGGATAAGGACTTTTTGGAGAACAATTATGTGCTGGACACTGTGCTAAGAATTTTATACATTACTTCATTCTCGGCATGGAGAAGTGTTATACCCATATTACAGATGAGAAAACAGAGTCCTAGAGCAACACTGTGGCTTACTTAAGGCCACACAGCTAGTAAGGGGAAGAGGTGGGATTTGAGTCTGACTTCTGTCCATCTACACAGATGATGATGAGTTATTACTACGCCATGCTAGTTCAGTGGTTCTCAACTTGGCGTTACTTAAATCTAGTGGGTAGAGGCAAGGGATGCTACGTATCCTGGAATGCAGAGGACAGACCCCTGCAACAGGCAATTATCCCAGCCCCAAGAGTCAACCATGCTGTGGCTGAGAGACTCTGCGCCAGGTGAGACACTCACAGCTAATTCTTTTTGACCATCTCTCTAGTGTTGAGTTAAATAAAACTGTGTTCAGGTGGTACTAAGGAGAGCCATCTGGGACAAGTGGGCCCACATGCTGTGTGCAAGAAAGGCAGTTCTGCTCAGACTGGGCACGCTGTTTGTTTTGCCTGCACTCTGCCCTGTCCCACCTTACAGGATGGAATCTGGAAAAGGCTGTGCCGTGGTCTGAAAGTTTATATCCCCCTGACATTCTTTTTTTTTTTTTTTTTTGACAGAGTCTTGCTCTGTTGCCCAGGTTGGAGTGCAGTGGTATAATCTCGGCTCACTGAAACCTCTTCCTCCCAGGTTTAAGCAATTCTCCTGCCTCAGCCTCCTGAGTGGCTGGGATTACTGGCGCCCTCCACCACGTCGAGCTAATTTTTCTATTTTTAGTAGAGACAGGGGTTTCACCATGTTGGTCACGCTGTTCTCCAACTCCTGACCTCAAGTGGTCCATCTGCCTCTGCCTCTCAAAGTGCTGGGATTACATGTGTGTTCCCCTGAAATTCATATGCTGAAACCTAATCCCCAGTGTGACGGTATTAGAGGGAAGGGCTTTGAGGAGGTGATGAGGTCATGAGGGTGGAGCCTCCATGAATCATATTAGTGCCCTTATAAAAGAGGCCCCAGAGAGCTCCCTTGCCCCTTCCACCATGTGAAAAAAACATCAAGAAGACGGCCATCTATGACCCAGAAGCTGGACCGTCCAGCTGAGGCCAAATCTGCTGGTGACTTGATCTTGTACTTCCCAGTATCCAGAATGGTGAGAACTACATTTCTGTTGTTTACGTATTTGTTTGTTTTTGAGACAGGGTCTCTCACTCTGTCGCCCAGGCCGGAGTGCAGGGATGCAATCATGGCTTACCACAGCCTCAGTCTCCCGGGCTCAAGCGATTCTCCTGCCTTAGCCTCCAGAGTACCTGGAACTACAGACATATACCACCATGCTCAGCTAATTTTTTTATTTGTTGAAAAGATGGGGTCTCGCTATGTTGCCCAGGCTGGTCTTGAATTCCTAGGTTCAAGCACTCCTCTTGTTTCAGCCTCTCAAATTGTTGTGACCACAGTCATGAGCCACAACACCTGGCCATCTGTTGTTTGTAAATTATCTGGTCTATGGTATTTTGTTATAACAGCCTGAACAGACTAAGACTATCCTTTGTGGGATGGGCCACATAAACATGATTTTTATGCTTGTATATTGAGAGCAGGTATGTCTATACATCCATATCTATATCTATAACTATATCTATCACCAGAATAGGGAAGGCATAGGAAAGCTGAGTCACTTCCCCAAAGTCTACCCACTGTGTGCGAGAGAACTCAAACCCCAATCCTCTGATACCCCATCCAGAGCATGGCCCTGCCTCTCACACTTACCCAGGCATTTTGAGACCTCATTTCAAGGCATACGGCATAGCCTCTGCTTTCTTCTCAGTCCCGCTCTACCTGCAAGTGTGGTAATTACCCCAATGGCCTCAGCTCTATCCACACCCCCATGGGAGGCAGGCATGATTGCCATCTCCATTTTACAGATGGAGTCAGTGAGGCTCAGGGAGGTTAAGGACTTGACTCAAGCTCACACATTGGGGACTGAAATCCAGGGTTGTTCTACTCTCCTGCCCATCCACAGTTTCTCAGCCTCGGCACCACGGACATTTTGAACTGGAGAATTCTCTGTTGTGAGGGGTGTCCTACGCCTTGCAGGGTGTTTAGCAGCATCCCTGGCCTCTATCCACTAAATGCCAGTAGCACTGCCTCTCAAGTTGTGACAACAGAAATGTCTCCAGGTGCTTCTTAATGTCCCCTGGGATGCAGAATTGCCCCCAGTTGAGAATCGTCACTCCAGTATTGAACCCACGGTCCCTCTTCTGTCTCATCTCTAGTAACTAGGTTTCTCATGGTTCTGAGATTTATCACACCCTCTCCTGCCCACATTTGCCCTTCCACATCCTGTTCTCTGGGTAAGGCAACCCACATAATACCATCTTTCTTCAAATGTGTTAGTGTTGATGACTTAAATATACTCAGCAAACTTCCCACTGTTTGCTCCTGCCTCTCACCATGGATGTCTTCAAATAGCTCTTCCTTCTGGAAGATTTCCTTATCTTCAATTTGATTCCTTAGCTTATAACCCTACTGTCACTCCCAAGCCCACTCAAGTTTCCACACCTCCCCACCCATTGGTTACTACAGCTCTCTCCCTCTCATCCCTCATGGAGTCCAACACAGTGTGGAATCATCGACCTAGCCACAGGAGTCTTTAAAGTGTTCAAGTCAGATCCTATCACCCCTGCCCTTAAAATGCTCTGGTAGGCTTCTGTTGCAGTTAGAATAAAATCTAAACTCCTTCCTGAAGCCTGCAAAGTTCTGCCTGGGCAAAGCTCTGCCTACTTCTCAGACCTCATCTCCTACCTGCCCCTGCTAGCTCATTGTATCACGGTTCATGCACCTACCGCGCGTTGACTGGACACACCCAGCCTGTTACTCCCGCATCTTGGCCTTGGTAGGACCCCTCCCCAGAGCACATTTTCTCTAGATTCCCTTTTAATGGCTCCTGCATGTCACACAATTAGATGTCATCTCTATAGAGAGGCCTCGCCCAATCACCAGTACAAAGTAGCCCTTGGCAGGTCTCTACTGCACCACCCGCTTGCTTTTTTCTTGGGCACCGATTATGAACCACTGTCCTCTTGCTGGCGTGTTTGTTGTCTGCCCATCCACCACTGACAAGCAGAACTAACCTTACCAGGAGCAGAAGTCTTACCTGGCTTGCTCACCTGTGCATCCGCAGTATCTAGACCAGCAGTAGTTAAGAGTCAAGTTCAAAAATACATGTTGAATGGGCCTGTCACGTCAGTTTAGCATGCAGATTTCATTAAACAGAGGTAACTTAGGAATTCACATTATTATGCATAAATAAAGCACACAAATACATATTTGGCTCTCCCTGTCCAGTTGCTTTCCAACTCATGAAACACAGCATGAATAATATATTCTGATTTTTTTTGATTGAACTGTCAGCATGATTTATTTCAGAGCATCTTCTTCTCTCTCCCTTTTGTAAATAATGGTGCGTCTGCAGAGCTTTTTGCTAACATTTGTCTTGCTAATTTGACTGGGGGGCGGGAGGATGATGGCATTTTTTTTTTTTTACCCTCTTATAATGGGTTCGGAGGACACTTTCCTGCATAGCGTTGGGACTCTAAAAAATCAAGGTTATACAGCGCATTGATTACTTGCTGTTTTACAAACCAGCTCAGACTCATTTCACAACTTGAGAATAATTCAAATTGGAAATCACCTCCTTTAAAACCATCAAATTAATGGTATTCCCATTACACTCCCTGCTCAACCGTGTGAACAATAGAGCCTGAACTGCAACTGCTAGAATTGTGCGTCAAAGTAAATAATGTGCTAACGAGACAGCAATTTCATTCCTCCTGTGGAATTCCCCGGCATTTCTCCTTCAGGAGGCCAGGATGGGTTCAGGGCAAATCCGTCTGGACCGTGCAGGGTGACTGGAATGAATGTGGACCCGAGTATTGAAGATGGTGCCTGTAGGATGTGATACGCATTCTTGAATTATTGTGGTATTTTTGGACTCTCATAAATAACCACTACGGGGATGGGGAGACATCAATAATGGCTGACGGGCTTGTTAGACTTTCTGGCAATAATATTATGTGAGGTGTATATACACATAATATATTTATGTATCAAGATTTAAAAAATGGAGCGTCACTTCCTACCCGCCCTCCCTCCTCTTCTTTCTCAGCTCTCACATCTCATCAAACACAATTGTCGATTTTAGCTCCTAAAATATTGTTGTTTTGAATCTTGTCCTTTCTCTTCATCCAGAATTCACTTCCTCAGCATGAGCCTCCTGGATGCTATTCCTGCCCCTACACCAGTAGCCTGATTCCTGGCAGTACATTAGGATTGTCCAATGAGCTTTTAAAATACACCAGTGCCCGGACTGCACTTCCAGAGTGCCTGATGTAATTGGTCCAGGGTGAGGTCCTGGCATTGGATTTTTAAACATTGCTCCCTGGTGAGTCTCCCGCACAGCCAGTGTTGGGAGCCAGCACTGGCTTTGTGTAACAGACAGAAGGGTCTATGATAAAGCCCGCCTGACTGTGCCAACCCCGGCTTAGAAACCAAGACTGCTTCTGGGCGCCTTCGGCGTGGAGTGCAAGGTCCCTAGTGACCTGACACTAGCTGGCCCCTGGAGTCCTATTGCTCCTCTTCCTTCTCATGCATTAGCAGAGTCCAGCGGAATGGCCGCTTGTCTCTCTTGACAACAGCCTACCTATTCACGCCTCATGCCTTTGCACATGGCTGCTTTGAACCTGCAATGCCCTTTCTCCCTGAATCTGCATGCAAGTGGTGATGAATTTTTCAAAACCTGCTTTAGATTTTGCTTCTCGTAAGTCCCTCTTGAGTTCCCATCTCTTCTCTGTGCTCTTATACTTTTGTTGCGTATTGGCCACAGGTTATTATAATTGACTCAAATTTGTATCAGTTTTCTTATTAAACCTTGAAGGCCTTGAAGGCCAGGGCCACATCTTATCGAGCCCTATAACCCCAGCACTAAACACTGTGCTACGTACACAGCAAAGGCTCTATAAATGCATACAATTATGTCCCGAATGGCAGTCCCAGAAGATGTGCTCATTCCTTTGCCCTCAAGTAAGATTCCCTTTAAAGTTTCCAAAATACAGTTCCATAAAGATGCGTGGAGGCAGACAGTCCATGAAAAGTGAAATCGAATTATAGTATTGTTGTGAAATAGAAAAAAAAAAAAAAGGTAACCCTGGATTGAAATCCTGGCTCTACTACTTACTAGCTGTGTGGCCTCAGACAAGTTACTTAACATCTCTGAGCCAGAGTTTCCTCATCTGTAAAATTGACAATCATATCTAATTTACAGGAGTGTAATAAAGATTAGAAGACAGAATGTTAGCAATCTCCCTACCAAGAAGTCACATCATAGAATGGACAAGTGCTTAATAAAAGATAAATTAGGGTCTCTCTCCTTACTTCGTTGCCCACTTTCTTTGTTTTCTTTTTGCCACAATTTTGCCAAGACTGGAGTGCAGTGGCATGATCTTGGCTCACACAACCTCTGCCTCCCGGGCTCAGGTGATTCTCCTGCCTCAGCCTCCCAAGTAGCTGTGATTACAGGTGCCCACCAGCATGCCCGGCTAACTTTTGTATTATTAGTAGAGATGGGGTTTCGCCATGTTGGTCAGGCTGGTCTCGAACTCCTGACCTCAAGTGATCTGCTCACTTCGGCCTTCCAAAGTGCTGGCATTACAGGCATGTGCCTGGCCTTGTTGCCTGGTTTTAATCTTCTTGGAATGACTGATTAAGAAACTACCTCTAAATAGCAATCATCATCATAAGCAATAACAGTTAAGCATCTTAGTCCCTTCTGGCATAGGACTTTATGTGCGTGATGCTACTGAATTCCCAGGACAGCCTGGTGAGGTTGGCACTACTTTTATCCCCATTTTATGACTGAAAAAACAGAGGCTTTGAAAAACCCTAGAGGCAAAAAGGGAAAAGATGGGCATCTAAACCAGGTGGACAGTTAGATTTCTGGAGCTCATTCACACTGCCTCTCCCACTCGTCCCATTCTATCAGCTAGCTACCTTTCTTCTGGGGCTTTTTTGGATTTTGTTTAGCTAACAAAGAATAATAATAGAAGGGTCACCTGACTGGTTGTCAATATGAAATGAATCAATTGTTCTTTGTATTTTGTCTTCCCTCCTCCAGCCAAACCTTGAGAACAAGTCTGGAAACATTTTGCAGGCACTGGCAAACAGGATGGTGAATTGACAACATTTCTTGTTAGTAATTAGGGCATGGTAATGTGCTCCCTTGGTAATGAGTGCATTAATGTAGCATGGATTGTATCGCTTACAGTGATTGAAAGGTATGGCAAGCTCAGAACATGATTCACATTTGAAGCTGGAAGCTGCTGGGAGGTAGCGTAGTGTGGACACTACAAGGGCTGGAGGGGAATCGGAGGCCCTGGGTTCTTGGCCTGGCTGTGCCACTTATGTGCTGTGTGAGCTTGGACAAGTCACTTTGCCTCTTTGGACTTCAGTTTCTTAGGGGGTAAAATGAAGAGATCAGATTCCGGTATGTGAAGGGAAGAGAAGGAAGAAAACAGGAGATGCTAACAGTAAAGACCTTGGCTAAAAAAAGAGATGAAGCTGATTCATCCTTGTTTCCCACCCCTGGGAACACAAGGACTCCCCAGTGGGGATGCGTTTAATCAGGGTAATCTAGGCTGTGCTGTAAGAACAGACTAACCCAGAAATGTTAGTGGTTTAGCATGACAAAGCCTTATGTATCACTCACGCAAATTCCAAAGCTGGTTAGGCAACTCTATAGGGCTGTCTTTTAGGTGATGATTCACAAATGTAAGCTGCTTTGATCACATGGTTTTCAGGTTGCTGGCACAACAAAAGGGACTGTCGGAGGGTCTTGCAGCGGGTTATGAATGCATTAGCCAGAAGTGATACGTAAGACTTTGACTCACAATTGATTGGATGGTACTAGTCACACGGCCCCACCCAACCTTGAAAGGAATTGGGAAATGTGGGGAAGGTACCACTCTACCAGGGAAAGAGAGAAAATTAGCACTTACTAAGAGCTTCCTATATACTCTCAATTGATTGGATGGTACTAGTCACACGGCCTCACTCACCTTGAAAGCAGCTGGCAAATGTGGGGAAGCTACATCTCTACCAGGGAAAGAGATAAAATGAGCACTAAGAGCTTTCTCTATACTAAGACATGAATATATATTCCATTTGTTCTTCTCTATCCCTTCTATCCTTCTTGTTTTCCACATGAAGACATCAAGTCTCAAGAGCTTAAGTGTAAGTGCAGAAATTTATACTCTTAGCAATTTGCTGACCTGGAGTTTTAGCCTAACTTGCTGATCTCAAAGCCCAAGCCCTTTGTACCTTTCCACAATATTTAAATGTATCTGTAGGGCCCTCCTAGCCTGGATGATCCTGGGACCCCCCTCTTCTCTGAAACTCTGTACCTCTCATGTCCTTAAATGAAATCCCTTGCTAGAACACAAAACAAAACAAACTCAATTTCCTTGGTGAATTCATATATTGTACTATATTCAGTATACTATATTATGGAGGTTTTGTTGATTCATATATTTCTTAATTGACATGAAATACTGCCTTATGAAAATTCTTTGTGCTGTCCTGTAAGATTAGGGGAGAAAAAAGAAAGCCACACAGCTTGGATGTCTTAATCTCATAGCAGCACACAATGGGTTAAAACTCAGGGCAGAGGAAGAGTTCGTGATTTTTCCCAGTCAGAGAGATATGAGAAATAAAATATGGTGCTCTGGATCCCTGTCCTTTAGTCTGTTTCTCCTGGGATGGGCATTGGTGTCCAAGGTGCTAAAGAAAAAATGTCAAGGAGTGAAAGATGTTGCAGAGGATCAAACGCCGTGGACAACTGTGGAGATGAAGGGATCCATTGAATGTGGCAATACAGTGGCTACCGGTGACTTTTGCCAGAGCCACTTCAGTGCAGTTGTGCAAAGACCTGATTTAAGGATGCAGAAATAAGAGGTAAGGAAGTAGATAGAGATGGTGGGTGTAGCATATGCTTTTAAGAAACTTGGCAGCAATGAGAAACAGGAACCATGGCAGGAGCTTGAAGAAGTAAGTGCTTAATTAAATTTGTGGATTGAGTGCTTTTTTTGGCTTAGCCAGTTTAGTTCTTAGTTACTTCCTGTCCATTAGTTTGATTGCTACTTAGGGAACAGGAATAGGTTTTGTTATTGGCTATTTTAAGTGGTAATTTATGAAGGTCAGTCTACTGAAAAAAAACCCATATGTATCATAGAGTCCACTGGGGATTATTTGGAAGTTACTCACTGTTTTGGATGATGCAGGACACTGCCTTGAGTCATTAACACAGATAATTAAATGCTGGCTCTAACAGATGAGAATTCCGCTCTTTTGTTAATCATTAGAGCGTGTGGTTGTGAGCATGCGCTATGAACCCCAGTGGTACTGCATACTAGCCTGTAACTTTGGACACATTGCCTAACCTCCTCTGTGCCTCAGTTTACTCATCGGTTACTTTGGGGACAATAATAGAACCTGCTGCAAAAGGGTATTGTCTGAATTGGATGAGTTCATGCCTATGAAAGGACTAGAAGGGTACCTTGCACACAGTAGGTGCACAATGAAATGGCGATTTTATAAATGTTTGTTGAATGCCTACTGTGAACCAACATGGTTGGTGGCATTGGGGATATAAGTGTAAACAAGATAAATGTGATCCTTGCCTTCAAAGCTTCAGACTAGTGATGTTACAGAGAAGTAAACGGGCAATTCCAATATACTGTGACATGTGTGAAGATGGGAAAAGTACACAGATCTATGGAGCCTATGAGGGGTACCTAAGATAGGTTTGCAGAGGTGCAGAGAAGACTCCATCGCAGAGGCTATATCCAAGGTAGGTGTGATGAATCGAGAGATGCTGCTTTGGACCAGGGAAGAGAGGAGTAGCTTACATCCACTCTTGTCACTCTCCAGCTCATTTTCCACACCATCAGAGGGATCTTTTAAAAACGTAATTTGAGCCTCCTCATAGTCTTAATAGCCTCCCATGGCATTTGCCGTGAATGTGAACATTCTTAACACAGTCTTTAGGATTCTGCATCAGGCTTCTCCTTTCTTGGATCTTTTCTCTCACTAGCTCCTCTGTGTTCTGGGAAATTCTAACCATTTTTATTTTGGAAATGAGTCGTGTTGCTTCCCTCCCCACCCTCTTGGCTAAGTTCATCTCTCCCCATTGTTTACATTTCAGAGCACTGGTACATCCTCAATGGCCTCCAGACCACGGAAGGGGCCCCATCGTAACACCCAGCTTCCTTATTATAGCACATAGCTGTTTATGTACTTGAATGTGTGATTCTTCCTCTCCCAGTGGGGTGTGAGCTCCAGACAGACAGGGATCTTAAATATTTTTATCCATCTTAGACTGCAGCACTCAGCACTATGCTGTGCTGTGCAGAGTGAGCCCTCCACAAGTTATTTGCAGAAAGAAGGAAGGCTCCTTGAAGGTGAGTGTGATTTAAACCTGCGCACTCCACAAATCCAAAGGCCCAGCAATGCTCATCACAGATTCTGTAGTAAATGTCAACATCTGCCTTCTTGGTGCTGGGTTCGTGTGCCCAAGATGGTCAAGCACATGGCTACCCACTCTGACCTTGCTAAGAGGTCAAGGGACTCAAGAAGGCCAAGTGCTGGGGCTTCAGTGAAGGATTCCAAGTGGAGTTGGAGAGCAGGATGGATGATAGGAAGGCATCTTGAGTCATTAAGTGCACAATTTTAAATGCATAGACCCTTGTCTTGTGTAAACCAATAGAAGTAGTAATCACTCAGGAACATCTGCACTGAAAACTGAAAAGGTAGTTATCTTTGTGTTGAGATAGCATCTGCTTATGGAATTCTAGAAAGATCTAAATGGCCAGGTGAGCTCTAGTAGAAACAGTGAAAACACTAGAATCACACAGTTGAGTTTTATTCGTACTGACTAAGTAGAACTTAGAGAAGCTCCTTAGCTTTCTCTGTGTGCCTCTGTTTCCATATCTGAAACATACAGATCATATTTACTTACAAGGCTGTGACAAGGATTAGAAATAGCACGTGTAGAGTAGATAGCACAGGGGCAAGCACATGTAGGTGCTCAATAAATGGTGACTGGTGACCATTATCCCTTTCTTCCACATGATTAATTTCCTTGGCTTCAGGAACTCAGCAAAATTAAAAAAAAAAAAAAAAACAGAGAAGACGTTATTATTGCAGAAAATAAGGTTGATAAAAATTCCTACAAGCCCTGTGTTAAGACTTGGAACCATAATAGTGAATGAAGAACAAAGACTCTGGCCTCATGGAGCTTGGAGCCAGTAATATTTAACTTATGTATAAAAGAATTTTTCCAATTAAAAAAGCAAATGGGGGAATTTTTTTGAAGTAGCAAAAAGTATTATCAGTAGACTCACTTCTTCAATAACAGCCACTGTAAACATTTTGCTGTATTTTCTTCAGTTCCTTATTCTATGCTAATTATTTTTACTTAAATCTCTAACCTAAGTATATTCCTTTTCCTGTGTTGTTGATAATGCTTTGTGTAAGTCATTTTTTAATGACTGCATAATGTTCCATATAATGAATGAATTTACTGAAGCAATTACCTATTCTTACACATTCTTGCATAAAGCCTTTTTCCCCATATACTTTCAAATGTCTCCTTAGCATAAAGTCTCAGAACTAAAACATCTGGATAAAAAGCTAGCTGGAGATTTTTTAAGGCTCTTGAAGCATCCCACACAACTCTTTTTAGCAGTGCATAAGCAAGGACCGATTATGTTGTAGAAAATATTTCTTATAATGTCCCTTTAAAAGGAGAAAGAAGATTGAAAATTCTGCAAAGAAGATACTAAGTTAAAGCCAAATTAATCATCCTGGCTTAGCTTGGAATGCTAAATATTAATGTTCCTCTTTAGCATGTATGGCATATTATGTACAATTCATCTGAATATAAATAGTCCAGATTGTGACATTACATTATTCATGATGAATCAACTGTCCACGCTCTGTATGGCACATCACTCAGATATGCAGCACTCTCGATAATTAATCAGCAGGTAGAAAATGGATTGTGTTCCCCAGAAAGAGGGACTGAACAGGTATAATGTTTATTGAGCATTTATTATGTGCTAGGTGTTTTATATAAATCATCTCACTTAATGAACAGTCCTTAAGGTTGGTAATTGATGCGCTGTAGGCTCCCCTTCCACAGGCTGAAAGAACTCCTCCCTCCTCCATCCCAGGTCTTCACGGGGTTATGTCTAATTAACAACACTCTGGTAAAGAGTCTGAGGACTATAATGCAACATCTTTGGAAGGACATTATTTTTACCTGTCGACTAGGAAGGTTAGTTGGTAACAATCAGAAAATAAAGAACTCAGGAGAGAAACAGGTCATGTGATAATGGCCAAGGTGAAGATTCTGGTGGTCAGTCTCAACATCCTATTTTGTTCTTTTTTTATGACTCATTTGTGGTATCTTAAACATTTTTGAGCATGACCCTTTCAGCACTACAGACTCCTAAACTGCATTTGAGAAGGAGCATAAAGGATCCCGCATAGTTCAATTATTCTTTGAAAAACATTGAATTAGAATCTTCAGTAAACTTTAGGAATGCAGTGATTTTAGTTCATGAGTACCAGTGTCTATTATCCTTCATTACACCTGTGGTAGCCTGTAGCTATTTAGCCCTCGGTCATATATGAACACATGGAAGTTTGTGGAATTGTGTGCCATTCAACAAAAGAAGTGTTCTTGTACTGTTTGATTACATGCAAAGTCATTATATTTTTTGATTAGTTTGTAGCCAGTTGGGAGACTCTCCAAGCTGGATTAGGGAGCTTGGGTGTGTGTGGTGGCTTTTGCTGGATGGGAGCATTGCAGTGAACCAGGTCTCATTTGGTTTTGGCGAGAACATGTCTACAGCTCATAAACCCTAATATGGGGCATATTAGGGTTGTTGTTCTTGTTCTGATAACCCAGAACGGGTATGTTTATTGAGCATTTATTATAATCTCAACTTTCCTTTACTTATAAGGCAAAGGAAGAGGATAAATAAAGAATGAGTGTCCCCCAGACCATCTGGGAACCCCAGCTGTGCATCCTAAGTAAGGAAGGACCAAGCAGGTATCAGAAAATGGTGAGCCTAAATAATTGTGAGCCATAATTGCAGGACTTGGCCAAGAATGATAGGCTCAGTTACTCCTCTGTGACTCCCCCATTGCAAGCAGCCTCTGGAACATTTTAGGAAGCCCAGAATTTAACCAATCCAGGTAGAAGCTTCTCTGGTTCATCGTGTGCTGCCATGATGGCAGTCGGCCGCGGTGAGAAAATGTCAAGATGGCGGCCAACCTGGGACAGGCTTTGGTTCCCTGAATCCTCCAGTAGAGGGAACTGCTCAGCTAGGGAGTCTTCCAGTCTCTTAGTGGGCTGGAGAATCACTGACCTATGGATGCAAAGCATCTTGCTAAATAAAAGCTGTGATGTTTTATGACTATTGTTATTGCTATTCAAAGAGAGGTAAGGCAGGGTCAGTCCTGGCTGCCCCAACTATCAAGTATGTAATTTTTGGCAAATTTCTTTCCTTCAACTTTCTCAACTGTAAAATGAAATAATAGCGACTATTATCTCTTTTCTATTTACTAATCTACAAAATAAAATAGTAGGACCTAGTGTTTCTCCTACAGAGGGGAGGGAGTTTGGAGAGAGAGAGAGGGGATAGAAAGTGTTACAGGTCTTTGAAAACTACATAATGCTGTATAAAATAAGGGGTTATTGTAACAATTTAATTGATCATTTAGGTGAAAACATGTGCAACATTTAATGGCAAAAGAAGAAATGTGTGCACTGTAACCCAAAACTTAGTATTTCTGTCCCATGAATTTCTGTTAGAGAAACCAGTCATGAATCAGTTGCAGGCCAATATCCAACGAAAAGACCAGTTAACTTAGTCATTTATCTTGACTCTCAATCAATATTTTATGAGATTCTCACAAAACCAAGTATGTGAAACTAATTCTCAGCCACATAGCAGGGCCTTAGCCGAGTTTCTATTTAAGGGCATACTCTGCCTTTAGGGAGTATCCCAGAAGGTTTGTCCATTTGAAGAATGCTTTCTTATATTTCTGTTTTAAAAAAAGAAAGCCAAAGATACTGTTCCCTGTTCACTAACATTTTTAAAATAAGAATGTAGATTCCTACCAAGTTGTCCAGGGAAAAAAAAAAATGTTCACCCCTGCAGTTGTATTTGTATGCTATCTTGTATCTGAAAGCAGATGCTACAGAATACAAGATGTTTCCCCTTCACTCTGGCTTCCGGGAAACAACAAATTCAACCCAGAGCTATAGCAATCAGGTGATCTTAGGTAGCTGGTGACAGCAGCGTGCTCTTTTCCAGATTGATCTCTGATTGTCTTTTCTCTTTGCATTTTGTTATGCTTAAAAACACAAGGTATGTTGGGGGAACAAGAAACTAACCAGCCTGCAGGAGTCGCTGGAGGTCATGCTATAAATCGGTTGGGATATATTCATTTATTTATTTACATAAAATTGTACGAAGACTCTTCAACTTAATGATTGCTCTCAACAGTGTCTAGTATAGTGATTTTCCTCTTCTCCCAGAGTTAGAGATTTTAGAACAAAAAAGGACCTTAGTCCAAGTCTTCGTTTTATTGTATGTTGAAGGACACGGGCTTCAAAATCAGACACATCAGGTTTTGAATGCTGGCTGTGCCACAGAATAGCTGTCTAATCTTAGGAAAATTTTCCAAACTGCCTGGACCTTAGTTTTCTCATCTGTAAAGCAGTGGTAATGACTCCTAACCCACAAGACAGTTTACAATAATAACAATAATTTATGAAAGCACTTAGCATAGTATCTGGCACACAGAAGTTGCCCAAAACATGGTGGTTACTATATTTAAAGGTGAGGGAATAGATGAGGCACTGGAGGAATTAAATAGGTACTTCCCCAGCTACTCAGGAGGCTGAGGTGGGAGGATGAGTTAAGTCCAGGAGTTCAAGGCTATAGTATGCTATGATGTTGCCTCTGAATACAGGTGCCACTGTACTCCAGCCTGGGCAACATAGTGAGACACTGTCTCTAAAATATATATATATATATTTCAGGCTGGGCACGGTGGCTCACACCTGTAATCCCAGCACTTTGGGAGGCCAAGGTGGATGGATCACGAGGTCAGGAGTTCAAGACTAGCCTGGCCAACATAGTAAAACCCTGTCTCTACTAAAAATACAAAAATTACCCAGGCGTGGTGGCGGGCACCTGTAGTCCTAGCTACTCAGGATGCTGAGGCAGAAGAATCACCTGAACCTGGGAGGCAAAAGTTGCAGTGAGCCAAGATGGCGCCACTGCACTCCAGCCTGTGTGATACAGCAAGACTCCATCTCAGAAAACATATCCAAACGAAAAACACCCCTTAATTAGTGAGTGCTAAATGCTTTGTTGGATTAACATAGAAATATCCCAAAGTGAGATTGGTCACACACATCTACCTATGTGTAAAACCGGAACAAGTGCCCATGTTAATTTTTCAGTTTTGAATGGAACAAGATACAGAGAAGAATCGTGAAGTTTCAGAAGGCGCACCATAGGGATTATGGATTCTTTAAATCCACACGATGGGGAGAGAGAAGGATGTGGGTGAAACATTTCATCTTCCATACTTACTTGATTCAAAGATATACTTTCCCAGCACTTTATTACCATAATTATCACCGTGTAGAAAGGTTGAGTTTAACAGTGAACACCTATATACCAACCATCTAGTTTCTGTAATTATAATTATATTTTACTGTACTTGCTTTATCACATATCCACCCATCTATCTCCATCCGTCCGCTCATCCATCTATCCATCCATCCAGCTTATATTTTTAATGTATTTCAAAGTAAGTTGCAGGCATCAACGTGTATGTTGTTAATTAAAGTTTCCTTGAAAACCTTCCATGTCAAGCCCTGATCCTTTGTCCTCTAGAACCAACAACTCTTCTTTTGTCCCACCAGAGGTTAGTTTTGCCTGTTCTAGTTTTCTATAAGGGGAATCATACAATATACACTCTTGTATTAGAATTCTTTCACTTAGCATAATGTCTCTGAGATCCATTTATATGCTGTGTCTGTCAGTAGTTTGTTCCTTTAGCTTATAGAATAGTGCTTCATTAGGCCAGGCACGATGGCTCACGCCTGTAATCTCAGCGCTCTGGGGGACCAAGGCAGGTGGATCACCTGAGATCAGGAGTTTGAGACCAGCCTGGCCAACATGGTGAAACCCCATCTCTACTAAAAATAAAAAATTAGCTGGGTGTTGTGGCAAGCTCCTGTAATCCCAGCTACCTGGGAGGCTGAGGCAGGAGAATCACTTGAACTCAGAAGCCGGAGATTGCAGTGAGCTGAGATCGTTCCACTGCACTCTAGCCTAGGTGACGGAGCGAGACTCCGTCTCAAAAAAAAAAAGAAAAAAAAAAAAGTGCTTCATTGAATGAAGACATTGCAGTTTGTTTGTTGTTCCTCAGTTGATGTACAACTGTTTTAGCCTTTGGTGGTTATGAATATAGTTGCTACCGACAACTTTTCCTTAGGTACAAGTCTTCTGTGGACATATGGTTTCATTTCTCTTGGATAAGTGTCTAGGAGTGGAACTGCTGAGTCATAGGATGGTTGTGGGTTTCATTTTATAAGAAACTGTCAGAACTTTTTCCAGAGTGGTTGGCCAGTTTTACCCTTCCATCAGCAATGTATGCGAATATGTTTGCTCTATGTCCTTGCCAATGTTTGGTGTTGTCAGTCTGTTTAATTTTAGCCATTCTGTTGGGTATACGGTGGCCTCTCATTGTGGTTCAAAGACATACTTTTATTTTTTTCACATTTGATGTTATCTGGGATGCATTTTACAAGTTATGTCAATGTTTAAGTTAGTTTGTTGTTTTTTACTTTTCTCCTTTCCCCAAAAAAGAAGGCCCTGTTATATCAATCGTATTTCCTATAATGGAGAGCATTTCGGAATTGAGAAAATGTAATACCCTAAATCTTGCTGCCATGGGCTCCAACATAAGGAACCATCTCTGTGATGTTAAGTACTGTACACCAAAGGCCTAGGATCATAATGTATAACATTCTATTACACCTCCTAGAGCTCCCTTTTCTAATTAGTCTGTGCAACCCAGATATCCAAAGGAATACATGTAATGAATCCCATCTCAGGTCAGTTGCAAGGTCAAAAGGCCCTGCCTTGATGGGAAACCAAGCTGACTTCATGGAGACATTGAAAAGCCATGTCCAAGTCTTTGAGAGCCAGTCAGTTGGTACTTGGAAATGCTCAAAAGACTAGGAAACTGATCACTTGGCTTTGATCCATTATCTCAGCTGTAATGTAGCAGAGCTAATGCAGTCATAGGCAGCAGACAGCTTCTCTGGCAGAAAAAAAAAAAATCAAGAGTTCCTTTCACTTTTGCAATGAAAATTAAATGTGGAAATAATTTCCTGCTCCTTTTTGGAATATTACTGTGCTATTAACTAGGCTAAGATCATTAAAAAGTAATGACATGAAGTTGCATGCATCATTATTTCAAGAGAGACTGAATGAAAATATACTGTCGATCTTTTCTGCTTCTTGCCTTATCCCTGGCTTAATCAACATTGGTAAGGCCTAGAGTGAACATGTATTTTAATATTAAAGTTACAGCTTTGGCCTTCAAGAAGGAAATGTGGATCATTAGAAAATGGACTGACAGCCTTCCTAACACATCTTTCTGATTTTTTAAGTCAAGTTTTTATTAATGCAAAATTAAGAGTGACTCTCAAAAAACTGAGTTGCTCGGAAAACGAATAGAAAGTTTTGAAACTTTCTGGCCTGAAAGAAGTAACTAGGTTTTCCTCATTGCTATTTCCGGGGGAAAAAGTGTCAGTGGCAAATTATATGCATCATGTTACAATTGCTGAGACCTATTTATTCGTCACCGATGTGATGGCTCCTAAGGACCTGGAGAAATGTAAATTAAGACAAACAGTCCGTCCCATAGAATCGTAGGAAATTTGACTGGTTGCCTAGCATATCCCACACCCAAAATGTCTGTATGTGAGGAAGGGAGGCTGCGTGGATCTGGATTCTGAAGAAAAGGCTTTGGTGATGATAGTACAGATTCTCAAATTACAATAACTGCCTTCGTCTCCTCCTCTTCCCTCCTTCCAGCACACCCCAGTAGCCACCCCTATAACACAGGTGAACAGTGCAGTGGTAACAGGAAACTAATCAGAAGTGATTGCAATATTATCCGTTGTCTGGACAGATGTCATCTGCGCCCAGCCTGAATATATGTATCAGATGGGTGAGAGAGAAATGAGATGCTTCTCTTCTCCCATCTTCCAGGGTTGGAAGGAGAGCTGTAATTGGCCTCAGGTAGGCTTGTTTAACACAGATATTCTAACTGCATCAGCTCTGAAGGAAAGGAACAAAGAGAAAATATTATGTCAACAAAATGTTGTCTAATGGGGTGAATAGATGTGGAAGGAAAACGTGAAAACTTTATTCTCCTTTCAAGTTTGCTATCAAATCTACAATATTAGACCTCTATGTAAATTTGAATATTATAACCTAACATGTTGTAGTTCATAAATCTTTATTTCCCCCTAGGCCAAAGGCAAATATTTTCACCAAGGAGAATTTGGAAAATTCCATAATGTATTAAAAAGGAAAATTAAAAGTCTCCATAACGCCATCTCTCAGCAACCATTGTTAGCACTTTTGTGTATTTATCTGCAAATACTTCCCCCGCTCCCACCTCTTGCTTTTAGATAATTTACATAATGATGATCATACACTATGTACAGTTTCACACCCTGCTGTTTTTTCCTTAACAGATTTGCATAAGGATGTTCCCATATCATTAAAAAATTCTTTATAAAATACAGTCTTTTGAACTTTATACTCTTAGAGAGTTTTGCATAATTTTATTTGCACATGCAATTAAACATCACATTATTTGTGTAGGGTTTCAGTTATACTCATATGGGAAGGTCTTAGTACTCACTACAAAACCCATGTTCATGGCCTTTATGAGTCATTAGAGAGCTTGTCCCTTCATATGTCCAAAAAGATAGCCACAGTAAAATCTCTGATAGACCCTTCTTCAACAGACCCTTCTTCTGTTTTACCCAGGCAGAACTGGACTCCGAAGTCAGGGAACTCTTTTGGACTGGAGAAGAGGTAGCTTCTCTGGACCCGTAGGCCCAGAGGAGCCTGGGGCAGAAAACTGGATTCCAGGACTAAGGCTTTGTGCCCATAGTCTGACAGAGCAGAAGGGGAATAATTTAGGAAATTTAATGCAGAGTAGTTAGAAGTTCCCTGGTCAATTGGTGGGGGGGAAAAAAAAGTCAACATAGGTCTGTAAAACTGCTTTAATGGCAAGGTGAAAATCTGCCTGCTTTGGAGTCAGAAAGATGTGACTTCTGATCCCACACTTAGAAGCTGTATGTGCCTGGGCAAGTTGCTTAACCTCTCTGAGACTCTTTCTTCATCAATAAAATAAGGAAGATAACTATATCTACTTGATATGATTGTTGTGAGAATGAAAGGAAATAATGTGTGCAAAGCTTTTAATATGTCATCAAAAAATAGCACTTGCTGTTGTTTACAATTAGGGTTATTATTATTTTTTATTTGTTATTTTTTTTTCTTGAACTTTTTCAAATTCACTCAGTGGTGGGTTGGATGGTCTTACATACATAAACTTGAGAATGAGTCTTTAGTTTAAACCCAGTTCTAGCATGTACCAGCATGTGCCCTTAAGGGCTCATTTATTTTATTTATTTAATTAATTATTTAATTATTTATTTAGAGACAGAGTCTGTCTCTGTTGCCCAGGCTGGAAGGCATAATCTAGGTTCACTGCAATCTATGCCTCCCGGGTTCAAGCGATTCTCCCTGCCTCAGCCTCAGCCTCCCGAGTGACTGGGATTACAGGTGTGTGCCACCATGCCCTGCTAATTTTTGTTTTTTTAGTAGAGACGGGGTTTCACCATATTGGCCAGGCTGGTCTCGAACTCCTGTCGTCAAGTGATCCACCTGCCTCAGCCTCCCAAAGTCCTGGGATTACAGGCAGGAGCCCCTGTCCTCGGCTAAGAGTTTATTTCTTAAGCTTCTATTTTCTCTCTGAAGCTCAGTTGACTCCTACCAAAAGTATACAGAATGAAGCGTATGTTCCCATGAGGTTGCGAGGAAGGAATAAGATAATATTCTGTAAGTAAAAGGAGGAAAGATACTTCACTTAATGAAATACATTGAAGTAGGGGTAAACTTACACACATGCTAGGGATACAACTGCAAATGGGGCAAGTACACCTACTTCCATGAAATCTATCATATTTGCAAGGGTATACGTTGTATGTGTTTATGTATCTGAATATTTGTTAAAATGTTCAGTTCTGATGAGCTGAATACTTGTTGAAATCTATGCTTGGCACATTTGCAGAGGGACGTGTGTCTTGGTCACAGGTAATTAGGACAACCTAGTTGGGGGCTTTGATGGGGCAGGACAATGCACGGTGGATCTGGTCTTGGACTGGAGAATTAGATTGTTAGTATTAGGAAGACTTTCCAGAGCAAGTAATATCAACACTTAAGATACCTCATATCCTTTTCCCATTGAGTGTGCACAGTCCTAAGTCATCACAGGGCCTCCATTGCTAATATGGATTTTCCTGGGGACAGAGCAAACTGTAATTTGGTTTTCAGGATATTCTTTCTCAGAATCATACATCATCTCTGGATAAGTGTCGCTCTCCCAAGAACAAGATCAGGAAAGAGAGAAGACTTGTCTAAACCTGGGGCTTAGCCGAGGAAGAATGGCTGAATAATAAGACGGAGTAAATATTCCAAATGAAATATTCATGAGCGCAGGAAATAGGATCTGTGCCTAATAAAATGATCGCGCTAGGTTTCAGAGCCCCGTACACCCCTCTGCAAATTATCCCCCCATCACCTCTCCCCCGTGAGCATTAAAATATATAATTAATGCTCATTGTTAATAATACATTTCTAATTTCCAGTTGCAAAAATACAGCTTTTCCCTCCACTGGAGGATCGCCTATATTTTGTCATTAACATTTTGTCATAAGAGGCAAGAATGATTTAAATGAACAATAAATCGACAGGCAAGCTGCTGATTTGGGCTTACGCCAAACTCTTTGGGGAAGGGCTTCATTTATCACCTGGGACTTAGTGTAGTTCTTCTGCTGATTTATGTGGAAGGGAATGAGAGAGAGAGTCCTGTGGAAGGGTCTTGGGGCCCTGGGGGATTAGTAATAATAAATAGAGTACCTGGAGCTGCAGCCGTCAGAGTCAGAGTAACTCTAGCTGAGAGAGGGATGGACTTTCTGGTTATTGGACCAGTTCTGGAGAACACCTGGCCCAAGTATTCTGAATATCCAGCTGCCTATTGTACATCTCCATTTGGGTATCCCACTAACACAGAACACTGAACTCCCGCCAATCTCTTTGTTCTCATATGTGTTTTTCTTCCAAGGTATCTTTTCTTATCTACCTGCTTTGTCACGTCAGGAACTTGGGGGTCAACCAGTGACACCTCCTGCATCTTGCCTTCTACATGTAAATAATCACAATTCTTTTCAAAGCATTCCCTCTTCCATTAGCTCACCAGGTCCCCACAAAAGCCTTGAGACACAGGAGAAGCAGACTTTTTATTTCCTTTTTTTCAATGGAAGAAACTTAGGAGCTTACCCATAACCACACTGATAATGAATGACTTTCAGTACCTTTTTTTTTTTTTTTGAGATGGAGTCTGGCTTTGTTGCCCAGGCTGGGGTGCAGTGGTGCGATCTCAGCTCACTGCAAGCTCCGCCTCCCAGATTCACGCCATTCTTCTGCCTCAGCCTCCTGAGTAGCTGGGACTACAAGTGTCTGCCACCACGCCCAGCTAATTTTTGTGTCTTTTTAGTAGAGACGGGGTTTCACCATGTTAGCCAGGATGGTCTCGATCTCCTGACCTGTGATCCACCCGCCTCGGCCTCCCAAAGTGCTGGGATTACAGGCGTGAGCCACTGCACCCGGCTGACTTTCAGTATTTTTAATCAATGGTCCAGTGTTTTTCCCAGTATACCGTCTTGAAAGAGAAACTAGTTTTCTTCTTTATGTCTCACTTCTCTTACTTTGTGCCCAATAAATCTTCCTGGGACCTCATGGTTACTCTGTCCTCCCAGGTCCCCACAAAAGCCTTGAGATGTGAGTGAAACAGGATTTTTGTTTCCTTTTTTGAATGGAAGAAACTCAGGTTAGGTGTCAGGTGTGTTTAACCCATTTATGCCAGAGATTGCAATTTTTTGAACTGCAGAGGTGTGAAAAATCAGACCTCGGCGGTGACCTTGAGCAGTAGGATATAAATAACTCCTACATGCTTAGCGTTCCAATAATGGAACATGAGACATATATGGGCTTTAATCAATGGTCCAGTGTAAGGAACTCCATTGTAAGGAATTCTCCTCTCTCTCAGGTAGTAAAACACAGACAGTATTCTTTTAGCTAGTTTCCATCAAAGCTTGGGTATCCTATGTCCCATTCTCTAAGAATCTTTTTTGAATTTGTTAATGTGGTAATTCAATGAGGATAAACTGACCATGGTTCCATGCACTCATTACCTTCTGTAGATAACATTTTTATAATGACGTTTGCTCATCCTTCAGACCTAAGTGACTCCAGGTATTAAGTTTTACTCTTACTCAAGGAGGAAGATGGTCTTGACAGCATGGCCAGTACAGATCTGGGTTAGAGAATTTGATTAAGACTTCTCTAAGCCACATCAGGAATATTAGAATCTTTCACTTTGCTCTTTTGAGGGAAAGGACATACAAAATAGGGACATTTAAGCAGTAAGTATGTCCTTTTATGAAAACTCAATCTACTTGGTCCTTTGGAGGGATGGTGACCAATGAATGACCTTCCATTGTGGGCTGCTTTGTTGTGCAGTACAAATCCTTGCACATAATTGCATTTGGACTGCATAGAAAACCTGTTTTATGGCCAGGTATGGTGGCTCACGCCTGTAATCCCAGCACTCTGGGAGGCTGAGGTGGGTGGACCACCTGAGGTCAGGAGTTCGAGACCACCGTGTCCAACATGGAGAAACCCTGTCTCTACTGAAAATACAAAAAATTATCCTAGTGTGGTGGTGAGCACCTATAATCCCAGCTACTTGGGAGGCTGAGGCAAGAGAATCGCTTGAACCTGGGAGGTGGAAGTTGCAGTGAGCTGAGATCATGCCATTGCACCCCAGCCTGGGCAACATAGCGAGACATCATCTCAAAAAAATAAAAATAAATAAATAAAATTAAAAAGCAACAACAAAAAGTCTGTTCTGCGAAGCTTCTTTAAAAAATGGGTGCAGAATCTAATTCAGAACAGAAATAATAACTTATTTAAGATCACACTCAACTCAAGTCCAAGTCTTTTCACGGGCCAGAATCCAGTTAGTTGGATTCCTGGATATACAATGTTGGGGGAAAAAAAATTAAGGTTTTGAGACACCAAAGGAAGAGATTCCAAAGATGAATGGCGAATCTAGGACTCTTGGAGCAAACTGAGGTACACCTGGCTCTAAATGTGGTTGCACAGCACGTGAGCCATGAGATCCTGGGACAAGCTAATTAATCTCACAGACTTTCTGTTTTATCTGTAAAATTGAGATAATGACACCAATAATCCTCCTTATTTTTAACCTCACAAGTATTTAAGGATCACCAATTAGTGAAGCTATGAAAATACTATGTGAACTGTGAAATACCATGCAGATGTCTGGGTGCAAAAATGCAATTAGAGAATTTTTATTTCTTTGAATGGAGTTGTGCATGTTTGTGGGCATTTTAAAGCAATGAGGAAGAGGATGAGATAATGAAGGCTAGGGAATTTTTTTTAGGATCTTGAAATTGTGTCTGTTAAAGGTTTTTGGCTGTAAGCAACAGAAACCAAGGCTAAGCAAAAAGGGCAGTATATAGGAAAATGTGGGAACATTTCAGGGTATGTATGTTCAGTGATTATTTGAAAATTGAGTGGACAAAGGTTAAGGCAAGGTCAGAAGAAGCAGTGGTGGTATGCTGACAAAGGTGGGTAGGTCAGTCTTTTTTTCTTAGGGTGTCAAACTTCTTGGGTATCCATATTCCCACTCCTCTTCTCAATATGTCTCAAATACTGTCTTCTGTTTTTGTCTTCAGCCTGGGCTGGAAATGGTTTTCCCATCTAGAAATAAGCCTGCAATGCATGCTTAATAATTCCTTTCAGCCTTAATTTTCCTTCTTAGATTAGTGACCCTAGCTGAGAAATTTTCAGCAGACAATATTTACTTTTGAACCAATGAACTTCTCTAGTTGATCTGAGCTCCCCATTCCTAGAAAAGACTGATAAGCCCCCTGAGTATCCGAGTCCCCTTCATGAGCTTGCCTGGCCCTTTCTCTGTTGAGTGGCTGTATCTCTCAGACAGACTGATGTGGCCCTCTAGTTCTGAGATTCTGACCTCTAAGTGGACTTCATATGGCCTTTGGAGTCTTCCTCCTGTAAATGAAGTGGTTAACCTTCAGAGGGTCTACACTCCAACTTCTTCTTCTTTTTCTTTTCTTTTCTTCTTCTTCTTCTTTTTTTTTAGACACAGTTTCACTCTGTCACCCAGGGTGGAGTGCAGCGTGTAGTTGCATGATCTCAGTTCACTGCAACCTCCAACTCCCAGGTTCAAGCAATTCTCCTGCCTCAGCCTCCTAAGTAGCTGGGATTACAGGTGTGTGCCACCATGCTCAGCTAATTTTTGTGTTATTAGTAGAGGCGGGGTTTCGACATGTTAACCAGGCTGGTCTTGAACTCCTGACTTCAAGTGATCTGTCTGCCTCAGCCTCCCAAAGTTCTGGGATTAAAGGTGTGAGCCACCGTGCTTGGCCTCCCAACTTTTTGAATGGACTGATGTAGCAATCAGACTAAGACCCCCCGCCATCCTTTGAGTGGAGGGTCCTATTCACAATGATCTCAGAGAATAGGCTTGTCCAGCCCTTTAAAGTCAGAATGTCTAGTCTCCTGAATAGAACGGTTTGCCCCTCAACTTGTGGGATTTGGATTTCCTGGGGCCCTTATGCTCTATCATGAAGCATCCATCTCTAGAAGTAAAATTGTACTAAATTTGGTGAAGGGACTTTGTTTTCCAAAGACAGTGACTTATTTCAGTGGAGTTATCCTTTAAAGAAAGTTGTAGGATGGCGCACTCTTTTTTTAAGACAAAGCTTATTCATGTGGATTGCTTTTCTTGTTTGAAACATCCAGGAGGCAGCTTCTATTTGGGGCTATGTTGTAAGGACTCTCCAGGGCTCTGTTGTGTGGGCTTCCTTGACGGCTGCATCTTTGCTGATGCCTGCTCTTTAACGATATATGCTGAAATGAACGTGTTTTGGCTCAATCGATGCTATTTCCAATTGTACTTCTTTTGGAGGAAATAAGCCCTTGGATGCATGTTATGATAGTGGAGCCAAATATCTGATTCCATCTATGCCGATGAAATGAGTAATACAACCCGGTGTGCCGGAGGATCGTGTTATACACAAATACACTTTTCCAAGGCCTTTTGGGGATGGAAAATACAAGGATTTATAATTTAAACTTGCAGGGAAGTAGGCTATATTTTTATCCACTGGCCTTTAAGATGACCAGATCCACTCAAACCCTTATCTGTAGCTGGTTGCCAAAGTGAGCCCAAAACACAAGTAGATGTTATAAGCCAAGATCTCCCATTTGTGTCTCCCAAAACTTTTAGGCTATTTAGAAACTCATTGGAGGTGTTCTTTGGGAAGGAAGAGCATGTGTGATAGGTTCCAGCTGTCTCAGTCATAGGTCCCCACTCCCCTCTTTATTCAGAGATACTATTTTTATGTGTTAAATTTAGAGTTCCATATCTCTTATGTTGGGAGAATCTTAGGTTTAAACCATAGAAACAGACTAGCTTACTTAGGCGAAGAAGGAACTTAATAAAGAGAAATGAGGAGACACAGAGAAGTAAAGGGGAAGCTGGACAACCTTACTGGAAGATACGACTGGGGACAGGTCCTGGATCCACGTAGCAGCAACTCATAGACCAGTTTTTTGTGGTGCCAGGGTTGGGCTCCAGTGGTTTAGGGACTTTGTGTTAGGAATTGGTTTAGGAATTCATTTTCAAATTCTCAGGCACGGGAGTCTGATTGGCTTAGAAGTATGACTGGGTTGGGTAAGTGGGCTCATTCTTAAAATGATGCATTTTAAAATTAAGTAATATATTGATGTCTGTGATGAGACTATATTGAAAGCTGCTGGAAAAAAATGGGACCTTGAGATTCATATGGAAAAGGAGCCAATTATTGTAGCTTATTTTTTGGTGTTCATTTTCTAGCAACAATGAAATCTCTACCTCCCCTCCTCTTCTTACTCCCACCCCCATAATCACTGCTGGTATTAGATTATAGCTGGGCCCCTCCATGGCTTTTATCAGGTATCCACTCTGCCCAGGTGAAAGTGGAAATAACTTGACTGAGTTTCCCACCAAGACAGTGTGGGAGGAGTGATTTCCTCGTGTAGCCATGGATGCTGGGTGAGGATGGAAGACCACCCAGACAACAACAATGATATGCACAAAAAGATTTTATGCTAAAGAGAAACCTGAAAACTGCTGATCTGAGTAGTTATGCCAGATATTTAAGGCTAACCAATGGTCTAGAAGAGTGGTTCTTAAAGTGTGGCCCCTGAATCAGCAGCATCAGCATAACCTGGAAAGTTGTTAGAAGTGCAGATTCCTGGGCCCCACCCAAACCTTTCTAGTTGGAAACCCTGGGAGTGGGGCCCCAAACTCTGTGTTAATAAAACCTCCATGTGATTTTGATGCACAATGGCATCTGAGAAACTTTGATCTAGTCAATCATGCAGAATGCTAAGCACATATTCAGAAACTCCTTTATTCCTCCACTTCTAATACTATATTTGCATTTTGTTAGTTCCCCCTACTAGTTCTGCATTCTTCACTTCAAAAAATGGTTGAAACTCTTTGGAATGCAATGCTCTCCCTAACCCCATATGCATTTACAGGACCAGTTCTCTTGCAAGAATGAAACTATGAAGCTCACCCACTTTGACCCAGAAGCATCCTGTTATCTGGGATGGAAGAAATAATTTAAATTCTAGGTGCCAAAGAATTTTATTTTTATCAGAAAAAAAAGAAATTCAGACATTGGCTTGGGAATTTGGAGGGGTTCAGGAGTTGTTTTGACAGGATTAGTTTGTAAAGTACTACCAGATCACTAGGGTGAATGACTTAGAGAATGCTAAATATTCTCTTTACAGTTGAACTTCCAAGAACTTTTAATTAGCTGAAGAGAATTGAGAATCTTCAAGAAGGAAATTCAATGCAATGCAAGTATGCAATGTTGCTTAACTGTATCCCATCAGGGAACATACTCTAGGTAAAACATAGATGTAGATAATATGTCTAGATATTGTGACCCTTCCTAAACTCTTTTCCCTGTGCGTGGTGCTGGGAAGTTTTCTGATGAGCATGTGTTCTGAAATATTTAGTGGTGTCAGTGAAATCTGACATAAGGGTAGAAATGAAGTCATCCATCATAAATATTTAGCTCTTAGTTTCCAAATTAATGAATGAGTTCACTGGCCTGAGAACTGAGAAATTTGGTCTCAAGTCCTAGGTTGTGCATTAGTTTCACCGATCTGAAAGCTCTGGAGATGAGGATGTTGGAAAAAATCTCAAGGGCTCTGTGCTGTTCTAATCCTGTCTGAATGTTAAAATTTTGAAGGAGGCTATCATATTTTATGGCATTCCAATTGCAGCAATTTATCTTTAACATTCAACTTGCCTTTTTATGACCATTCCTGTTTGACATTTGGAGTGCTTTGGAACATTCCCATACAGCCTTAGCACCTTTTTATCTCAAAAACAAATTTCACTGGACATCTTTAATTGCCTGTTTCTATTCAGAGCAAATAAAAGTAAAATTTGGGATGAAAAACCTCTGACATGCAACCTCCAAAGAGAGTGAATTACCTGATCTATTGTTGTTGTTTTTTTTCATAATAAATTTCGAAGCTCATATCATGCCTCCTGGTTGCCAACTGCGAATTTGTCAGATGAGTTATTTGATAACAGACCAAGCTTAAATTAGGTCCATATTTCAAAAGATCTGACTGCCCTAGGGACTAGCCACACAGGTATACCAGGTACTCCATTTGGAGCCCTTAGAGGGGGACCGTGGTTGTTTACTGCACAGAAAGACATTGTCTGGGTGCCTCCTGAGTGCTGAATTGGCTTGTAGACCCACTCCTCTATAGGAGTTGTACTGGCATAATTTGATGCCTGTTTTCTAAGAACTCACTCTGCAGAGATAAGAGTATAAAATCATGAACTTTAGAGTCAAGTAGATCCGGATTCATATGCTGTCTCTGATATTTAGAAGCTAAGGTATCTTTGAAATTGGCCCAATTGTCCCATAGAACTAATGTTTACAGTTTTTTGAATGACTATAGAAATTGACCCTCTAGTCTTAAAACCTGAAAAATTTACACTTATCTTATCTGAGTTCCTTTCTCAGGAAGCTGACCATCAGGCCTCCCAGATAGTATCAAGGAATTGAAAATTAACAGATCACTGTATCTGGACAATGAGACGCCAAACACTTCATTCATCATGATTGCTTCCTTACCCATCCCTAATTTCTGTTTTCCTAATCAACCACCTGCTTCCCATTGACAAACTCCTCTTCCTTACCGATACCTAATTCCTGTTTTCCTGTACATAGCTACATTCCTTCCCCTCTATATAACCCCCCACTTCTAGTCAGTTGGGGAGATGGATTTGAGACTGATCGCCCATCTCCTCAGCTGCAGCACCCAATTGAAGTCTTCTTTCCTGGCAACACTTGTTGTCTCATTGATTGGCTATCTGTGTGGCAAGCAGCAGGACCTAGACTGAACCCCTGGCATTTTCATAACATCTTGATGATTAATAAAAACGTTGCAAGCTTTGTTGGCAGGGAAATGGGTTTTCTGGAGTGCTAGGGGCAGATTTTTTTTTTCAGGGACACCTAAGAACTGACTTAAGAATGGACCGGGCCTTTCCCCTATTACATCTGTTAAGAACATGGGTCTTGTGTATACAGAGTCTGGGTTTGAGAACCAGGAGAACTTATTATTTTTTTTACCAAAAAAATTATTAAATAGAAATGCATAGCTTGTCAGCGAAAGTCATTTTCCAATTCTAATGCATACCTTGAGGATACAAAAAACAAAAATTAAAAAAATAATAATAATAAAAGCAAAAATCAAGAATACTGGTAAAAATGTGACTCTCTAAATCTGTTGCATTTATGTAAATGTGTACCTTTCAGAACTGAGACACACTGCAGTGGCCTTTGTTCTATGTGGCCACCTTGCATTCAATAAGTTTCTGTATCCTTAGCTAAATAAATTGGTTATATCAGGGAGGAGGGAGGGAGGAAGAGAGATGGAGATAGAAATGAGGAGGGAAGGGGAAAGAGGGAAAGACAGAGAGAGGTTTTCATAAACCAATAACCCACACCGAATGTTGAGCTTATACATGAGAATATAACTGTAACCACATGTAACTTATGTATGAGAATCTGTATAACTGTAACCTGCACATAATTAGGACCCTATGTGGCCCTGTCTTATAGAACGTCTCATTTTCATCAGAAAATATTAAAAACAAATCAAAGCTTTGTTCAAACTCTTGAGAAAATGACAAAGGAAAGAATCATTTCTGATGTCCTACATCTCTTAAAAAGTTTTTCTGTATTTCCCTTCCTCCAGTCTCTTACAGTCTTTGGAATGATTCCTTGCAAACTCTCGCCTCTTTCTTTGTACTGCCCCCAAATGCTTCTTCATATATAATCTGGTAGGCTCTTCTATTTTCCCACTTTTCTTCCTGCTTTTGCATTTTTTAATTGTTATGTATAGATCAAATACGTTTCTGTTTCTTCATTTTCACCTCCATTTTCACACTATTTGGATTCTGCTTGTATTAGTCAGCATTCTCCAGAGAAACAGAAACAGGGGTGTGTGTGTGTGTGTGTGTGTGTGTGTGCGCGCGCGCATATATATATATAGATACATATTTTTTTTTTTGTTTCTTTCTATCCATCTGTCTGCCTCTCTGTCATCTGTTTGTCTCTATGTCTCTCTATCTACCTACCTACCTACCTACCTACCCACTATAAGGACTTGGCTCATGTGATTTTTGGAGGCTGGCAAGTCCCAAGATCTGTAGTCAGCAAACTGGAGACCACCAGGAGAGCCCATGGTATAAATTCTAGCCTGAAAGCTGACAGGCTTGAGACCCAAGAAGAGCTGATGTTTCCATTTGAGCCTGAACACCAGAAAAGACCAATGTTTCAGCTCTAAACAGCCAGGCAAGAGGAGTTCCCTTCTATTTATAGGAGGGTCAGTTTCTTGGTTCTGTTTAAGTCTTCAATGGATTGGATGAAGCCTGTATACACTAGAGAGGGCAGATACTTCACTCAGTCTACCAACTCAAATGTCAATCTCATTCACAAACATCCTCACAGGCACACCCAGAATAATCTTTGACCAAATGTCTGGGCACCCCGTGGCCCAGTCAAATTGACATACACTGCCTAGTAAGGAAGATCTAATTAGCTGGACCAAGATCTTTTCTCTTTTATAGGCAGGGAGTAGGCAGGAGGCTGACTGCAAACACAATTTAATATCTCATTCTCTTATTCCAGTCACAATGACCTTGCAAGATCACTATGAGAATTAGAGCTGATATATGTAAAACAGCTAGTGCATAACATAGGGTAGGAGCTCAAAAGAAGGAAGCTGTATTGCTCAATTATTCTTGGTTTCTCTCAGATTTACTGTATGCTGTTATGCTGGATGTGAGACAATACACAAAACACAAGCAAAAGAACAGCGAGCTCTGCTCTCCAAGACACACCCCCTCCAGGTGGTTTTATGGGTGAGTGTTAATGCAGCTTAAGGCATGCAATTGACAAATGATGGTTTACTCTACACAGTGGTAGGACAGCAGTAGACTCTGTGGATACACACAGAAATAAGACAAAGCCTTTTCCCTGGAGAAGCTCACTTTCTAATAGTAAAGATAGTCTGGTAAACAGATAAAAATCAATGTAAAAAGTTCTAATTAGAGAGACAGAGTTCCCAGAGCACAGAGGATGGAGTGACAAAACCCACGTGTGACAAAAGGAGGAGGCTTTGATCTGAGTTTTCAAAGATAAATATGTGTTCTCCATACAAAGCTAAGAGAAGGAAAATAACAGTTATTTTGCTTACTGTGTGTTAGGCACATCCATATCTTTCAAATTTTCATGCATAAAATTTTTCGTTTATTTCTAATGAGAGTTCCTTGGAAATAGGTACTAGTATCCTCATTGTACAGATAAAGACACTAGGGCTCAGAGAGGTTAAGTGACTTGCTCCAATTTACATAGGAGGGAGGAAGGAAGTCTAGATTTGAACCAAGGTGGGTCTTTTCTGTTTTTTATTTTGTTTTGTCTTGTCTTCAGAAGCCCTCTATGCTTCTGAGTCCTCTGTAAGGGAATGACTTCAAAGGCATAGAGATGGGGACAAGGCCAGGCACAGGTTGAAGATGTTTTGGGAACACGTGACCAAGGGTAACATTGCAGGAATGTTTCTCTTTTTTGGGGGATATGTCCATTGATGAGAGAGAGAGAGAAAACTGGGCAAAAGATGCATAGGAGGGAGATGGGAATTGATTGATGAGAGGTTTGGGGAATATTGAGGTTTGTCTGTCTTCATACATAAAGGTGAAGCTCAAGCTTGTAATGACATGTCATTAAAAGTATAGTGCTCAGGTGGACCTTATTTTGAACCCCAGCTCTGTCAATTATCAAATGTATCACTTGGACAGCTGAGCCTCAGTTTCTTCACCTGTAAAATACAAATAATTGTACTATCCAACCCAAAGGATTATTGAAAGTGAAACTGAAGCAATGCATGTAAATTGCTTAGCAACATGCCTGATATATATTAATTGTTCAATAAATATAATTGTTATGATTACCATTATTAATTGTCTTGGCAGGGTGTAGACTCATTTTTCTTGTGTGCCTAATTTAGGGAACTTTAAAGACAGTCATCATGCATTCCTGATAGGTTCTCTGTGTATGGGTGCATCTGTGTAATCATATGCTTTAGATACAGCTGTGCCTTTCATGGCTCCTAGTAATTTATGCCAAGCTGCTGGTCTCATGGGCTATTTGTGTTTGTTCTGCTATTACATAATGCCTGATTCTGTTACATGACTATTCTGCAACTCATCTGTAAGACTGATTAAAGCAAATCTCTGTATGCACCTAGGTCTGTAAGGCAGGAGGAGGTGAGTGCTATTGTCATTATATTGTTGGACTCTTTGGCTAAAGTTGCTTAAGCGACCTCAGTGATAATGCAGTATCAATTCTCTGAAGCACATTTAATTAGATTGCATTTTCCATGTCCCCATTATCGTGCCCAATGCTTCGTCCAGAACAGCATTATCAAAGGCTTTGTGGTCCATGGTCCCCAGCGCAAATCTTGACATGGCCATTCATTGTGTGCTCTTGGGTGGTTTCTTTAAATTCTCCAAACTCACTTTCTTCACCTGTAAAATGGATGATAGTCCACATACCTTTAGGGAAGCTGTGAATATTGAAATAAAGGATCCAGCACTGAGCAGACTTTCTATAAATTGAAAGTACTTAAAATTACTCCGAACATTCATCCACTAGACTTTAAATTTCAAAAGCAAAACACAAACAAACAAAAAACAAAAAGAAACTATGTCTTGTTAATATTTGTATCCCTGTGCCTATCACATTGTAGACACTTGTGTGTGTTTGTGGAATGAATAGTCAACTAAATAAGGCAGGTATTTTTTCCCCCTATTTTACATACAAAGAAACAGAAACTCAAAGAGTTTAAGTAAATTAGCTGAGGTTACCACACCTACCAAATGGAAAAGAAGAGATTTGAACTGGAGTTACAGTGAATTCCAAAGACCTTTTTTTAATCTGAAATTTGAGTCTTGCATTTGCCAGATTTTCTATAAAAAAAAAAGAAAAAAAAATAGAGTTCAATGTCTTAATCTCCCTCTGAAACCTGACCAATTTGTCTCAGAGAAGTGATGTTATAGTTTTTTATATACATATATATGTGTATAAACATGGACATTGACACTCCCAGTCTTAAAGCTTGAAACTTACATTTGTCCTATCTGAGTTCCTTTCTCAGGAAACCAACTATCATCCCTCACAGATAGTATCAAGGAACTGAGGCTTACGAGGTCACTATATATGGACAATGAGATGCTAGACTCTTCATCATGATTGCTGTCTTTTTTTGAGACAGAGTCTAGCTCTGTTGCCCAGGCTGCAGTGCAGTGGTGTGATCTCAGCTCACTGCAATCTCTGCCTCCTAGGTTCAAGCAATTCTTGTGCTTCAACCTCCTGAGTAACTGAGGCATGACACCTGGAAAATTTTTGTATTTTTAGTAGAGATGGATTTTCTCTATGTTGGCCAAGGTGATCTCGAACTTCTGGCCTCAAGTAATCTGCCTGCCTTGGCCTCCCAAAGTGCTGGGATTACAGACATGAGCCACCACACCCAGCCAATGATTGCTTTTTTACCCCTCCCCAGTTTCTGTTTTCCTAACTGAACACCTGCTGCCTATTAACCAACTTCTCTTCCTTACCACTCCCTAATTCCTATTTTCCCACATGTAGTTACACTTCTTCCCTGCTATATAAACCTGTAATTTTGGTTAGTTGGGGAGATGGACTTGAGACTTACCTCTCATTTTCTTGGCTGTAGCACCCAGTTAAAGCCTTCTTCCCTGGCAATATCTGTTGTCTCAGTAACTGACTTTCTGTACGGTGAGCAACAGAACCTAGATGGAACTCCTGGCATTTTGGTAACAGATTTTGGTTGCCCAACTGGGAACGTGTTGTTTGTGGCTCAGCTGCAGGGGCTAGAAGTGTTTTGGAAGTGCTTCTAAGCAGCTGCTTGACCATTTTTGGCCAGAGGTGGGTTTTAGTCTGTCTCCTTGGCTCCACCACTGCCTGCTCCAACTGTGTTCCTGATCGCCTAGGAAGAACAGCCTTTGAAATTTGACATCTGGGTGTGGATGTATGAATATCTTCTGTGGGTACCAGACAGCAGGAATGGCTTCACACATTCCAGCAAATATCAATGATAGACTGGATAAAGAAAATGTGGCATATATACACCATAGAATACTAGGCAGTCATAAAAAAGAATGAGTTCATGTCCTTTGCAGAGACATGGATGAAGCTGGACACCATCATTCTCAGCAAACTAACACAGGAACAGAAAACCAAACACCCCATGTTCTCACTCATAAGTGGAAGTTAAGCAATGAGAACACATGGACACAGGGACGGGAATATCACACACCGGGGCCTGTTGGTGGGTGGAGGAAAAGGAGAGGGAGAGCATTAAGACAAATACTTAATATACGTGGGGCTTAAAATCTAGATGACGGGTTGATAGGTGCCGCAAACCACCATGGCACATCTATACCTGTGTAACAAACCTGTACTTTCAGCACATGTATCCCAGAACTGAAAGAAAAATTAAAAAAAAAAAAAGATGCTCATGGATGGGGGGTCATTTCTGATTAAGAAAGGCTATGATATGGGAAAATACGTTTTTAAAAGTTGTGACATATTCTCATCTAGAAAATGCTAATATCTGATAGTTTAGGATTTTTTGTTTTTCAGGTTTTCACTGAAATTTAAGGTTACTAAGAATAAGAACTAGTTAATAGCTAATAATTCTGTCTGTAAAATGTGCCTAAGAAGATATGCTTTTATTGAGAAAAAGAATAGTTTTGTCGAAAATTCAGAAGTTACCTAAAGGTTAATTAAAATCATGGGCTTAGAAAGGTTATTTATAAGCAAGGTAGAAATGAACCAGTAAGGAGGGGAGAGATGAAAAAGTTAACATTGGTCCCCTGTGTTAGAACAAGGTTATCTTAAAATATTGATTTGACAAGAGACTTTGATTTTGATTCTATAATCTGTTTCTTTTTGAAAACACCTCACATTCCCATCTCAGAAGTGTAATTTCATTGTGTCTTACTAGTGGCTTTCAATTTCTTCCTCCACTTGCAAAGGCCTGAGAAGATAACTTTCTCCTTCAACTTTTTTGTCAGCTACTGTAACTTTTTTACCTCTGGTTCTAACTGCTGCTGTCTAACGGCCTGACACTGAAATGTTTATCTTGAGGGTCTAGAACCGTAATGTTTCCCCCCAGTATAATTTGATTCTGTACATTTGGATTTTCTTGGTATGTCTAAAGTGTTCATTGGATTTGACTTTCAGGTTATCTAAGTATGCTTCCTATAAGAAGCAGCAATCACACTGCAGAAGGTCTTTCTTTGCCTTTTGGTAACTGGCCTAAGGAGCAGATTTTACGTTTAACTGAGATAATTCCTATAATTCCTATGTCATCATTTTTAATTTTTTTTTCAAATTACTTAGGAAAACTAAGATTTAAGGTTTTATATCCATGTAACTTTCTTTTTTTTTTTTTTTGAGACGCAGTCTCGCTCTGTCGCCCAGGCTGGAGTGCGGTGGCGCGATCTCCACTCACTGCAAGCTCTGCCTCCCGGGTTCACACCATTCTCCTGCCTCAGCCTCCCGTGTAGCTGGGACTACAGGCGCCCGCCACCGCGCCCAGCTAATTTTTGTATTTTTAGTAGAGACGGGGTTTCACCGTGTTAGTCAGGATGGTCTCGATCTCCTGACCTCGTGATCCGCCCGTCTTGGCCTCCCAAAGTACTGGGATTACAGGCGCGAGCCACCGCGCCCGGCCCCATGTAACTTTCTAAATTGCTTTTTTTTTTTTTTTTTTTTTTTGAGACAGAGTCTCGCTCTGTCGCCCAGGCTAGAGTGCAGTGGCATGATCTTGGCTCAGTGCAACCTCTGTCTCCGGGATTCAAGCAGTTTTTGTGCCTCAGCCTCTTGAGTTGCTGGGACCATAGGCACGTGCTACTATGCCCAGCTAATTTTTGTATTTTTAATAGAGATGGAATTTTGCCATATTGGCCAGGCTTCTCTCGAACTGCTGACCTCAAAGTGGTCTACCTGCGTTGGCCTCCCAAAATGCTGGGATTATAGGCATGAGCCCCTGCACCCGGCCTCTATATTGCTTTTAAGTCCTTGTGCCGTTAAGTTACTGGGCTTTGACTCCCGAAAAAGGCACTGACCACTGCTGAATTTTGAACATTGACACCAATCAAAGCCCCCTCTTCAGACCAGGAGAAGGTGACAGTCAAAATGAACTGATTTCATGAGACACAGGGCCAGAAATAAAAACTCTTCAATCCCTCCAGGCCTGGAGACAATTGCAGAAGAGGTGGGCACATGAGAATATAAGGACTGATTTTTAAGGGATAAGATTAGTTATGAATGTTATTGTTTGGTGGTTGTAGGTGTCCTTACACAGACCTTCAAAAGAGATCACCCTTTCAGGTCAGTGCTGAAGATGCAACTCAGGTTTGGAGCCTTGGAAGCTGGGACTCCCAGACCAGAGTGTGATCTCTTAAAAGGCAAAGGAAATTCCTTTGAGTCCTAAGCAGTTTTGTAAACTTCTTTCTAAAATTTGACAAGAGACAAATCTTGCCTGGGAAAAGGTCTTGCCTCTTGCCCTGCCGAACAAATAGCCTCCAGAAGTAGTTCGGCTCTTAGCCCCTTCTAAATTCCTTTTTTTTTTTTTTTTTTGAGACGGAGTCTCGCTCTGTCGCTCGGGCTGGAGTGCAGTGGCGGGATCTCAGCTCACTGCAAGCTCCGCCTTTCGGGTTTACGCCATTCTCCTGCCTCAGCCTCCCGAGTAGCTGGGACTACAGGCGCCCGCCACCTCGCCCGACTAGTTTTTTGTATTTTTTAGTAGAGACGGGGTTTCACGGGGTTAGCCAGGATGGTCTCGATCTCCTGACCTCATGATCCGCCCATCTCGGCCTCCCAAAGTGCTGGGATTACAGGCTTGAGCCATCGCGCCCGGCCCGCCCCTTCTAAATTCTTATCACCCCTTCTCAGCATAAAGCAGCCAGAAAGATCAATGACCAGATTCCCCGTAATTGAGGAATTGACAAATAGAAAGCAGAGACTAAAACCAGCCCAATTGTCCCACAGAATTTATGTTACTGGTTTTTCTTGAATAAACATAGAAATTGACCCTCACAATCTCTTTTGTTTTGTTTTTATTTTTTATTTTATTTTATTTTTGAGATGGAGTTTTGCTCTTGTTCCCTAGACTGGAGTACAATGGCATGATCTTGGCTCACTGCAACCTCTGCCTCTCGGGTTCAACCGATTCTCCTGCCTCAGCCTCCCGAGTAGCTGGGATTCCAGGCATGCACCACCATGTCCGGCTAATACTGTATTTTTTGTAGAGATGGGGTTTCTCCATGTTGGTCAGTCTGGTCTCAAACTCCTGATCTCAGGTGATCCACCCGCCTTGGCCTCCCAAAGTGTTTGGATTACAGGCGTGAGCCACCGTACCTGCCTCTCACAGTCTTAAAGCTTGAAACTTAAATTTATCTTAACTGAGTTTCTTTTCTTAGGAAACAGACCATCAGCCTTCCCAGATAGTATCAAGGAATGGAAACTCACTAGGTCACCACATCTGGACAATGAGACGCCAGACCCCTCACCTGTCATGACTGCCTAATGAACACCTGCTTCCTGTTGACGTCTTCCTAACTCCTCCCTAATTCCTATTTTTCCCACATTTCTTCCCTGCTATATAAAGCCCTGTTTTACTTGGTTGGGAAGATGGATTTGAAACTAATCTCCTGTTTCCTTGGCTGCAGCACTCAAATAAAGCCTTCTTCTCTGGCAATACTCATTGTCTCAGTGATTAGCTCTCTGTGCTATGAGCAGCAGGACCTAGACTGAACCCCTGGCATTTCAGTAACATTTCAACTCTGCTTTCTTAAAAGAATGCTAATAGGAATAATGTTTCCTTAAAGTCTATCATGTGCCAGGGACCTTCCTAGATATCTTAAATATGTTGTCTAACCTGGAAAATCACTCTCTGAAGTAAGTATTGATGTTTTTACTTCTCATTTGGGGAAACTGAGGTCTTGAGAGGTCAGATGAACTGACTAGTGTCAAAAAGTAAGCAAGCAACAGAGCCAAGATTCCAACTCCAGCCTGTTGGATGCCAAGATTATTTTTTAAATCCCCTTCCATATTTCCTTGTTTACTTTAGCGAGAGTTCTGTGTTCAACACTAGCCGAGTGTTTAGGATGAAGGATTTCCAGCAGACCTGTTACAAGGGTCCAGGCAGACAAACAGTGGAAGGCAGACACTGAATTAGAATCAACATCTATGTGAGAGTCTCCTTGAGATGTGGCTATTACTCCACCTCTAATCACACTAGGATATGGTTGAATTCCATTTACATGCTGGGTGATTGTTATGTCCTAAGGCAGAATATTTAAACCATCAGGTGCACAAATCAGATTCTAGTTGTTAACAAAAGTACATTGTATATCAACTCCTATAGAAAAATCAAAGGTAAAAACCTTGATGAATAATTCATGCATACCTCAGCTATCCTTCACCCTTGTTGATATTTGAAAACTCCTGAGGGGAAATTGGGGGTTTATCCTGAGGGGAAGAAGCCTTTGTGGAGTACCTGAGATGCTTGGAGACAACTGGAATTCAGGGTGACCAAACGGATTTGCACTGATCATTCAGAGGATGCTTACCTGACACGCTTTACTCTTTCATTTAAAAAAAATCCAATTTTATTCTGGGTAGAAATGTACTTAACTAAAACTCTTGATGTCCCAGATTTCTTGGGAACTAGGAGTAGTTATATGACATAGATATGGCCCAGGATATGAAAACAGTTTGCTAGAAGAGGTTTCCAAAAGTTTTTGGTTTTTTTGGTTACCAAAAAAAAAGGACAGCTATATCTGGTACACTCCCTGAATTCATTACTCTAAATATTATTACACATGCAGACACACACAGGCACACAGACACACACATATGTGTTTCCTGTTTTATGTTACCTGGATTCTGGACATGATGCCTGGAAGGAGAGCAGACCATGAGGAGAAAGCCTTGGGAATCACACAGATGTTGGCCTCAGGCCGTTTGACCATTGGACTAAGGTCTGCAGCCTTCTGGTTATGAGAAAAGAGGGATGTATTTGTTGGCCATTCCATTACTTGCAGCTAAGAGCATTCTCAGATGAATTCGATGGATTTGCTAAGGCATGTCTTAGAAGACCTGCTACTTTCAGGAGGCTGTTGCCTGATTTTCAAAGTCGATCACCAGAGTGTTCCCTGCAGTGAGACGGGGGACAAGATAACCTGGTCCTCACCTCCTGAGCTGGTCTAAAAGGTTTGCATTTGGATCTTCTAATGAACCTTAGTTTAAGGAGAAAGCCAAGCTTTCTTGCTCCCTACATGGTACATCTGGAGGAGCTACGAGGTTGCTGGACCCATAGAAGGATAACTCTGACAATGTCTCATAGACTGACAACGTGAGATATTTGTTACCCTTTTAAGAGATGTAAATTTCCCAGGAGGAAGGCAATTGGCTTTTTTTTTTCTTTTAACTATGAAGATGATGGATCCAGAAACCAAGGAATATGTTGGAATCCAGGTATTGTCTCTGAGGAAGACTCATCAACAGAACCCAGGAAGACAGCCTGGTTTGTTTTTGTTTTGTGTGTGTGTGTGTGTGTGTTAGATGGAGTTGTGCCCAGGCTGGAGTGTGATGGTGCGATCTCGGCTCACTGCAGCCTCCACCTCCCAGGTTCAAGCGATTCTCCTGCCTCAGCCTCCCAAGTAGCTAGGATTACAGGCACCCGCCACCACGCCCCGCTAATTTTTGTTATTTTTAGTAGAAACAGGGTTTCACCATGTTGGTCAGGATGGTCTCCAGCTTCTGACCTCGTGATCTGCCTGCCTTGGCCTCCCAAAGAGCTGGGATTACAGGCATGAGCCACCGCGACTGGCCGACAGCCTGGTTTTTAAGGCAGTCACCCTGTATTTGAAATCCTTTCTTAGTGTTAGGAATGGAGGTTCTGAAGCTACTGCAGTCAATAGGGTAACTGGGTTTGAATCCCTCTTAACTGGCTGCGTGGCCCTGAGGATGTTGTTTACCATCTCTGAGCCCCGGTTTCCTTAATTGTCAGGAAATGATATTTATACATAAACTGTGTGGGTTGGGGAAGGTGTAGAGATATTGGCTACAGAGTGTCTTGTACAACATCTGACACAGAATTAGACACAGGAACTAGAAATGATAACAATGAGCCCAACAATAATGATACTTATTATTATCACTATTTGTTCAATATATATTTTTTTAAACTACCAAAAAAGCTGTTCCATTTGAAACAGCCGCAGAGAAACAGAGTATCCTGTGGTTAGTGGGGAGGGAACACTCCAGTGAGATGAGAAAGTCTTGATCTGCAGAAGTTTGGGGCTGTGTGTGTGTGTTTTTTTATAAGATTGACAGCTCTAAAAAGAAGTTACAAGACTAGCTACCAGGGGAGAAACCGATCACAAAGCCGAGTGTAAGCAAGAATTATGCTTTGCTTCTGTGCTACAGGAACGCTGCATCCTCTGGGGGCTGGTTTTCATTTGTAATCTTAGTAACTCAGCCAAGTTGCAGACAGCGAACCTTGTATTGATTGGGAGCCCTGCAGGGGAGCTCAGGCACCAGGAGACCTCGGAACCATGGTTTCACTTATTAGTTACCACTTTCTGGAGCACGCAGGCGTGTGTGTGTGTCTGTGTCTGAGATCATGCTAGGATAATTCTATGTATGTGTAGGTTCTGGTGGGAAGGCTTCCACAGGGAAAGATGGTTGTATTTTTTAAAACTCTGGTGACAGGCAGAAGGTCAAGGGCTATTTCTCACCTTTTCCTTCCCTAAATAAGTGACTGTCCTAGATCATGGTGATATAGTGCATAGATAGGAAGACCAAGGGCCTAAAATAGAAATAATCGTCAGAGCAACTGCCTAATGAAGTTGTCTTGAGGATTAATTGAATTAATTGACTGACCTGGAGAAAGGGGGCATTTCAGAACCCTCCCTCCCACCCGCTCTTCGAGGATGTACCCTGAGCTCTAGGAATTTCCTAAAAATCTTGTCTCTCAGGCCACAGGTTCTTTCCTTTGGGGATGTCAGGGAATGTCCGAGGTGATGCTGAGAGGCATGATGCAGAAATAAGTGTAGCTGAGCATTTAAATGTATGCCAGATGTTCAGTAAGAGACTCCACATCTTTCCTCTCAATTAGGCCTCCCAACAGAACTTCTGTTAATAAAGTAAGGAGTGAAAAGCTGAGAGTCATGTTGAGTTTATCTCATTTCCCTCCATTGAAAAGGTTGCAGGAAGTAAGGAAGAAAGGAACAAGGGAAGGAAGTGAGGGAGAAGGGAAGAAAGAAAGGAATAAAGCAAGAAGGGGAGAGAGGAAAGTGGAAAGGAGGAGAGAAGCAGAGACAAGTGACATCACAGAGTAAACACAATTATATTCCAGGCATGTTAAGGCATCGGGTATATGCAAGGTGAGAGTGAGCTGGATCTAGAAACCGTGTGCAGAGCTCTTGGCTCTCAGGGGCCCATCCCTTCCCTGACACAGTCAGACAACTACTTCCCTTTTCTCCTCTCATCTCCACCACACAGAAATGGGATTTCTGTGGATAATAAGTCAGAAAGGCTCAGGACTCAAGGGGTCAACAGAGACAACAGACAGTGGGAAGAGAAATGAGTCAAGACTTGAGCCATTCGGCCCTTCTCTCTTCTCATCCAAATGCTTAGAGGACTTTTATCTGGAGAAACTGACAGATCCCTGAGAAAAGACGTCAAGATCCTGAAATATGGTGGCTCCCAATGAATAGGCTGACTCACTGCCTCATCATCCTACGAGGAATTTCATCAGTCAACAGTCCTGACCCCACGTGCATGGAACTCACAAATGGCTTCTTAGAGTCCTGATCTTCAAGTTGACCAGACTGTGGGGAGGATTTCCAATGCAGAAGAGAGAGACCCAAAGAAGCAACCTGAAAAACAAGGTGGAGGGATCTGAGAATGGAGAAGACTGGAGAAATCTGCAGTATTTACATCTGTAGAATATTAATCAGCCAGAGGAGTTGAGAGCAGCTACCCCAAGGAGTAAGATTCAGGGGTGATGAGAGTTGAAACTTCTGATTTTTATTAAAAGACTTCCAACACTCTTCAAGTTTTTAATAAAGCAATGTGTATACATTGCTTTGGCAAACATAAGACTTATTTTTAAAACAATATTCTTACAAGAAAGCAATGCTTCCCATTGAACAGATGAGTGAACCGAGGCTCGGAAAGGTTAGGTGACTTGCCCAATATCACATAGCGAACAAATCCAAGAGCTGAATTTGAAGCCATAACTGTCTTTCTTACAACCGCAGGATATTCCTTTTTTTAATGAGTGATTCCTTGCTTGCTAGGTAAAATCAGTTTAAGAAAACCAGTTCCTAACAGATAACATTCTTGTTATGAGCCTCCTGTGAGGTCCGTTAGCATCAGCTTGTTGTTCAGCAGACGCTTCAAGTCCCTTGTTAAGGGGATAAAACTGGAGGCCCTGGGGTGTGTTTGGCCACTCTGCATGATTCTAGGCATGTTCTTCCTTGCGACCAAGATTGTGAGTGCTGAAACTCAATATGACAGCCCCTGAGGGCTGCTAGAAGACAAGGAATGAAAAAAAAAAAAAAAAAACACCAGCCTTAAATACGTTATTGATGTCTGCTTGCATTGGGAACTAGGGAATTTTGAGGAACTCTTTTAGTGGTTGAAAAAAAGTCCTTCCCTTTAAACAAACAAATAAATGCATACATAAAATTGGCTCAGTGCTGGAACTTCCAGTCCATGATGTCTTTGTCAGCGTTGTGGTTTTCAAGTGCTAGCAGGTTTTTTTGTAGTTTGGGAAGCTCCAAGAAACACCAACCTCTTGTTCTCTGTGTCAACATTAAAGGCAGCCATGCAGAGCTGCTGGAAGTTTAGTAGATATTTATAAGTAGAGACCGATAGATTAGGAATGGGCTCAAGTAGCAGGTGGAGAGAGGTTGAGGAAAACATACTATGTCTTACTTCTTTGGGTCTGACAACTCAAGTGTCGTGGGGGCTGCGATCTGGGAATCCAAATATGGGAAGCCAGATCTCATTTTGGTGGAAAGCCTCTTTATGGAGGCCAATTGGGATTACTCGTTCTGTCCATTGAAGTTTGTTTCCTCTTGGAAACTTTTCCTGCCTTCCTCACCACTAGATAAGTTACAGCTTCCATAGAAATCCGAATCCAGACACCTGTCTACATCGCCTGTGTTAGCACTTAGTACACTTAGTGGAATGTTTGATTTATTTTCCCACCCCTTCTACTTGATTTTTAGCAGCAAGGTGAGGGACTGAACCTGTGTTGCATAATACAGCATCCCATTGTGCCTATACACTACATACAGCAGCCACAGTAAATATTTCCTGATAGGCAAAAAGAATGAAACATCACAATTCAACAATGCATCCTCCCAGAAAGATGTTTTTATTCTATTTTTCTGAATGGCAGAGTTCACTTTCTCATCCATACTTAGAATAGCTAAAATGTGCCATTCGTAATTACTACTGTTTTTGTTGTTTGTTTAAAAAAATCCTACCAGCCTTGCCAACACAGTGAAACCCTGTCTCCACTAAAAATACAAAAATTAGCCAGGCGTGGTGGCCAGCGCCTGTAATCCCAGCCACTTGGGAGGCTGAGGCAGGAGAATCGCTGGAACATGGGAGGTGGAGGTTGCAGTGAGTTGAGATGGTACCACCGCACTCCAGCCTGGGCAACAGAGTGAGACTCCATCTCAAAAAAAAAAAAAAGGAAAGAAAGAAAGAAAGAAAAATCCTAGACAATGTATGGATTGTGTATAAAGTGGGGGAGATTAAGTGCATATGTTAGAGCAACTGAGACAGCTTCAACTTGGAGAACAATCATCAAGCCTTCAACCACAGCCTCTGAATTCTTTTCCTTAGAGCACTTTGTGTGTGGATATCATGTTTCAGCCTTTCCACTTTCTGAATCTTATAATCTGCCAGGAAGTTTCTCTGCAACGTTTTAGTTAATTCCTTGTTACAATAGGATATACCAGGACCTCTGTGTTGCTATGTCTGGAATCCTTTTCCATTTCACCTTATGAGAAGCCACCAGTCTCAGGCTTTAGCCAGTTAGAGGAAAACTTAACTCCTCTTGTCAGCTGCCGTTTTGTTTTCCTTCTCCTCCTTTTTCTGAGTTGAAAGTCACTTCCTATGTTAACTGCATTCTTCATGGGATAGTCTGTGGTTTCTAGTCTTGTTGGATAAACTGTATCCGTAGCTGCTAGGTAGTAAATGATTAAGTCTCAGTACTCATAGTAGGGTTTATCTGGGCAAAAGTTTGATAAGCTCAATTTTTTTATTGGTAAGATGCCAAACAAATTAAATAGTACTCTAACTGGTTTATGAATAGAATGGCTAGTTTGGAAAATTATCTGGAGAGCCTCTTATAGCATCTCATTGTTAAGTGAGACTAAGACACAAGAACTGGAGGGGATTTTAATGGATGTGACATCTAACCACGTCGTTTTATAGGTGGAAGGCTCTCAGAGAAGAAAGTGTGTCACCCTCAGTCAAGCAAGTCTCTTTCAGCAATTGAAGAAATGATTTTGTAATGGAAATGATATTTTAAAATAGTATTTGTTTCTTTTTATCTTATACCATAAACATTGTATTTCCAGGCAACCATTATACCGTTTCCCAGGAAAAGCAAGAGGAAAAAAAATTCAACTCAGAAAAGAGGAGAATAAAATGTAGGCAAAACCATCACAAAATAGGAAAAAGTGGAAATCGTGTGTTTTTCTGGCTCAGAATGGATTGAGGTAAGGAAAAGAGGATGCTCCCGTGCTGGGAGGGCCATGGGTCCTTCCTATCTCTTCTCAGGCTCAAGCCTGGGTATAGGTTGAGATTTGGGAAGTAGATACCTCCCAAGCTGCCTCTACAGACACTAAGACTTCCATATCAAAGTGATAGTAGCATAACAAGATTGGAGGGAAGAGAAACACAAAGTTAGAGATACAGAGATGCAGAGAAAGAGAAGAGGGGAGAGAGAGAGAGAGAGAGAGAGGTTGCATTATTATTACCAAGTGACACTAAAATCCTGTGTGGTAGAATGAATCAAGCTGTGTACCCATGCCTCATGATGGAAGAGGAGAAAGGTAGCTGAGATTGCATCTAGGGGGTTTACCAGGGTGGGATACGTTACTCTGCAACTGAGAGCTATGGTATATGGTTCCTAGAGCAGGGCACACTGGAATCAGGTTTGTCCGGCCCTCCAAACAGCCATTGTGAGGTCAAGTCAGAATCTGTGTCCAGACAAAGTAAGAAAATAGCCCATAAGTTAGCAGCCCCAGCTTTTCCATCAGATCCTGATAAAATGACCAGTGACCAGAGGGGCACAGTGCATTGCTGCAGGGTGCAAGGGAGCCTAAAACATGTCAGAACCCAAGGCTGCCTACTTCCCCTCTCCCCAGTACCCAGAATCTATCTCAGGAATGAGCAGGAGGAGAAGAGAGAAATTGGAAAGACAGCATTGTCCAAAAGAGCATGAATTCCTATAGAGATTATTTTCATCATTGCATAGGGCAAAGCTGACTGGATTTAACTAAATTTAGCATCCCTGATCCACCCACCCACCTATCCGAGGGGATGAGGGGATTCCTAAAATGTGTGTGAGGCTAATGTAGAAGGTAAAGGAGGCACACTTTTCTTTGCACATCTCAGTGTGTTGTGAGAACACTTTCACTACAATTACCCGGTTACAATTTTTCAGAACTGAGCTTTGTATCCAGTTCAGATTCACTCTGGTGCTAAAAGCAGCTGCTTACTCAAAGGCATACCTTTTTGATGAAGCTTATTGATGGGCCACAGAGGTTCCATAGGTGCCAAGAAATAAATGAAAGGGTCATTGATTCAGTATTTTTTGTGAATGACCCACTCTGTGCTTGCCACAAGTAATCGGGCATGATGAACAATTCAATGAAGTCTTCTCTTCCTAGCACCTGGAAGCTCATATTGAAGGAAAACTCCAAGTTACCCTTCTGCTGTAACGTCACCTTCTTCATAAGCCATGACAGCAAGCACCATAGCATTGTTCTTTACTTAGAGAAGAATTTAAAGATGATCTCACCCAATCTTTTCACCTCAAAGGTTGGGGAAACAGAGGCTTTGTGAGGCAAGGTGGTTTGCCTGAAGCCACAAAGAAAGTTAGTGGCAAAAGCAAGGCCAGAACTTATGCCTCTCAATCCCTGGTTCTCTCTGCTAGTCTGCACTACATTTTTCAGTCTCTCTGCGTACAAAAGATTACACCCAAAAGTAAAAACCATCTGGTCTACATGATTGAAGCATTTGCCAATGGTAGCAGGGAGGCTAAGCCCCGATGGTTCCCGGGCACTCTGGAAGCTCTCTGACCTCTGAGACTCATTCCCATACTCCTTTTCCTTGAGCATTGGCACATCCAAACTTTGATATCCCCAGAAGCAGCAGCAGCAGCACAGTCACCTGGGACTAGCAAAATTCCAGGAAAACACTGACATGTGGATGGCAGGATTCACAGTGTTCTCTGTCTTCTGTAACGGAATCCACAGGATGCCAAAAAGACAAATGCATTTTCTCCTCCAAATTATTCCTCCTACAAATGCTAAGTATCTCCATCTGGGAGGCATTTAACATTTCAAACAGCTATTGCTGAACTGTAGGAGGACTCGCCAAGCATCAACTGTCTCCCCAGAATAACTCCCCTTATTGCTACAAGAGCCGCCAAGATCAAGCCCAGGCAGGAGGAGAAAAATAGTATGTTTGGGAAAGCTCAGAAATGAGAGGAGCGCAAGGTCAGCCAGCTCGCCTGACCTGTGTCCACCAAGTCTTCTCTCTTCAGAAGTCAGCTTTGATGAGACTGTGGAGAGCTGTCATTGCATTCCCCTCCTGGAAGAATGTATTTCCAGAAAGAATTTCATTCATCAATTCCCACACCACCACTCCCCCCACCCCCACCACCACCCACCCTTCAGATGATGGTCTCATGTTTCTCCTGACACTTTAAGTTCATTCGGATACTTATAGTAAATCACACACATTTCCTGGTAGGCCAGGTTAAAAAAGCATCCCATAAAAAATGGCAGGAATGGAAATATTTGAGTTCCTAATAAGATCTAAGAACTTGTCTTTACTGTATCTCCTTCTGTTCAAATTTGCCAAATCCAGCCATGGAGGAAATGAACAGAGGGCTGACATCTACAAGGCACTAATCCTGCATGTATCCATTTACCCTAAATCTGTTATTAATTTATTGTCTACAATGTGGTGGTCACTGAGAGGAGGACCGGAATAGAGGAGACACGTAGTCTCTGACATCACAGAGTATATCAATTAATGGGGAGGGGCATGTAAAAATATGTCCACGAATAACACTAAGTCTGGGTAGAATGTGGGAAATTTTGATAAAGAACTGTAGTAATTGGAAGAGGGAGAAGTCACTGATAGCCGAGAAGCCAGGGGAGTTTTCCTGGAGTAGAAGGCATTCCTTCTAGACCTTTAAGGATGGAGGTTAGGATTTGAACATAAGGAAATTAGTTGAGAAAAGGGCATCTCAGATGCATGAAACAGCTTAAGCAAAGGCAAGGAATGCAAGGTTGTAAAGGTCTCCAGAGGTAAATTTCATTTATTCATTCTTCATTCATTGAAAGTGACATACATTTGCCAAGCACAAAGTATGTCCAGAACACAGAGCTAGGAATTGGACCTACTGAGATACATAAAAAATGAGTACAAAGAGCTTTGGTCTGGTGGGTGAATCAGAGAGGGCAAGAAGAAAGTAGAATATAGGGTGTCAAGAACAGTAACAAAAGGATCTTAGGAGACTAAGAAAAAGAAGGATGGGCATTTGACCCAGGCTTCCTGTGGGAGATGAGAGAGAAGAATCAGATGCCCAAAATGGAAGAAGGCCATTTGAAGAAGTTTTGGCAGGTGCACTGCTCTGTGGTTGCAGACTAGAAGACAACATGCCAGCTAGTGGGTGGCAAAAGAACAGACCCCAATAAAGGTGTTTGAATGTATCTGGTTAGCACGGGGAGTTCCTCAAGTCATTCCTCTATTTATACAGCTACGATGGAAATAGAGTTGATTCACACCACCACCGGGAGTCCTGCTGGCAGCCCGTGATGGGTGGGAAGGTGTAAATGTGCAAAACTACTGTCTAACACTTGTTTGTCAGTGTTCACATTCCATTTTGTGCTGTTGGTTTTCTTTTCTCAATGTGTTGGTTTCCGTGGCCAACGACCTCACCAAGGGCAGGGACTAAGCCCTCTGAATAGCTAGCCCAGGGCTGAGCTACATAGTAGATACTTAGTGTTCATTTGGTGACCAATTGCTGGTACCGTGTATGTGTGTGTGTGTGTGTGTGTGTAAGTGAAGGGATGCTAGATGTGTAATTCTGTGGGGGCTGAGATATGGGCTTGTTCTTATATTAATGAGATTAAAATATTTCTCCAGATTTTACCATCATTGCTGATTCTTTTTTAATATGCTCAATTCTTTGCTCTCTTCGGTAGGAATAATAGTTTACCAGTCAGGAAGATAAATTTGTGAGAGAAGACAATTCTATGTAATATATACATATATTTATATGTGGTCAGCATCAGTGACCAGCCCTCTAAACACCTGTCACCTGATGGTAAAAAAAAAAAGAAATGGAAAAGTATCTATTTTAAGTGTTTTTAAAATTTAGGTATTTTGGCAAATCCTTATCATGTAAAGGATAAATACTGTTCACTTATATTAAATATTTAAAAGCATTAATGAATATGAGGAAGAAAATTTAATAAAAATCTAGTATCAGTGTTAATATGTTGATGAGTATTTTTTATCTTTTATGCATATACTAATGTGTAATTTTAGAAGTGAAGATTGAGTGCTTATATACTGGTTTGTATGATGCATTTAAAAATAAATTCACATGTAGACATTAAATTCTTTTACATAAACATAATTTTATTACCTGCATAATATACTCAGAACTTAAGCCTTGAGGAGAAAACAGGTATTAATCCAATAATTCTACAAAAATATAAAATTTCTGCTATGACAAGTGTGTCAAAGAAGATGATCCAGTTAAAAGCACACTTGGTAGGGGATTTGGCCTGGGGGTCAGAAAAAGCTTCCACAAGGAGGTGATGAATGATTTGAAACCTAAACAATAATTATAAGATGTGGCTGGTCAGGGATGAGGCAACAATGGGGCCTTGCAGTAAAGACAACAGTCTACAAAATCTAACTGTCAGCAAGAGGCCTGTTGAGGCACTTCTATCTTCTAACCAATTTTCACTGCTATTTGTGTGTATTTATATGGCCTCTGGATATTTCATTAAACTCTTGGGTACTTCTCATCACTTATCCGTTGACCTTACTGGATTCTCTAGTAAAGAAACAACTCATATTTCTGAGCCTAGAAGCAGTTGTAAATGCAGACGCTGCCCTGCATCAGGCATTGTGCCAAGGGGTCTCTCTGTGTCCGCTTATTTAATCCTTCATTGTCCTTTTACCATTCCTCATGCAGAAGAAACCGACTTACTGATTTACCAAAATAGGGCTCAACTGCTGGAGAGGGAGGCAGCCAAAATCCAAGCCCAGGTCAAATGGCAGTGCCTGTGCTTCCAAGCTGGTGATAAACTACAGTTTCGTTTTCCTGCTTGTCTGCTTCAGTGTCTAAAACTGTTGAAAGGCAAGACCTCTGTTTTGTCCATGACTTTAACAGGAGCATTTCTGGTATTTTACAGTTCAGTAAAGTGTCAGCTGTTGATACATGAGAACTATTCTTTCCAGTGTTAGCGAAATATTCCTCTATTCCAAGAATTCTGCATTTTAAAGACTAAATCAGAGATGGCTATTGCATTTTGTCAAAGACCTTGTAATATTTGACTGTGATATTTCTCCTCTGACCCATTGGTGTGATAAAGGATGTTAATAGATTTTTCTGAATATTAAATTATTTCTAGTATTAAATCGTCCTTGGTTTCTTGGAATAAAATCTACTTGGTCGTGGTGAATTATCCTTCAAAAGCATAGCCGAATTAGGTTCGCTTGTATTTTATTTAGCGTGTTTATATCTGTATCAATATGTAAGATTAGATCGGAGCTTCTTCCTTCTGTGGTTTTGTTAGGTTGCAGCAACAGACTCATGCCAACCTCATTAGAGAAATCAGGACACATTTTTTTTTTCTTCCTAAATTGTTACCTAGCATGAGAATTATTTATTTTTCCAAATTTTGAAATATTGAGCATTTAGAATAATTTAGGCCTAGTACTTCCTTCAGAGATGATTTTTATATGACTTACTCAATGTCTCCTAAACTTTTGATATACTCAAATTCCAACTGAGTCAATATTTATAATTTATTTTCTAAGAAAGTCATAAATATCCTTAAGATGTTCAGGTTTATTTAGCGTAAAATTATATGTTTATTATAGATTCAATTACCTTGTAATTATTAATGTCTGGCTTTTACTCTCATTCTTTCTTCATATCGAGAGGTTATAGGAGCTTAGGTCATGCAGAATAATGGTACTCTTATGACCCCATTCTGTTGCTCGTTGCTTGAGTGCTTTTGAGCCCATTGGGTCCTCTCTGTCTTCCTCAATTTCTTTATTTGTAAAATCAAGATAATAATAGGGCCCTCCTTGCTTGTTTGTCTGTTTATTTGGAGATAGAATCTTGCTCTGTCACCCAGGCTGGAATGCAGGGGCGTGATCATGACTCACTGTATCCTCTACCTCCCAGCTCAAGGGATTCTCCTGCCTTACCCTCCTGAGTAGCTGGGACTACAGATGTGCACCACCACATCTGGCTAATGTTTTAAATGTTTTGTAGACATGGGATCTCCCTGTGTTGACCAGGCTGGTCTCAAATTCCTGACCTCAAGCGATCCTCCCGCCTCAGCCTCCCAAAGTGCTGGGATTATAGGCAAGAACCACTATGCCCAGCCTGTGGTATTACTAATAACGCACTTAATCACTGCGAGACACATAGTAAGTGCTCCATAAACATTAGCTATTGTTCTAACTTCTAACTTTTTAATATTTCTGTTTACAAAGAAAATACCATTTAGATTTACGTATTAACTATACAGATTATTTGCTTTTCTGATTATTGGGATTTTAAGATCTGTCCTTTATTTATTCCTTATACTTTTCTTAGTTTTGACTTGCTGCCTTTGAAAAAAACTCATTGTTGTGCTTTCCTCAGTGAATTTCTTTTCATTTTTTCTCAGTTAATAATAAAATTTAAGGCTGAAATCTTGGATTATCACATTGTTGTATACTGTTTTTCTCAGATCATTAATTTCTAAGTAATCTATAACCAATATTTTAATTTTCTCTTTGACGAATATGTTATTTAGGAGACAGATTTTCAATTTGTAAAGATCTGGAAATTTTTTTTCAGCTTTTTGAAATTTTGGATGGCTTTTTGGTTTATTTGCTTTTTAGATTTCGAAGTGTTTTCTAGTATGGATGCCTAGAGAATACTATTTTGTATACATTTTCTATATATTCTTTTACATTAGTATTTTCTATATATGCCCAGAGAATGTGACGTGAACTACCACTTACCAAACTTTGTTGTTTTGAGTGTGTGTGACCTAATGACATGTATTTTGGAAATTGAATTAGTTTATCTCTTACAAGAGGTTCAATTGTTTTCCTGATATAATGTTTAAAAATCTATTCAGTCAGCATTAATTATATTATGCAGATCCACTGCATCCTTATTTTTGTCTGCTTAATCTGTCAAAAACTCTGAGTGTTAAAATCTCACACCATTGATTGTGTTTATGTCATTTGTCTCTTGTATTGCTAGTGATTTTAGCTCTAGGTGTTTAATGATTTCAGCAAGTAAACATTTATGACTGTTGATTTGCCTTGTGAATTGGATATTTATCAGTATAAAACAATCCTGTTGTTCTATTTTAAGATATTTTGCTTGAATTCTACAGTGTCTGACATTCAGTTGCTGCCTCTGGCTTGACTTTTGTTTGCACTGGACTGGGACGTGTTTGCCTCTTCTTTTGCATTTAACCCAAATGTGTGATTTTGTTTTAGGCTTAGCTAATGTAAACAGCATAAGGTGGGAATTTAACTTTTGATCCAATCTCAGAGTCTCTGACTTTCAAGTGGGGAGCTTAAAAGATTTACATTTATTGCCATGACACATTTGTTTGGGTTTACTTAGATCACTTTGTTTTTCAGCTTTCTCAGTGTTAACACCTCTTCCTCCCCATTTTTTTTTTAACTCTAGATGGCATAATATTGAAGTAGTTTAGGCTGGGCACAATGGCTCACGCCTGTAATCCCAGCACTTTGGGAGGCCGAGGCGGGTGGATCACCTGAGGTCGGGAGTTCGAGACCAGCCTGACCGACATGGAGAAACCCCATTTCTACTAAAAATACAAAATTAGCCGGTCGTGGTGGCACATACCTGTAATCCCAGCTACTTGGGAGGCTGAGACAGGAGAATCGCTTGAACCCGGGATGCAGAGATTGTGGTGAGCCAAGATCACGCCATTGCACTCCAGCCTGGGCAACAAGAGCGAAACTCCATCTCAAAAAATAAATAAATAAATAAATAAAATATATTTATTTATTTCAAAGTAAACCTGGATCAACCTCCAGCTCTATCTCTAACTAGCTGTGAATGTGTGCCAGATAACAAAGAACACATTTTAAGTCATATTAATTACAGAGAGGTGATTTTGTAGAGCTTCAGGTCAGAATTCTCATATGTAGGTCTTAGGAAGTCAAAGCAATGACAAAAACAAAATAGACTATGTTACCCCACAAAGTCATGAGTTCACAATTATCAGAGACATACAAGAAAAACTGGACATCAGACTGCCCTGGAGTTGATTCATATTTTGAATGGAGGCTGCGACTCATTGATAGCCCGAATCTTTCAGACTCTGAGGGTCTGTAATTACTTAAGAAGTAGCAACACTGACAAGATCCTAGTGTCTTCTAAATTTGCAGTCTTGCCAACTTAGATGGGGATTCTAATTTTGTATAGAAGTTTCAGAAGAAAATCCCCCACCTAAATATCCCATCTGGATGTGTACACAAGTCTACATAGGTACTGTTCTCAACACTGACTGAATGTTAGGATCATCTGGGTGCTTTTAAACCACCACTGTCCAGTTCCTGCACTCGGAGTTTGATTTAACCTTTCTGAGGTTGAAGCCCAGATAGCAGCCATTCCTTTTTTTTTTTTAAATAAGTTCCCAGGTGATTTTAATCTGCAACCATGGTTAAGAATGACTGATAAACAACATTGCCATTGATTTTCAGCTGGGCAAACATGGTAAACAACTGTGCTTTGCCTCTGGTGCATTCATTTTTTCATCTTCTGGTTACAGCTTCGTATTTTATTTGGGAATCCATCACTTCCACTTTCTTTTTCATTTTTAATTGTTTTGGATATGTAATAGTTGTACATGTTTATGAGGTATTTGTGATATTTTAATGCAGTCAAACAGTGTGTAATGATGAAATCAGGGTTATTGCGATATCCATCACTCTAGGCATTTATCATTTCCATTTCCTTTTTTTTTTGAGATGGAATCTCACTCTGTTGCCCAGGCTGTGCAAATGGCACAATCTCAGCTCACTGCAACCTCCACCTCCCAGGTTCAAGCAGTTCTCCTGCCTTAGCCTCCCAAGTAGCTGGGATTACAGGTGCCCATCACCAAGCCCGGCTAATTTTTTTGTTTGTTTGTTTGTTTTGCATTTTTAGTAGAGGCGGGGTTTTGCCATGTTGGCCAGGCTGGTTTTGAACTCCTGACCTCAGGTGGTTCATCTACCTCGGCCTCCCAAAGTGCCGGGATTACAGGCGTGAGCCACTGCGCCCAGCCCATTTCCATTTTCTATCCACACAGTTTGGGAAGGGTTGACTCCAGGATTCCAGATGGAAAAGGACTCTCAGGCTTCACTCAGCACCCACATTCCCCAGGCCAGTCAAACAGCATCAGGACTTTGGGTGAAGCTCCTGCATTTTAGCTGGACTTTAAACTAGGGGAAGGCTGGAGAAGCTGGGAGCACGTAGGATTTTAAGAACAAAACTTGCATGGCAAAAGGGTTGAAAGATGGAGAAGTAAGTGAGAGCTAAATAATGTGTACACCTGGACACAGAGTATGGAACAATAGACATTGGAGACTTGGAAAGGTGAAGGAATGGAAGTGGAGCAGGTGATGATCAATTACTTCATGGGTACAATGTATAATATTTGGGTGATGGACACAATAAAAACCAAGAGTTCACTACTTGACAATATATGCATGTAACAAAATAGCACTTGTACCCCTTAAATGTATACCACATAAAGTAAAATAATTATTGATATTTTAAAAAAGAAAGTGAATCTTGATGATATCATTTGAGTCATGAATTTAGTCCCATTTACTATGGTCTTAATTATCTCCATTTTACAGATGAGAAAACTGAGGTTCAAGGAGGTTAGGTTAGTGATGTGCTTTGACTGTGTCCCCACCCAAACGTCATCTTGAACTGTGGCTGCCATAATTCCCACATGTTGTGGAAGGGCCCCGGTGGGAGATAATTGAGTCATGGGGAGTGGTTTTCCTCGTATTGTTCTCAAGGTAGTGAATGAGTCTCACAAGATCTGATGGTTTTATAAGGGGAAACCCTTTTTACTTGGTTCTCATTGTCTCTTGCCTGCTGCCATGTAAGATGTGCCTTTTGCCTTCCACCATGATTCTGAGGCCTCCCCAGGCATACGGAACTGTGAGTTCATTAAACCTCTTTTTTTTTTTTTTTTAAATAAATTACCCAGCCTTGGATATGTCTTTATCAGCAGCATGAAAATGGACTAATACAGTTAGTTGCCCAAAATTCCACAGCCTATCAGTAGAGGAGACTTACTCCATGAAGGTCTTATTTCAAAAGTTGGAATTTTTGTTCTACCCCACCACTGCAACAAGTAAACATGCCACCATCCTCCATCTATCAGTCTCCCTTCTCCCTCTGTTAAACGGAATAATTATGAATTTTCAAACTGAGTTTGAGCCTGTCAAGGGGATTTGATGCCCTTGGGACAAAACTTGTGTTCTATGCGACCAGTACTTTACCTCCATTCTCCAATTCAAGGCTTTTGTTTGTTTGTTACTCATTTTTAACAAAAGAGTCCTAACTATCATAGAAATGCTAATTCCATGTCCCTAAAATTGTCCCCTCTCCTGGAGTTTTTCTTTGGGTGTATTCTCGCTGGTTCCCAAAATGTAAGCACATAGTAAAGAGTAGAGAAGGAAAAGAACATGGTGAGAAGATGAGGAGAGAGTGAGCCAAGAGACCATCAAATGTGGATGGCAGTTCTTTCAAGACTATGTGCTTTAGGCTCTTTTAGGAGCTTCCCTGAGTCATCTCAAGAGAGTCTCAAAATAACCCTGCCGGATGTAGGTAGAATGGGGAAACTAGGACATAATAATATGTATGGAGCCCTTACTGTGTAAGTAAGTGACAGGGACAGAATTTGATTTCCCAGCATAGGTGCTTTCTGTTACACTGCATGGCTGCAAAATATTTCTCACCCTATCACTGTTCTGCTTTTCTAATAAGAAAAGCATTATGAATTTTAAGACTATAAGAGTTGTCTGTTCTTTGGGTGACTGTAAGAGTTTCTGTTCTTTGGGTGACGTTTACTTGAAACAACTCTGAAATGGCAGACAGAATTTTTCCCTAAGACCAAGACCTATGAGTCAAGCCTAGATATTTCTTTAAACAGAAAAACATAATTAGGCTGGGTGAGGTGCTCACACCTGTAATCCCAGAACTTTGGGAGGCTGAGGCGGGCAGGTCACATGAGGTCAGGAGTTCAAGACCAGCCTGGCCAACATAGTGAAACCCTGTCTCTACTAAAAATACAAAAAGTAGCCAGGTGTGGTGGCGGGCACTTGTAATCCCACTACTCAGGAGACTGAGGCAGGAGAATTGCTTGAACCTGGGAGGCGGAGGTTGTAGTGAGCCGAGATTGCACCACTGCATTCCAGCAAGACTCTGTTGAAAGAAAGAAAGAGAGAGAGAGAGAGAGAGAGAGAGAGGGAGGGAGGGAGGGAGACAAGGAAGAAAAGGAAGGAAG
>NW_012104143.1:841391-844929 GCF_000951045.1 Mandrillus leucophaeus | reverse complement strand
AGGGGAGGAGAAGGGGGAGGGCATATACAAAGGAATATATCCATATTCTGTCCCTACAGGCTCTTTGCTGGGCTCATCTGGTGTTCTACACTGATAGCATCAAACTATGATGATCCTAAGCATAGCCCCCTTCAGAGCAGTTGTTATTAAAAGTCAAAGAGGCAAGCCAAAGTGGTAACATGCCATATTTTACAAACCGATTTAGTTAACCTGAGTAGTCATGGGGAACTCTACTCAACTAGCCGGTCAGTGGAACAGTGGAATACCATGGTTAACCAAGGATGAGAGAAAACTAGAGTTGGACCCAGGAGGCTGAGTCTCAGTTCCCAGCAGAGAGACTGCTTACCTTCTTAGGTCTAATTGCAGCCATCAGTTTAATCCTTAAAGAATTATGCCCAATTGGTTTCCGTCTGTCTGCATTTGTAAATGTCATTCTGCCCAGCATGTGTTTTAAAGATTAGCTGTGCTCCATCGTTTTGTTACCATGAATCAATAATGTGGGATTCTTGGCTCACTGAATTTTTAAAGTCATCTGTGAATCAATGTAGGCTATTTGTGCAGCACCCTCTATAACATGCTAATTTTATATTATTGGATAAAATCCCTAGTTTTGGAAGATGGTGATAGAAAATTTTAAGATTCACTTAAAGGTTAGCTGAAGCTATAGAAGAGAGAATTGATGTTATTTTGCTGATACTGGCATGTGCATGGATTTTATTCTTAGGAAAGGGGTAAAATTAAATTATCAAAGTTAATGGTAGGTTCTAAACAGACGTATGGCTCAGGAAAATGCAAAACAAAAGCTGCTATATGGAACCTCCATGATGGAACCTTCACAATATCTTTCAGTGATTTCAAAATGCCTCACTCTTGGAAGATGTTGCAGTGATGCTGGAAATTACACCCTATGTGGAAAACAAGGGAAGTGCAATGCATTTCCTGAAAATTGCACTGTAAAGGAGGTTCATCTTTCCCAAAGTAAGAGAAAAGCAAGTAGTACTTATGCTGTAATCCCATAGGTGGTTTACTACTTTTTTTTCCATGGCAGAAAATTCACAGCCATATTACTTGATGTACTGGGCTTTAATACAGCCAAACTCTTTGTAAGCCTGTGGAAATGGATGTTGATACAATGTTATGAATCAGTTAAAGATGAACTAAATAAATATTCAGCTTCATTAGTTATAAGAAAGGACAATTTAAAAAATGAACCACTTTACCTATTAAATTAGTAAATACTGAAGAAAATATGAAAGCTGCTGAAGACTGGGTGATTTACTGCTAGAAGGTTATAAGTTATTGCAATCTTCTGAGAAGCTATTTGATTAAAAAAAAATCTGGTTGCTTAAACAGATTTTAACTTTTTGACCTAGTAAATCCAGTTTTAGTGAACATTCAAAGTTACAGACAAGTATTTTTGCTTAAATATGTTTATTGTTGTGTTAATTCAAATAATAAAAATTGTAGAAACCTGTCTACCTAACAGAGTGAGTGATTAAAATAGTTATAATCGGCTGAGTGCGGTGGCTCACGTCTGAAATCCCAGCATTTTGGGAGACTGAAGTGGGCACATCATGAGGTCAGGAGATCCAGACCATCCTGACCAACATGGTGAAACCCCATCTGTACTAAAAATACAAAAAGTAGCTGGGCGTAGTGGCTTGTGCCTGTAGTCCTAGCTACTCAGGAGGCTGAGGCAGGAGAATTACTTGAACCCAGGAGGTGGAGGTTGCAGTGAGCTAAGATTGTGCCACTGCACTCCAGCCTGGTGACAGAGCGAGACTCCATCTCAAAAAAAAAAAAAAAAAAAAAAAGTTATAATCTCTCCCTGTGATAAGTTGTCCTGAACTCATAAAACAGAGTGTTTGCAAAGAAGTTTTCATTTTCTGGAGAAATGCTTAAATATAATACTAGCTGATAAAAGGACGACAGAAAATTATTTGCATTATTTCATCTCACCTGTGTTAAAAAAAATACCTTTTTGGAAAGTTGCTGGAAGTAAATTTACTGAGATGTTAACAATCCTTCATTCAACAAACATTTGTTGTCAGACGCTGTTGTAAGAGCTTGGGATAGAAAGAGGAAGAGCAATAAAGAAAATAAAACACAATGATATACCGAATGGTGTCAGCAGTGAGGGTGAGGGTGGAGGGCTTCCGATGATGTGTCATGGAAGACTTCCTGAGGAGGTGATATTTAAGCTGATCTGAAGATAAGAAGGCAAAAACGTAAAGATCTGGTTGTTAGAAAGGGAAAATGTGAAGATCTGATTGAAGAGTGTGCCAGGTAGAGAGATGAGCAAGGGTCAAGGCAAGGAGAGTTAGGTGTGCTCTAGAAATATAACAAATTGCTGGAGCCTAATGAGTGGCCAAGTAGGTAAAGTGCAGAAAAAGTAAACATTGGAGACTAAAAGCAGGCATTTAAATCCATATACACGCAGCAGAAAGCCACTGGAGGGCTTTGAGCTGGGGAGCAGACTAATATGATTTACATTTTGAAAAACACCACTGTAGGTGCCCTTGGAAATGTAATGTAGAAGTCAAGAGAAGAAACAGAGAAATCAGTTAAGTGGTTTTTGCATGTGTCCTTTGATTCCATAATCTTCTGGTAATTCATAATGCAGATATAATGGCATGTATGAGAATACTATATACAAGAGCATTGTGGTATCATTTGAAGTAGGAAAATATTGGAAACAACCCAATTGTCAAAGGGTAGATTACCAGTTAAATAAATGTTGTCACAGCCACATGATGGAATGCTAAGCAACTAAAGAGAATGTTCTCTTTAACATCCATGTGGGAAGATCTCCAAGATGTATGGCAAAGTGAAAGGAGCAAGGAACAGAATAGAATGCGTGATATTTTAACAATTCTGTAAAAACACAGGGGGAATGGACATTTTGTATTTCCATAAAGACTCTTGAAGGAGTCTTTAAGTATAAAGTGAAAATTTGGTTACCTGTGAAGTGTAAAGGTGGGACTGGAGTAATGGAGAATGGAGGTGTATATATTTTGATATGGTTAGGTTTTTTTTGTTTTGTTTTTTGGTGTTTTTTTTTGTTTGTTTGTTTTTTTGTTTTTTTTTTTTGAGACAGAGTCTTGCTCTGTCACTCGGGCTGGAGTGCAGTGGCAAGATTGCGGCTCACTGCAACCTCCACTGCCCAGGTTCAAGAGATTCTCCTTCCTCAGCCTCCCGAGTAGCTGGGACTACAGGTTCATGCCACCACATCCAGCTAATTTTTTTGTATTTTTAGTAGAGACAGGATTTCACCATGTTAGCCAGGATAGTCTCGATCTCCTGACCTCAAGTGATCCACCTGCCTCGGCCTCCCAAAGTGCTGGGATTACACGCGTGAGCAACTATTTCCAGCCAGTATGGTTAGATTTTTGAATATGTGTACTACCTACTCAATCAAAGCTCAAATTTAAAAAATGAGGCTTCCTAGCAATCCTGGGAAGAGAAGGTGGAGATGCTAGGGTAGTGGCATGGGAGATGGAGAGAAGTGGATGACACTGGGGTATATTTTGTAGGCTAA
>NW_012104143.1:833308-840901 GCF_000951045.1 Mandrillus leucophaeus | reverse complement strand
GCTAGTTTTTTGTATTTTTTAGTAGAGACGGGGTTTCACTGTGTTAGCCAAGATGGTCTCGATCTCCTGACCTCATGATCCGCCCGTCTCGGCCTCCCAAAGTGCTGGGATTACAGGCTTGAGCCACCGCACCCGGCCCAAAAGTACTTTTTAATTTTTTGAAGTTTGAGATCATAAGACATCCAAGTAGTGACTGGAGAGACAATTGAATGATTGCCTGGAGATATATAATTGCCTCAACCTGGAGATATACACTTAGCAAGCATCAACATATGGATGGTTTTTAAAGCCATGGGAATGGATGAGATTGCTCACTGGATGAGGAGTAGAGCTGGAAAAATGAAGACTTCCCAAAACTGAGCCCTGGGACAAAGTATTTTAAGGGGAGCAGAAGAGAAGGGTCCAGGAAAAGGACTGAGAATCTGGGTCATGGAGTTAGGAGGAAAACTAGGATTTTATGGTGACATAATTGTAAAGAGAAAAAAAATAAGTAGTTTAAGAAGAAGGGAGTGGTTACTGATGTCAAATTTGCTGGAAACTAAAACAAGTGCTCAAAGAAGCAACCATAGGATATGTTAATGGGATGATCATTGTTGATTTTGACTTGGTCCATTTTGGGAGGGGCATGATTTGAGGAAATAATATAAAATGGCAGGTGTAAACCTAGAAACAAGGACTAAAAACCACTCATTCAAGGAACTCCTCCTTGAAAAGGAGGAAAGGAATGAGAAAGTTATTCGAGGTTTGGATGCAATGGCCAAAAGCTCTTGCGTCTTTTCTGTAAGACGAGAAATCCTGAGGCATGCTTGTGTGCCAGTGAGAAAATGGTATAGTAGAAAGACCAAAGATGATGGTTCAGGAGAGGGAATGGTACCTGTGGGAACCAAAACAAACCAGGTTGTGGAGAATATGAAGAAAGACTGGAGCCAGAGCCAGCAGTGCAATTGGTCTTTGTAGGAGCCCAACTGTTCTTCTGTTGATGTGGCTGTCACTGAAAGTTCGTGTGAATGGAACTGTTCTTGCCTCAGTTTTCCTTATCTGAAAAACAGGGCATATATAGTACATAGCTCACAAGATAAAGTCAATAACGATGCCTTAAAAGTAGCATGCTCTCAGTAAATACTAATTATTTTGTTGTTTTCATTCTGTATGTTTCCCGAATGTTCTATACTAAGCATTTGATAAAATAATGTTAACATGTATGTTTCCCAAATGTTCTATACTAAGCATTTGATGAAATAATGTTAACATGTATGTTAATGCCCCATTTTATACTCCCTAGGCAATATGAGTAATGAAAAAGCATAATCCTTAGCACTTGGAGACTTTTTCAGCACCAAGGACAGCAAAACTTCATCATAATCAGCACACACAAGCCTCCAGCTTCCGATTGCCTAGGGGCCGGCCGCTCTCATAAATACATAAAGGGGCGGAAGGGACAAATGTAGCAAGCCTTAGATTGAGCCCTGCGGGAAATTCTACTTCCCATTTGCAAAGAACAAGGCTGGGTTCTTTCTTCACATGTCTCTGCCACTTGCACACAGTGCTAGTATTGTGTGTGACGTTGCTCTGTATCTCTTGGGAACTCAGTGTGTTTGTTGGGGCTTAGAGAAAAGCGAGGGAAAGCGGGGAAAATCAGAATCGGTTTTTCAGAGGCAGACTTAGAGGACACCTGCAAGGCAGGGAGAATGGCAGATTACATTGGGATGCAACGTGGGCCTGAGTTCTGAATATGTTGACTTTATCTATTAATAACGCATTTCATTAGGAACAGGGACTGTTGACGTACCTGGCAAATAAAATGCATTATTCACAGGCAGCCTTGCTCTTCAATAGTTTCTTAAGCAAGAGGAAGAGGGAGCAATGCTTGACAACTGTTTTTCTTACTAAAAATTGCCCGTTTATGGCTCTGGGGAAGGGGGATCAGAAACAGAGTGGAGAAGAGAAGGTCTCTTGGGCTCCTGGGAGAAGGTCTCTAAGTCTCACTGGGCTCATGTTTTGAGCCAGACACTTCACATAGTTCAGTTCATTTAATCCTCTCATCTACTTTCAAGGTAGGGATCAGCCCTATTAATGCAAAGGAGAAAGATCTGAGAGGTTTCGCAACTTACCCATCGTCACACAGCTAATAAGTAGGCAATTAACATTTGAACTCAAGGCTTTCTTCCTGCGTTTAGCTCCTGTTCCTCTATATCGGGGTTTTCTCAATCTTAGTGCTACTGACATTTTGAGTTGGATGATTCGTGTGTGTGTGTGTGTGTGTGTGTGTGTGTGTGTGTAAGAGGTGTGCTTTCCTGTGCATTGTAGGCTATTTAGCATTATTCCAGGTACAATAACATCACCTCCCATCCCCAGTTGTGGTGACCAAAATTAACTCTGGACGTTGCAAAATGACCCCTGTGGTGCAAAATTTCCACAGGATGAGAAGCACTGGCTGATATCATGCTGCCTAAAGAATGATTCCACAGCTCACAGCCCCACAGGAGCTTTCTAGATTATGGTCATAGATCACATTTGTGTGTGCCACATTCATTCGTTCTTTTGTGCATTCACTCGTTCTTTTGTGCATTCACTCCTTCATATACTCCATCAATAGTTACTGCATGTCTAAGCCAGACACTGTGCTATATACTGGGGAAAGGCAATGAATGGTGCATAGTCTCTGCTCTTGAGCATGTGGTCTGAGGGGCAGACAGACACACACAGCAGCAGCTCAGGGACTACAATGCCAGCAACACCTCCGAGACGAGAGATATATCCCAGCCTAGGCTGGGTCTTAGAGAAAGAAAAATGCACTTGGTGTATACAGAATCCACCAGTTGACTTAAACAATAAGCTTCTCTTAGGGGTTTTTACTTAGCGATTATTCTGAGTTCTTGGTGAATGAATCCTTAGTGATCCAGCTGGCAGAATTTGTCTTTTTAAATATTGTGTATGCATAAAGCAAAGTGCACATTTCTTAAATGTAAAGCATAATGAATTTTCATGTGTTACACCCATAGAGCCTCCTTCCAAGGTCAAGAAACAGAACGCTTCTATCACCCCAGAAGTTTTCCTCCCTTAATAATCAGTAGAGCCTTGCCCACAACAGTAAACACTATTCAACTCCTAGCACAATAGAATGGTTTTACCTGTTCTTGAACTTTATATAAATGGAATTCTACAGTATGTTTTCTTTTGTTTCTGCCTTATTTTTCTCATCATTATATTTGCGAGGTTCATCCACACTGTTGCATGAAGCTGTACTTCGCTTTTTTTTTTCACTGCTGCACAAAATTCTATTGAATGAATATTGCCATAATTTATTTATCCATTTTCCTATTGTTGAACATTTAGATTACTTGCAATTTTGCCTGTGTTAATAAAGCAGTCATAAACACATTCATCAATATCTTTGGATGAACATAAACACTTCTTTCACTTGAGGATATGCCTAGGAGTGGAACTGCTAGATCATAGGGAGGTGTACACTTAGCCTTAGGAGACATTGCAAGGATTTTTTTCCCCAATTTATACCCTCACCAGAAGCTCATGAGAGTTTTGGTTACTGTCAGGCATCAGAAAGCATCACAGGCTAACATCATGCATAAGTAAGGCAGGAATTGTAACCTCAAGGCTGTAGACAGCAGGGGTGGTGTTGGGAAGAAGGATGGCATCACTTCTGTCCCGCTGGCCTAACCTCTGTCACAGTCCCCACATTTGGCCACCTGAGCTTCGAGGAGAGCTTAATGGGTTAGCCCCACAAGTGAAGAGCTGAAGGAAGCTGCTTCCCTATCTACATTGATGAATAACAGATGTTGGTGAATAACAGCTGGTACCATGGAGTTTAAGAGAGAAATCAGGCCGGGCATGGTGGCTCATGCCTGTAATCCCAGCACTTTGGGAGGCTGAAGCGGGCAGATCACCTCAGGTCAGGACTTTGAGACCAGCCTGGCCAACATGGTGAAACCTCATCTCTACTAAAAATACAAAAATTACCCGGGCATGGTGGTGGGCACCTGTAATCCCAGCTACTCGGGAGGCTGAGACAGGAGAATTGCTTGAACCCAGGAGGCGGAGGTTGCAGTGAGCCGAGATTACACCACTGCACTCCAGCCTGGATGACAGAGTGAGCCTCTGTTCAGAGAGAGAGAAAGAGAGAGAGAGAGAAATCAGGGTGAGAACATTCACCAGCCCAACTTCTTTCCTGCCTATAAGAAACAGAGATCTGAAGCTGGTCATCTAATGCAGCCAAGACACAAAGCTCTTGGAGGTTCCCTGGTGTTGTGCAAAGAACTCTGAGGCTCTTGCCTCAGTTCCTTATGGGACCAAGGAGAGACACCTTGCCTACCTCCCAGGGTTTTGAGAGAGCAGCCCTGATAATATATACATAAATAATAGTGTGTGCATGAAGAGATGGCTGTCTTTTTCAAGGTTGTAGGCTGGTCCTCCTGGCAGTTGGTCACAGGGGGTTACAGTCAGGGAAATGCTGTACATTGATGGAAAGAATATGCACTAATAGTCAGGACCACCCCTGACCACTTACCATTGGGTGGCCTGGCTTACTCACTTCACCTTTCTGGTCTTCCATGTCCCCATCTGTGAAAGTATGTCTTGGACAAGATCATCGCTGATGATATTCCCCTGGAGACCCTGGGCAAGCGAGAGTGTAAATAACCTCAAACAAGTCCTTATTATTTACTCAGACCCTAGTAGAGACAGCAACATTGGCTAACTTCTACTGAGTGCCAAGAACTCCTAAGCATTTTATATGCATCGGATCTTATAAGGAAGGCATTACTATTCTCATTCTACTGATGCAGAAACTGAGGCCCAGAGAAATTAAATAAAATTTACCTGAAGTCTCATAGCTAGTAAGTGGAGGCAGTATCTCAGCCCAAGCAGACTGATTTCTGAACCAAGTTATTAAGGCTGTGATATCACAGAGGCTTGACTCAAGGGTTCTACCATATGGGAAGGAAGAGAGTTTACAGAAACAGTTTAGGAATCAGACATACTACCTTGCCATTTACTAGCTGCGTGCTCTGAAGCAGATGCCTTAAGCCCACTCCGTTTCTCCAATGCTCAAATGGGGGTGATATTTTCTATCTCACAGGGATAATATGTAGGAATAACATGGTGCCCAAGACAACATGAAATAACTAGTAGTTCCTCTTCCTCCATCCCTATGTGAGTCAGGATAGAAATGAAGAATGGTCATTGGAAATGACCTAACCTCCCATCTCCTTGGCACGAGAGAATGTTCTTGGAATAATGCCAAGCTAAAAGCTGAAATGCAATGTAACATGACTGCATGGAAAGAAAATACCCTTCCAATATGCTTGTTTTTCTTTAGTAGATGAGATCATACTGAGTATAAAGTTTTGCAGTTTGTATTTCTCACTAAATAATGTGACATAAGCATTTCCCTGTGATAATGACAGTCTCTTTGTAATCATCATTAAATGCTGTGTAATGTTCCATTATATCTATCATGATTTACTTACTCCCATAATGTTTCTAAGTTTCTCACTATTATAAAAACACTAAAATGACCATGATTTTAGCCATAAAAACTTTATTTGAATTTCAAGCCATTTCCCTAAGGCATGGACATTTTAAAATTCTCCTGATAGGCATTGTCAAATTGCTTTCCCAGAATGTTTAACCGAGTTATACCCCCACCAAGAGAATAGGATTTTTCATTACATCCATGCTAACAATGAGAATTACGAGATCTAGAATCTTTGTTAATTTGATTATTAATCAATTTTCATCTCATTGTTTAAATTGATGGTTCTTTGATTCAAAATATCGTTGATTATTGACTCAAATTACCTCATGATTAAAATTTTTCTTTATGTCTGTATTTTTGTTTTTCAGTTTTATTTTGACACATATCAAAATAAATATGTGTATGTATAATTTAATAATTTGTAAATATTAATCTACCCACCACTCAGCTAAGGAAATACAGCATTTCTGTACCTTAGAAATCTCCTGGATGTCTCTCTTAATTATTTTCCTCCCACCTTCTGGTGTAACTACAATTCTGACATTTGTGGTCATTATTTTCTTGATTTTTAAATAGTTTTAACACACATTCATGCATCTGTAAGCAGCGAAGTTTATCATATATGTTTGTAAACTTACATAAATGGCACAGTACTATAAATATTCTTCTGTGATTTACTTCACCCAAAATTGTTATTAAGATTCATGCATGTTAATGTTTATACTAAAATTTATCCTGTTCCCTGCTGCATAGTTTTCCATTATATGCCCATGTTTCTCCAATAGAATTACTGGTGTTTATAGTTTTATCTTTATTTGGTAATAGGTTGGGTTTTAAGCTTATTTTAATATATATTGTAAATATGCCTTCCAGACTACTTGATTCCTAATCATCTCTCTGACCATTAGAAATTATTTTTATTCTAATATGTAATTTTTTTCTTTCATAACTTTTTCATTGCCTCAATATTTGGAAAGTTATTGGTCACCCTTAAATCATAAAATTTTTCTCATATCTTTCTGTTTTGCTGTTATTTTCCGTTCTGTCTTTCAATATTAGTGTGTATGTTTAACCCTTTGCACAACTTGGGATTGATTTTGCTTTACAGCAAGAAGCGAAATATTTGTTTTTGCTCAGTTACCCACTCACTGCTTTCTGTAGCATTATCAAATAAATCCTCTTTACCAAACATGGTCTGTCAAATCTCAGCCCTATGCCTGTCCTTATGTCTATCCCACTCTACACCACAGCAGGGAACCTGAAAACTATATTCCCAGAGTTCCTTGGCAACTGGGTGTGGGTCAGTGGTGACCAATGAGGTTGATCACATGAGATTCACAAATGGGAAAAGTGAAACTGTTTTTCTGCTTCTGGTGACAGCATCAGCAGTATTGCAAACTCATGGGTTCTTGATAATGTCTGTCTTTATCATCCAGCTCTAGAGAAGGAACTGGCGTCCTACAGGTGTTAATCCCTGGGCAATCTCTACTTTGCTCCTCTTATTTTTCTACACATTTGTAATCAATTCCCTGTATTAAAGTCCCTTCTGTTTGAAATACCTAGAGTGATTTCTGTTTTCCCAAGGTACATTGATTGATCTGATGGATGAACCTTCCTCTTCCTATTGATTTACAATGCTGAATTTATTGTGTACATATGTGTGCCCATGTATGTGTGTGCAGGTGTAGAAGAAAGAAGGGATAGAAGAAAGAATGTGTACTGTTTGTTTTGGAGCTGTATATGTTAATTCATTGATCCTTTTGCCAATTCTTGCCCATCCATATTTATCATTACAATTATTGTACCTAAAGTGTGCATTTCAGTATCTGACAGTACAAATCTGCCCTCATCCTTCTTTCCTCATATGGTCTTCACTATCCTCATCTACTTATCAAGCTGTGTTTTTAAGAAAAAGTCTTAAGGCAGGGCATGGTGGCTCACGCCTGTAATCCCAGCACTTTGGGAGGCTGAGGCAGGCAGATCAGTTGAGGTAAAGGAGTTCAAGACCAGACTGGACATGGTGAAACCCTGTCTCAACTAAAAATACAAAAATTAGCCAGGCTTGGTGGTGTGCACCTGTAATCCCAACTACTCAGGAG
>NW_012104143.1:827637-832847 GCF_000951045.1 Mandrillus leucophaeus | reverse complement strand
GGATCTTGTTTCCTGTGAGTCATCCTGACTAACAATGCCCAAGGTCAAAAGAGAGATTTCCTGCAAGACCTTGCAATTTCTCAATAATCCTATTTGGGCTCATTGGATGAAATGGTTGTGGGAAAATGATCTGATCATTATTTTAAACATCAGGGCAATCATGTCAGGAGATGCCTCTGAAACGCACACAATCTCTGCTTTGGTAACTACTGAAAAGGAGGGGATTGGGGAAGGTGCTCACAGTTCTCTGCGTCTCTCTCTCTCTGTTTTTTTTTTTCTTTTTTTTTTTTGTCAGAGGAGACTTTCATGATATTCTGAAAACACCCCTAAGATCTCCCCTCTGGGCTCTCCTCATGCTTTTCTGTGAAGCCTGGTTTGGTTGAAGACAAAGACTGCCCCCACTTTGGAAGTCCCAACCCTGGGGAAGCCTCTGGCAGTTTCCCCTGGTGCGGCTGGCTTTGTGTATAAGACCGCTTTGGAACTTGAAAGTGCTCATGATGACCCTCAGGGCTCGGTGCCCCAGGAGTCGGGCACACTGAGAGTGAGTTGCAGTGAAGCTATTTTAGAGGGAACACGGGGACTGTGCCAAGGCTGTCCTGGCAGGGAAGGCTGAGTAAAGGGCAGCATGACTTTGTGCAGACTTGGAGCAGGGTAGAAACAGCCCCCGACCTCCCACCACCATAAACTTTAGAGTCATACTGCATGGGCTTGAATTCTGGCCACTCTGCCTCCAGTTAGCGGGTGCTTTCTGTGCCTCAATTCCCGCCTCTGTACAATGTTAGAAATAACAAAGACTGTGTTAAAGGCTGGGCACAATTAAATGAAGCAATTCATATACAAACTAAAAATAGTGCCTGGATGTAATAAACATCCCGTCCCCATTCCCCACCCAACTCCTGACATTAATTCATTAGGTTAATTGCCTCAACTTTGGAGTCAGACTGCCCAGTTCATATCCTGATTCAGCCAGTTCCTAGCTGTGTGATGTTCAGTGAGTTGCCTAACCTCTCTGAGCCTCACTTTACTCATGTGTAGTCTAGATTTCATGACAGTACCCCCTTATAGCATTGCTGTGAGGATTTAATGAATTAATTCATAGTAAACGAAAGACAAGTGTGGCCCCCAGGGGACATTTGCTAATGTCTGCAGATGTTTTGGTTGCAAACTTGGTGTGCGTATTATCGGCATATGGGTTGAGGACAGGGATGCTGCTAAACATTTGACAAGGCACAGGACAGGCCCCTACAACAAAGAATTCCCGTTTCAAATGTCTCAAGTGCCAAGGTTGGAAAGCCCTTATAGGCTAATTTCATGGCTCAAGGTGAGCCCTGACTATTGTCATTTGAGCCACAGTGCTGTGCCCTTATGCCATGTCAGGAGCTGCACTGTATGCTGGGAATATAAAGATGGATGACATGAAGCCCTGCCCTTAAGTGACTCAGTCTAGATGGAAATGCTTTGGGATTGGGGCAGGGAATGGGAGGCAGGAAGCTTGGTCTCTGACAGGCAGCCAGAGAAGTTAATCAGAGGAAGACTTCTTTTTCTTTCATTGCCCCTCTCATTGTAGAACAGGCCAAACCTCTGGTGGGATACCAGGCAAATTAGTTATTGCAACAATTTGATGGCTGCCCTTCTGGAAGGATGTGCAGGATGTTATGGAGTCACATGGCAAGGTCCCTATTCCAGTTGGAGGAGGTGAGGACAGATGTCTTCTCAAAGGAGGAGATGCTTGTTGCAGTATCATGAAGGGTGAGTAGGGGTGAAGACGATGAGCATGGGGCAGTGCAGGGCAGAGGAAACCTCACAGACAGGTTTCTGTGTATTCCAGAAATGTTTATTGAGCATCTAATGTGTGCCAGGTGCAGTTCTAGGCACTTGGAATACAGCAATGAACTGAATGCAAAAATCTGTGCCCCCAAGGAGCTTACAGTGTAGAGGTGAGGGATTGGGCATGACTGACAAGCAAACACATAGGCAGTGAAGCAGGTGGTGACAAGTCCTATAAAGGAAAAGCAGGGAAAGAGGAGAGAAAGTGCTTGAGAGGGCAGCAATATTAAATAGGAAACTCATGAAAGGCCTCCATGAGGGCATGATCTTTGAGCAACAACTTGAAGCAAGCGAAGGAGGGAGCCATATGGATATGTGTGTTCCAAGCAAAGGGAAAGGATAGCTCATGCAAAGGCCCTGAGGCAGGAGCCTCCCTGGCATGTCTGAGAGGATCAACAGGAAGATGACTGGGGAGGAGGGGAATTTGACAGTAGTGGGAGCCATAGCCAGGTCAAGAAACATCTTTGGTACCATGGTAAAGACGGTGGATCATCTTCTCTCAGCCAGCTGGGAAATAACCAGACATCTGCTATGAGACATGGCCCTGTCTGAAGCACATGATACTTGCTCAGACCAAACAGGCTGTCTTCTGGGTAGCTGTGTCCACTGAGTGCCTCTCTGATTACTCAACACAAATACTATTACCCATTGCCTGCAAGATGTGTTTAACACAGGATGACTCTTTTTCGTACCCAATCCTGGCAAAGTTTTATGGTAGCAACTGAGCCCTTAGTTTCAATCTCAGTGACACAGCTTTGAGTACAACACTCTTGATTCTCTGGGTCTCAAATTCCTGATTTAAGGTATGAGGATACTCGGCAATCACTAGCTAACTTCCTTCTCAGCTCCGGGATTCTACAAATGCCTTGAAGGTCTTCATGGATGCCTGGATAACAATTGCTAAAATGTGGAGCTTTAACTGTATGCTAGCATTGCACTAAGCATTTTACATTTGTTTTTCTTCAGTAAAACTTCAACAACACCCTGGGATAGAAGTAGTGTTAGCTCTACATTTTTGTTTGTTTGTTTATTTGTTTGTTTGTTTTGTTTTGAGATGAGATCTCACTCTGTTGCCAAGCCTGGAGTGAAGTGGGTGATCATAGCTCACCTCAGTCTTGAAATTCCGGGCTCAAGTGATCCTATTGCTTTGGCCTCCCCAGTATCTGGGACTACAGGTGCACACCACTATACCCAGCTAATTTTTATTTCATTTTATTTTTTGTAGAGACAGGATCTTGCTATGTTGCCCAGGCTGGTCTCAAACTCCTAGGCTCAAGGACCTTTCCACCTCAGCTTCACTTTAGAGATGAGAAAACAGCGGTACAGAGGGGCTAAGAATATGCTTTAAAGTCGCATGGCTTGTATGTGACAGATGGACTCTGCTCTGTCTGACTGCAAAGCCCATTCTCTACAGGCTCCATGAGCGTGAATAGGAGAGACGACATCAGAATGGGACTTTCAAGTTTGTGTTGCTCACCAGGTGAGGAGGAGGCAGGTATTATGTTTCTCCTGTCTCTGCCTTCACACCTGTTCTGCTGACGTACCTGAGGGGCTGGGAAGACTCAGACGGGGTCCCTGGGGCCATTCCAGCAAGGTCACAGTTAGAGAGCTAAGTTGTTGAACAAGGGCTGAAGTTTTATCAATTACTTCCCCATGAGGCAGCTTTGAGCAGCAGGTCAGAGGCTTATTCACGGGGCTGCATGGAGCATCCCAGACCCCTGTGGAGGGTCAGGTAGAACCAGACGTCAGTCCCAGACACTGGGAGACTCAAGCAACAAGATGGGAAACACAGGCTGACACGTTCGCCTTACCGCTCAGAGTTGCCTAGCAACTGCAAGTGACAAGCTGCCAACTGGGTGATACAATCACAGCAGGGAGATCAGAGTAAGCCAATTAAAACTTTTTTTTTTTTTTTGCATTTTTCGTTTTTTTGTTCCCACAATTTCATTTAGTTCTGACTGCCCTCAAACATGGATTAAGAAGCCTGCCAGAGGAGAGTGGAGCTCGCACATATGACACAGCCCATTTCCCCCTGCAAAGTCAGAAAATATGCTTGTCACGTGCCAGCCATGGAACAGAGGGTAATTTAATTAAAATGTAGGCTTGTCTACCTATTTTACTTAGCTCTGCTGTGAAATTTAAAATTTGCCTAGAGTTAGGACCAAATCTGCTTTTTATTACTGTATGTTACTGCTTTCCTGCCACCAGTGTTAGCATCGAGGACAATGTCTGGCACATAGTAGGTGATCAACAAATGCTTGAACGAATAAATGCATGAATGAAACAGACGCTGGGGAGAATGGCAAAGCTAACTCATATAGGTGAGCTTGTCTTTAAGACAGTTCTAAAATCGTAAGTATCTAAAGCGAAAAGGACGCACCTCCTGTATCTAAGATGTTTTCACAGGCACCTCAAGGACTGAGATGCTCAAACTGCCTAAAGTTCACACAGGGATTTGGTGAGACAGCCTGGCATAGACCAGGATTTTTTCAACCCTAGACCCATGCACATTCCACGTGTTTCACGCAAAAATTCATGTATCTGTGGGCGGAGTCCAAGTCTCTGCATCTCATTAACCCACATCCCCCACAGAGGTGACACTTTGGAAAGGAAGTAAATGATCTACGTGGTAAAATAACACACTTTTGGGGTCCTTCAGAAGAGATATGTTGTCTTGCTCTCTGAGTGGCGAGACAGAGAATTGTAAAACTAGACTCACATAGCTGAGTCTAATGACGCTGATTTAGCGGATGATAAATAAAACCTTCATTATCATTCACTAGATTTTCATTTATCTTTTTCCATGTTTTCACCCCCTCCCTCCTTAGCTTCTGGATGGATTTTAAGCAGCAATAGGAGAAGTCAACTTTAGACATGAAGAGTGGGTGAGGAGTCAGGAAGAATGATCATTTCCTACGCTGAACTAATTCTCTCCCCCTTCTCTGAGCTCTGCATTGCTTCTGATTCCTGATACATATTTGCCCCGATGTGGCAGCTCTCTGGGTGTTCGCTCTCTGCTCTGACTGTTCCCTGTCTCACCATTCAGAGAGCAACACAACATATCTCTTCTGAAGGATCCCAAAGCTGTGTAATCTGACCACGTACATCATTTACTTTCTTTCTAAAGCGTCTCCTCTGTAGGAATGCGGGTTAATGAGATGCAGAGACTTGGACTCTGTTCACAGATACATGAAGTTTTACATGAAACACGTGAAATGTGCATTGGTCCAGGGCTGAAAAAAATCCTGGTCTATGCCAGGCTCTCTCACCAAATCCCTGTGTGAACTTCAGGAACTTCTGAGCATCTGGGTCCTTGAGGTGCCCGTTGAAAAGTCTTAGATAAAGGAGGTGCTTCCTTTGAGCTTTAGATACCTATGGTTTTA
>NW_012104143.1:802255-827151 GCF_000951045.1 Mandrillus leucophaeus | reverse complement strand
TTAGCCAGGATGGTCTCGATCTCCTGACCTCGTGATCCGCCCGTCTCGGCCTCCCAAAGTGCTGGGATTACAGGCTTGAGCCACCGCGCCCGGCCTGTCTTTCTTAATTTCTTAAAATCATTATTATTGTTTCCCTTCTCCCAGAGTCATTTTAAACATTTGTTTCTAATCATCCCTCAATGAAAAAAAAAATTTTTTTTGAGAGTCTCACTCTGTTACCCAGACTGGAGTACAGTGGCCCAATCTTGCCTCACTGTAACCTCTGCCTCCCGATCTCAAGCAATTCTCATGCGTCAGCCTCCCTAGTAGCTGGGACTACAGGTATGTGCCACCATGTCCGGTTAATTTTTTTTTTTTTTTTTTTTTGTATTTTTTCGTAGAGATGGGATTTCACCACGTTGCCCAGGCTGGTCTCAAACTCCTGAGCTCTGGCAATCTACCTGCCTCAGCCTCCCAAAGTGCTAGGATTACAGGCATGAGCCACTGTGCCCGGCCTCCCGATGAAAGTTTTAAAACCATAGATACACTGAATGTATGTGTTAATGTACTATATGTATATCTGTGCTTTATTCATAAAAAGAATAAGATTGTTTTTCACCCTCTCCCCCAAAGAACCAACTTTCTCCCTCTTGGGGACAAGATAAGCTCTTTTGAGAATTCGTGTTGTAGGAAAAAGGTTTCTATCTTTTCTTCTGGCTTCTGGAGCTCAATAAAATAAAAAGCCAGTCTGTAGCCTGTGCTTTAGAAGACAAGACTCACTGAAGAAAAAATAAATAAAATAAACCAAGAATCCAAAACTAACTTCTTTGGAATGGGGTCACTATAGCCTTTCTATGACATCGTTTTCAGAATTCAGCACCTAAACTCTCCTGGCTAGCATTACCTTATTTTGCCTTGACTGAGCTCAATCTATACATTCATACCCCAGGTACAGAACCTCTGTGGCTTGAGTGCAGAAACTAATGATGAGAGTGTGAAGGTTAATTTTATGTGTGACCTTGACTGCACCACAGGGTACCCAGATATGTAGCTAGATATTCTATGTATGTCTGTGAAGGCATTTCTGGGTGAGATTAGCATTGGAATTGGTAGAAATTAGATAAAGCCCTGCCCAGTGTGGATGAGCCTTATCCAATCAGTTGTAGACCCAATTAGGACAAAAAAGAAGAAAAAGAATTCTCTCTCTCTGCCTGTTTTTGAGCTGCAATATCTGTCTTCTCCTGTGCCTGAGCTGGAACTTACACCACCAGCTCTTCTGGGTCTCTAGCTTCCCAGTGGCAGATCGTGGAACTTCTCAACCTCCATAATCATGTGTGCCAATTCCTTATTTTAAATCTCCCACAAGAAAAGAGAAAGAAAAGAAAAGAAGGAAGGAAGGAGAAAGGAAAGAGAAAGGAAAGAAAAGAAAGAGAAAGATGTAACTTATTGGTTCTGTTTTTCTGGAGAACCTTTGCTAATACAGAGACCTCGGGGACAGAGGAGGGTAGCGAGCTTGGTGGAACAACATCATGTGGGCTTGTAAATGACTGTTGTAGCAGACATATATTTTGTCCCTTCCAAATCTCCTCCAATCTCTTTTAATAGCTCTGTGTATACCTCCGCCAGCTTCTGTGTGCCTTGCTGTTAATGACTGGCATGTGCGACCTTCTACAGAAGATTTCTCTGGGTCTATTGGAACCACCTCACCTATCCTGAGAACTGAGCCGGCACCCCCTGGAATATCCTATAGCAGTTAACCTACTGGTGGGGAGCACAAGTCCCTAGTTTCCTTGTCTTGAGGCAGAACAAACTCTGAGATGCAATTTATGCTCCACCACTCCCTCTGGGGTCAGGCTGAGGGTAGAACATGGCCTCAAGTCACATTCTTCCTTACCTCCTCCTCCTCTAGCCAGCTGTCTTGGAAGCACTTCCTTCATCAATGACGTGCACCAAAATCTTTCCTACCTGTCCTATAGGAAAGTACCAGTTTCATATAACCAATAGCAGAAGGAACTTTTCTCTGGATATCACCAAATGGTAGCCTAACAATAGGCTATGCAAATACATCATCAGGATGCTCAATTTATATTTGTTTTGTACTATCAAATATACAACACTTCTGTCTAAAAATTGTTTTGTGGACTCAATGATGGTTTTGTGTTCTTACTGGTTTTCAAAAGCATTGTGTGAAATAAGGTAGTTTCTAAATGTCTCAGGACTTAAAATATGCTAGCCTGCCATGAATTGTAAATATGTTTTAAAAATTTCATTTTCCATCATATGGATTTACTTATCACCTCTCCCCATCTTCAAGATCTGCTTCAGGAAGAAGTTGAACAAGCACAATCATAGTAAAGAGTTGGACTTTCTTCTACAAAAAGTGGGAAACCACTGAGTGGTTTTGTGTGTGTGTGTGTGTGTGTGTGTGTGTGTGGTTTTGTTTGTTTGTTTGAGACGGAGTCTTGCTCTGTTGCCCAAGCTGGAGTGCAGTAGCGTGATCTTGGCTCACTGCAACCTCCACCTCCCGGGTTTAAGCGATTCTTCTGCCTCAGCCTCCCGACTAGCTGGGATTACAGGCACGCACACCACACCCAGCTAATTTTTGTATTTTTAGTAGAGACGGGGTTTTACTATATTGGCCAGGCTGGTCTCGAACTTCTGACCTCACGATCCACCCGCCTTGGCCTCCCAAAGTGTTGGAATTACAGGCCTGAGCCACCGGCGCCCAGCCCACTCAGTGTTTTTAATCCAAGAGATAAAATGCTTATATTGGAAAACTCCACCCCTTAGTAGTAGTCATAGCCTAATTGCATCATTGTTCTTTGCTGAACTAGTCTTCTTCCCCATCTCTGGAGTGAGTGGAAAGACCCCTGGAATTTTCCCAATCCCTAGAAGTCAGTTGAGTCCCTGAATACTTGGATTCATATGTATCTATGACCTTAAATGGCCCACTCCTAGACCTCCATCTAGTCTACTTCATTCATTCAACCAGTATTTACTGACTGCCTACTTTGCATTAAGCACTGCCTCCTATCAATCTAGTCTTTTGACTTCTTGAAGTCCCAGGCTCCCTACTATCAGACATCTCTCCTAGATCTGGGCCACACACGATTCTTTCAGTCTTGTGTGTGACTATGTATAGTAATAGCATGTAAAACAGAGATTTGACAAGGAGTTTCCATAAACACCCACAATGAAACTTGTAGGTGCGTCAAAGAGATCTTACATCACTTTCACACTTTGTGATTGGTTGTCCTATAGGAAGGTACCAGTTTCATGTAATCAATACCAGAAAGAACTTTTCTCTGGATGTTCACCAAAAGGTAGCCTAACAATAGGCTAGGCAAATATACTATCAGGATGCTCAATTTATATTTGTTTTGTACTATCAAATAAACAACACATCTGTCTAAAAATTGTTTTGTGGACTCCATGTTTTTTTGTTGTTCTTATTGGTTTTCTTTCTTTCTTTTTTTTTTTTTTTTTTTGAGACGGAGTCTCGCTCTGTCGCCCAGACTGGAGTGCAGTGGCCAGATCTCAGCTCACTGCAAGCTCCGCCTCCCGGGTTTACGCTATTCTCCTGCCTCAGCCTCCCGAGTAGCTGGGACTACAGGCACCCGCCACCTCGCCCGGCTAGTTTTTTGTATTTTTTCAGTAGAGACGGGGTTTCACCGTGTTAGCCAGGCTAGTCTTGATCTCCTGACCTCGTGATCCGTCCGTCTTGGCCTCCGAAAGTGCTGGGATTACAGGCTTGAGCAACCATGCCCAGCCTCTTATTGGTTTTCAAAGGCATTGTGTGAAATAAAGTAGTTTCTAACTGTCCCAGGGCTTAAATATTGTGACCTTTCATGAATTGTAAATATGTTTTTAAAATTTCATTTTCCATCACATGAATTTACTTATCCTCTCTCCCTGTCCTTGCCTCAGTATTCTGAAATGATGCAATAGTGACCCATAATAAATATTTCCTCACCAAACATTAGCTCTTTCCCATTCAACCCTGATTTATCTTGGCATATCACCCTCCTGCATAATGATTTAGGAATGTGCAGATTCTGTCTTAGTCATTGCTCTTGTGCCTTCGTGCTGGTAGCTTCTTGTTTTTGAGGGAAGAGCAAAGTGTTAGAATGACAAGCCATTCTGACAAGAGTTGACAAATATCTATCAGGACCATGGGGAGAGTGAAATCTTTCTGACAACTCTATTATTTTTCTTTATATCCAAGTTTTTAGGAGGGCAATCTTCCCTTCAGGAGGATCAAACTCTTCCCTCCTTTCCTTGCTCTACGTGAGAGAAAAGGAAAAACGTGGATGATTTGTAAAGATCTTTCAAGATATGACTTTTTTAAAACAAGTATTTGCAATACACAATTTAAAAGAGAAAAGTCCTGTGTTAGCTATCATAATTGTGAAAAACTGTCTATGCCTACAAATAAGGTGGCCTCAAATGCATGGTGATCATCATTTTCTCAACAAGAAGATTCTTCACCCTTTAAAAATTTTTAGCCAAAGTACATTTTTACAGTTGTGAGACATTGATAACATTGCTTCATATCTAGTGATCATAGTAAGTTTGTTGTTTAGTTACACATACATGTAAATTATATACAGAATTATAATTTATATATAAGGCTTCTTTTATTGCATTTCAGTAAATCATTCAAATTTTTCCATGCATTTTCTATGTGATTTTCTCTGGCATAACAGGGGACATTTTTGAGTCGTTTTCCTGACTCAAAACCAGGAAACTGACATTGGTATGATTCCTCCCACAATTTTCCTGAGGATGCTAATTTCACTTTCATCCAAAGTACTTGAGATCTAGCAATTTTTGAGTTCACTGGAAATTGTATTCCAACTTGCAGGTACTAATTCGCACAACTTTAGGACACCTTTTGTTTTATTGTAAAACATAACAAAATAGCTGGGCACGGTGGCTCACGCCTATAATCCCAACACTTTGAGGAGGCCGAGGCAGGCAGATTACTTGAGGTCAGGAGTTCAAGACCAGCCTGGCCAACATGATGAAACCCTGTCTCTACTAAAAATACGAAAAATTAGCTGCGCATGGTGGTGCACACCTGTAGTCCAAGCTACTTGGAGGCTGAGGCACGAGAATCGCTTGAACCCAAGAGGTGGAGGTTTCAGTGAGTTGAGATCACGCCGCTGCACTCCAGCCTAGGCAACAGAGTGAGACTCTGTCTCAGTACTACTATTACTAATAATAATAATAACAAAATACAAAGATATCCACAAAACATGTGAATGGCTCAATGGATAATTATAAAGCAAACACAGCTGTCCTAACCACCCAGAAAAAGAAATAGCATATTTCCAGGTCCTCAAAAGATCAAAACTCATTATTTTCCCTGGAGGCAATACTATCTTAACTTTTGTGATAAGAAAAGCATGAACAGCTTTTTTTATATATAAAATTATTATACTTTAAGTTCTGGGATACATGTGCAGAACGTGCAGGTTTGTTATATAGGCATACAAATGCCATGGTGGTTTGGTGCACCCATCCAACTGTCATGTACATTAGCTATTTCTCCTAATGCTGTCCCTCCTCCCTTTCCCCATCCCCCGACAGGCCCTGGTATGTGATGTTCCCCTCCCTGTGTCCATATGTTCTCATTGTTCAACTCCCACTTATGGGTGAGAACATGCGGTGTTTGGTTTTCTGTTCCTGCGTTAGTTTGCTGAGAATGATGGTTTCCAGCTTCATCCATGTCCATGCAAAGGACATGAACTCATCCTTTTTATGGCTGCATAGTATTCCATGGTGTATATGTGCCACATTTTCTTTATCCAGTCTATCATTGATGGCCATTTGGGTTGGTTCCAAGTCTTTGCTATTGTGAACAGTGCTGCAATAAACATATGTGTGCGTGTGTCTTTATAGTAGAATGATTTATAATCCTTTGGGTATATACCCAGTAATGGGATTGCTGGGGCAAATGGTATTACTGGTTCTAGATCCTTGAGGAATTGCCACACTGTTGTCCACAATGGTTGAACTAATTTACACTCCCACCAACTGTGTAAAAGCGTTGCTATTTCTCCACATCCTCTCCAGCATCTGTTGTTTCCTGACTTTTTAATGATTGCCATTCTAACTGGCATGAGGTGGTATCTCATTGTGGTTTTGATTTGCATTTCTCTAATGACCAGTGATGATGAGCTTTTTTTCACATGATGAACAGCTTCTTTAAAAAAACATCTGTTCTGTGTATATCTGCTTGTTGACTACAAAATACAAGCTCTTAGTCTGCTTCGTTTTCAAGTAGCTTTACAGGTTTTATTTATAATGATAACCAACACTTGCAGTGGTAAGGCCGTACTCCCAGGAATAATTACTAAATGCGTGTTAAATTTACCTGCTTCCTTGTTTACTGATTCTGTCATGGGACCTCTATAAACATCCAAAGCTAGCATTGATTGAGGTCGTTTCAGAATAATGTGTTTTCTCCCCGAAGTACCTTGTTCTTAAGTAAAGTAATTGGCAAATGTGTCCCATAATTTGAACGACTATAAAAGGAATGTGTAGAAGGTGACTCACACTTCTCTGAAGTCTAAATTTGAGCCAGTGTCTTCCACCGTATGCAGACCTATGTGGCGTTTCTTTTTTGATTTAAATTTTCTTCAATAGTAATGCATTTCAAATACGAAAAGTGAAAAGAATATAGCATGCACCCATGTTCTCGACAATATCCAGGTGTCACACATGATGTTATTGTATAATCAGTTATGAAAACCAGTAAAAAAACTTCAAAGAGGTGGTTACCTTTCTGATATTTTGTAAGTGTTCGCTTCAATTGCATCATCTACATTATTCTGAAACGTACCTTTTCATTACTCAGTATACTGTTTTTGATATTTAGCCATATTGTTACATGAAGATCTAGTTCCTTCTTCTTCAATGCTATAGAATCGTCTGTTATAGACATATAGTATACTTATAGTATATACTACAATTTACTTATTCATTTCCCTCCTGGTGGACATTTAGATCAATCTGGTTCCCATATTATATTGATGAAAATTTGCAAGTATACAGACAAATGTAAAGAGTTGTGCATTGAACAACCATACACCCTCCACCCAGATTCTTTAACATTTTGCTATATGTGCCTTATTACTCCACATATCTGCATTCTTTTATCCATTTATCCATCCATCCATCTTATTTTTTGCTGCTTTGCAAAGTAAGTTGCTATGTGTTACCGTCAAATGTAATGTTAGAGATGGAAAACAAAAATTCCAGAAATTAGGGGATGTTTGGAATTAGGGAGATGACTGAGACTGTACAGGGATGCCGTGAGAGAAATCTCTGTGGTGTGCGAATAGTTCCCCATCTTGATTTTAAATAATCATGGTGGAGGTTTCATGAATCTGAACATATGATCAAATGATATAAAATTATATACATGCACATTGTACCAATGTCAGTTTCCTGGTTCTGACATTGTTTCGAAGTTGTGGAAGTTGCAGTCATTGAGAGAAACTGAGTAATTGGTATACAAGACCTCTTTGTACTATCTTTGCAACTTCCTGGGAACCTACAATTATTTCAAAATTAAGATAATAGTAGGAATAATGAGATCATTTGAAGCTCCTGCACTTGTTAAGGTAGGGAAGTTGTGATCAGGAAGTGAGCAAGTATAAATAAATGAATCAAAAAGCCAACGGTGGCAAAGCAGAGAAATAGAATAAATCTGAGATCTTGAGATCATTATTGAGTCAGGAAATTAAACAACTCTTCTCGACCTCTTATGGGAGGTAATACATTTTTCTCTGTGTGTAGGCAACAGTATTCTTACTGAAATAAGCATGAAAGAAACCAATTTTTTAGCTTCTGAGAGCAAAACTTTTAAAAGAAAAACAAATTTGACAATGAATAGCATTGTATATATCTTTGTGTGTAGATGTGAGTTTTTCTAGAAATGCATCTAGGAATCAAACTGCTAGATCCAAAAGGGTGAACATCTTCAAATTTACTACATATTTTATGAAACCAAGAGGCCATCTAATGTAAGTTGCACCCAAAATGTTGTTTAAAATATTAAGAAAGCAGCAATTGTAAGATGGATTTGGATTCAGGCAATGTTAAAATGTGGCAGGGGGTCAGTACGTGTGGAGGTGGAGGAGGCATGTCTCAGAACCAATGTAACAAAGCAGGTAACTCCACATCCCTTTACAAAATGATTGCATACATTTTTACTCCCGCCAGCTGTATCAAAATGTGAATTTTCCACATCCTTATGAAGAAACTTTGATAATTCAATGGCTATGAGATGATTTTAAAAACTGCATTTCCCTAAGCACCTTTTCAAAATGTTTATGGAAGATTTGTGTTCTTTCAGGTATGAATTGCTATTCACAACCTTTGCCCATTTTTCTACTCTGTTTTGTCTTTTTTCTTACTGACTTTAGGAATTTTTTGTATATTCAGTTTCGTTTACTGCAGACATCATCTTTATTCTGGACTGTTTTCACGGATATTTTTAACATTGTTCTAATAGTCCCTCCCAACACCAGATCCACACTCTTTTATTTAAGTTGTATAACCAGTCTTAACATCTTACGGGTGTTTCATCTTTGTTCTTCTTATTCAAAATTGTTTTGGCTATTCTTGGCTTCAACATGTCTTTGTGAATTTTCGGGTCTGCTTGTCAAGTGTTATGAAAAATGATCTGCTTGAGTTTTGATTGAATCATTGGTTGTATAGATCAATCTGGAACATTTCCATCTTTATTATGGTGCTTTTTTCCATGAACCTGGTGTTCCTCTCCAAATGATCTTCACTTTTATCCTTTAGTTAAGTGTTATATTTGTCCCTATAATGACAGGTCTTTCAATACATTTATCCTATAGAAGCTTGTTTTCTGTTTGCTATTATGAATAAGACATTAAAATGATGTCTTCTAACTTATTGTTGAAAGTGTTCAAATATGCTAATTTTATTTGACTTTGTATTCAGAATGTTTTTTAAAAAAACATGATAGTTTGCCCTAGATAGTCTTGATTTTCATATATAGACAGTCATATCAAGTGCAAATTTGCTTCAAATGTTAAGAATTTCTCCTACTATTCCTAGTTGCTAACATTTTTCTTTTAACACATGAATGAATGTGAAATTTTACTGAATGTTTTTTTCTGCCTATATGAAGACGGTTATTTTTCAGCTTGAATCTGGTACATAATAACTTACGTTAATAGATTTTCTAATGTTATACTGTCTTTACATTCCTAGAACAAACTCTATTTGGTTATGGTTATCTGTTTGTTTCTATTCATGCTGCTAGATTTTTGTTTACTAATATTTTGTTTAAAACTTTTACACATAAATCTATAAATAAGATCGATATAACTTTTCTTGCTTGTCTTTGATATAAAGGTTATATTTTATTATAAAATCAACTTCACCATTCTTCTTTTTCTATTCTTTTAAAAATGTTTTATAAGAAATACGATTATTTGTTTCTTGAAAATTTATAGATTTTGCCAAAAAAATACCAAATGGCCCTGATAATTGTTTTGTTCTCTTCTTATTCCTGCTATTTACGTTCCACTAAACTCTGCTCATTTAGAAAACTCCACTTTTTTTCAGTTTACTGTTTATTTTTTAATATCCCAAGGTAAATGTTTCAATCGTATTCTATCTTTATTCCTGGCTAATATATGTACTTAAGATTACACATTTCCCTTCAAGTACTTCGTAAATATCTTAAGTGTTGATATTCATTCATTCATTTATTCACCATGACCCTACTCAAATAAGTTTGGATCTATGTATATGCTGTGGGTAGTACAATGAACATAGCTCCTCAACTTCATGAAGCTTGCATTCATATGAGGAAAGGCAAAAAAAAAATGCACAAATAAATTATGTCAGATAGTATCTGAATTATTCAGAAGCATGTTTTTAAAACTGCAAATATATAGTGAATTTTTCACATAGCTATCAAATTGTTTAGGAGTTGTCTTAGTTCATTTTGTGCTGCCATCACAGAATATCTGAGACTGTGTAATTCATAAAGAACAGAGACTTACTTCTCACAGTTCTGGAGTCTGGGAAGTCCAAGATCAAGATGCTGGCAAGTTTTGTGTCTCGTCTTTCTGCTCAGGATGACACCTGAAATCCTGCATTCTCTGGAGGGGGAACATATTATTCCTCACGTGGCAGAAGAGCACAGAGGCAAAGGGGGCTGAACTTGGCCTTTTATTATGGCTTTGATCCACTCATCAGGGCTCTGCTCTCATGACTCCTAAAGGCCTCCCCTCCCAACATTATCACATTGGGGATTATGTTTCAACCTGTGAACTTTAGAGGAGGCCCAAATATTCAAACCATAGTAGGGGTTTTACTTTTATTTTCCTATATGGTTTTAGAAAGTGGCCTAAATGCTATTGACACTTGCTTTATGGCCAATATATGGTCAGAGTTTGTAAATATTCCATATGGGATGGAAGAAAGTATATGCTCTAAATCTTGGGTGCAGGGTTGTTAATATTTTGCCTTATTCAATTTATTTCTGCTTCTCCTCTAACACATATGAGACGAACCCATGCCCTGACTCTGTGGGATGCCTTCAAAAACTTCATTGCTTTATTACTTTCCCAAGACAGAGTAAATGGCATATTGAGCTAAACCAGGAGAGAAAATACTGGGTACATGTAGCACCACGTCCATGTCTTCACCTGTGGTAGACATTACTAATCAATTATGGAGATTAACCCAGCCATCCTGACAATCACTTATCAATCGGAGTTGGCATGTGTAATAAAACCTTTTGACACAAGTGTCTGCTTTAGGGACAGACCACTTAATAGTTTGCCCTGGAAATCTTGACTTTTTCTTGAAACTTCTTTAAAATATATCTGGTAGGTATATCAGAAAAACTGTGGATTTTCTTATGCGAGAGTTAGCATTTTAAACAGTGAATAGATGTCCTAACATATCACCTATGGCAGACATTACTGAACTTTTCCACCACATTTTCTCATCCAGTCTGAACCCAGCCTCAGAATTTTCTCACCACAGCGTGTGAGACAACACTACAGATTTATTTGACTTGACATGTGAGATGAAACCTTTGATCATCCCAGAATTACTGGGCTTTGATTTGAATAATATGCTCCCTCTTCATCTGTGCAACTTTCATCCTTAAAATCAATGGTGACCGATTTCCTCTGAAGTAAAAATGGGGACATAGTCTTATAGAATATTCAAAATCTTGAAGAATTTACTCCTTTTCTCCATAGGTAATATTCCAGAAAGGGATATTAAGTCACTGTGCTGGAAAGGAAATCTCAGTCGTGTACTAGAAACAACCAAAGACAGCAAAGTCTAATTTCCGAGGATAAGGTTCGAAAAAAGAACAAAATCCAACTCAGCACAGAAGAAGAAACACATGCTTTCAGTTCTCAGTGGTGAGGGTGGTAATCCGAAACAGATATTAAAGGGCATAAGACATCTGGAAATCAGAATTTCTGAGACTGAGTTAGGAGCCCGACAATTTGCTGGGGCTGAATTAGAGAAAAAAAAATTTCTCCAGAGAAAGAAGCTGAAGGACAAAAATGGATATGAAGAAGCATCGCTTCATGGCTCAGGAACAAGGATCTCTCAGACAGGCTGGCTGAGCGCTGGCTTCACGTTAACCTTTCCCTTTGAGGCAGTTTTCACATCAGAGCATCCTGGCTTGGCTTCTAGAACTTCGTTCGGTAATGAAAGACAGAAGGAATGGTGAAGGGAACACTGGGCTCATTCGGGAAGAGGAAATGAAGGCGTGCAGGATCAATGATCTCCTTGACTAAGTACTTAAGAAAGACCACATCAAAAAGACATGATACAGTTGCAGTTTTTCATCAAGGAAGAGTGAAGATCAAAGGTTACTGGGGATAATCATTCAGTGAAAGGGGAACTGCCTGAAATACGGGAGCTGAATTAAAGGAAAAAAATCTACATCCACATCAACCTCAGGCCATCAAGAGAGGCGGGAGGCAAAAAATACAACCTCTTTCCTTAGTAGTGCAACCAGAACAGACAATCTCCATAGTCCGGTCTCAGAATTAGATTTACGCGTGGGCCCCCTTCTTCTGTTTCTAGTTTCTCCATATTTCATGATGTATTTTTGGGAAAAAAATACTTTTAATGATGCCAACTTGCCTCCTTTCAGCACATTAAAAAAGGAAACGATTGGCTGAGGCTGTCATGATGATGGGAATAATTTTGTCGCTGTGCAATTTGGCTCTTGCTCTAACGTGAAGTGCACATTTTCCTCCAATGTATTTTAAGCCAGAGACTTCTAAGTAAATGGGAGGTGGCTGATTTTATTTCTGTATGCAGCCAGCCTTCACTGGCACGAGCTCTGATTGGGTCCAATCAATTTTGCATTCATGCTGAGAAGCGAGTTGATCAAGTTCAAGGAACATCTGTATGTATTTATCTGAATGGGGTGCAAACAGCGGAGTCACTCCTTTGATAGGTCCCTCAGCCCTCCAGGGACGGCCACAAGATTTCTAGACAATGACCTTTGTAACTCTGGCAACTGCATTCCATCCTTAGACAAGTGCAAGGTCTCTTGCACATGCCACCATCTTTGTAATTTATAGGGTTGTTTTAAGGAGTCTAGCTCTGGCAAGTTTGAGCATTTATTAAGTAAATCTTCATTAGCTGGTTAAATGGCCTCCACAAAGTTACCCAACTGAATGTAACAGTGTCAGAATGTCAACCCATATATTACCATGCCATTTCCACAGTTACATCTGTCTTGGTCTTCCCCTTCTTTTTATTTCCCCTTTCCTAGCTGTCATAAATTTCATGTGCCAGCAGCTCTATGACTCAAAGAAGGTTGTAAACATCCTTTTGTTCAATTGCATGAGGATTTTTCCTCTTTATGTCAGCAATTAAATTTATGAGGGAAAAAAGTTCACTCTCTAAACCTAAAGAGACATAGTCAAGCTCAAAGTAAATAAAAAGAGAACACAATCAACAACTTATTGTTAAGTATAAACGAGGAGGTAGTGATCTTGGAATCCAAAGATGTGGCTTCAAATCCCAATGCCAACAAATGGCTATTGCCCGCGCTGGAGTGCTTGGCTCACTGGAACCTCCACCTCCTGGGTTCAAGCGATTCTCCTGCCTCAGCCTCCTGAGTAGCTGGGATTCCAGGCGTGCGCCACCACACCTGGCTAAGTTTTGTATTTTTAGTAGAGATGGGGTTTCGCCATGTTGGCCAGGCTGGTCTTGAACTCCCGACCTCAGGTGTTCCACCCGCCTCGGCCTCCCAAAGTGCTGGGATTACAGGCATGAGTCACCGCGCCCCAGCCCTGAGCTATCCTTACTCTGCAGGCTGTAGTTTCCTAGTCTCCAATGTGTAATGAATGGTTGCAATTTCATAGAATGTTGGGAGAAGTCACTGAGATGTCGTATATGAAATGAGCACCCCCCAAACGCCCAATCCCCTTCTCTTTTCTTTCTCCATGTGCACAGGGTGGACGAGCTGATTGAGTACAGGACCTATGTTATGTATGTCTTTATTATCTCAGGACCTGGAACAAAGTAGGTGCTCAGAAAATATTGAATGGAAGGATGAGATAATAAGCCAATTAACGAGAGGCATTGGGTTGCATTTTCACTCTTGGGTTCGATAACTTAGGTCTTAGGATGATGAACGTGATCTTGTGGATTGGGGCCAGACCATGCCAATGGCGGTCAATGGAATAGCAGCATGGGCAGATGGTTGGAAATGCAGAATCCCAGGCTCCTCCCCAGTCCTATTGAGTCAGAATCTGCCTTTTAACAAGATCACAGTGATTTGTGTGCACTTTAAAGTTTGAACATCTCTGGATTAGAGCCCTTGATTGTGAGGCTGAGTATGAGTTGGTTTCCCACATGAGCCAATTTGATTGGCACTGCTGACTGCGTATCAACTTCCCCTTGTATTTGGTCTTTCAGGAAGCCCCTTGTGTTAACATGGATAAATCAGGGCAAACAAATTCCTTTCACTGTGGGATGGGAGAAACAACCCTGTTCATGACAGGGCAGTAGTGCCATGTGTCTACCTTCACCTACTCTGTAGTAACATCCTTTTAAGTGGAACATTGACATCCCAATCCAGTAATAACCGCTTTTCATATGTAGCCCTTGCAGCAACCCATTTGGCAGCCGAGGCTCTGGAAGTTTTGGTCAGTTGCCTGAGACCACTTAGGTGGTAACTGAGAGCTGAGATTCAAGCTCGGAGCTGTCTGATTTTAAAGGGCTCTCTCTTAATAACTCTGCTACCTACCCTCCCAGCCAGCCCTGCGCTCAGCTGCCAGGTACCTTTCCAACAGCACAGCTGGGAGAGAGCTACGAAGCAGCAGATGCTTTTCCATTGGTACATCAGCATTGCAGAAGGCAGACGCTCAACCCCTGCAGTGCCTAGTTGGAAGAGGCGCACCTCCTTCCTCTGACCCGGTACCCTTTTGTGCTTTATCTCCTGCTGTCCTCCTTTGCACATTCCATGCCTCAGCACTTTCCTGAGGAGCCTAGGCTGTCTCCTGCCTCTGCATTTGCTCAAACCACTCCTTCCACCTAAGGGATCCTTTTCTCCACTTGCCCACCAGGCTAACAAATGCATGTAAGCATTCAAGGGTCTCTTTCTCAGTGAAGGTCTCCCTAAAGTCCCCAAGTAGAACTGAATTCTTTCTCCTCGGATCTCTCAATCAAAACAGGCTTCACACTGTAGAAAACAATGATTTCTTTCTCTCTTCCCTACTGACATGCGAGCTTGAAGACCAGGACCCTGTGAGGTAGTATGCTATCAGTACAATGTGGAAGCCAGACCCATCAGGGATCAAATCCCAAAGGCTGGCCGGGCGCGGTGGTTCACGCCTGTAATCCCAGTTCTTTGGGAGGGCAAGGCAGGCGGATCACAAGGTCAGGAGATCAAGACCATCCTGGCTAACATGGTGAAACCCCGTCTCTACTAAAAAAAATACAAAAAACTAGCCGGGCAAGGTGGCGGGTGCCTGTAGTCCCAGCTACTCGGGAGGCTGAGGCAGGAGAATGGCGTGAACCCGGGAGGCGGAGCTTGCAGTGAGCTAACATCGGGCCACTGCACTCCAGCCTGGGTGACAGAGCCAGACCCCGTCTCAAAAAAACAAACAAACAAACAAACAAAAAAATTAGCCGGGCCTGTTGACACGCACCTGTAGTCCCAACTACTTGGGAGGCTGAGGCAGGAGAATCGCTTGAACCGGGAGGCAGAGGTTGCAGTGAGCCAAGATTGCACCACCGTACTCCAGCCTGGGTGACAGAGCAAGACTCCATTTCAAAAAAAGAAAGAAAAAAAAATTCCCAGAGGTTGCATGATTTTGAGCAAGATAACAGATACCTCTCTGTGCCTCAGTTTCCTCTTCTGCAAAATGGAGATAATGCATAGCTACCTCTCTGGAATTTTTTAAATGAGTATGGAATGAATGAACACATGTAAAGCATTTGGAATCATGCCTGATACATAGTAGGTTTTATATAAGTGTTTGTTCCATAAAATGTTGTTTCTATCTTCACTTCTCAGTCACCTACACAGCAAGCATTCAGAAGGCAATTTTTCAAATGAATGAATAAATACATGAGTGCATTGGGGGCTGCCTTTATTGGTTAACTTTTGAAACTTTAAGAATGGAAAAGTGTTTGCAAAAGTATTCTCTGGTTTCTCAATATTTCTAATCTGTTCCCACAGATCTTATTCTAATACAAGAACCTACCTTTTTCATCCCTTCATTTTCTCTCCCTGGTGTTGATTAATGATGGTATCAGTATGTTCTCACCAGAATCTCTCACATTTTCCTAAGTCCGTATACAAACATGCAATCTGGGGGAGAATCTCCCTTATTTGGGTAATGTCAGCCCTGGCTCACGCATCCAGGGTAGTTGGAGGCGAGAACAGAGCCACCAACTCCAGCAGCTCCTGAAATAATCGCCTGGCTCTGCTGGCGTTCACACAGGTATCTCGCTCCACCGAACAGCTGGCCTTTATTTCTGTCCATGTGCCTCTCTTTTCATTTTGAAGGGAAGACAGCCTGTCAAACCAAATCCGGAGAGCCTGGCTGGCTGCAAGGATTTGAAAGGGCAGAGTTTTTATTTTTCTTTGCTTTCTCATGGTTTTCTGAAGACACACAAAACTATCTTAGTGTTTGGAAAGAGGCAATATAGCATAGTGGTTAAGTAGTTTGGAGGCGGACACACATGGATTGAAATCCAAATCTATGACTTGCTAGCTATACAATGCTGGGTAAGAGACAGAAACTCTATGAGGCTTGGGTTTTGTTTTTTCTTAGTTTTTTATTTCTTTTCCTAAACTATATAATGATTCTTATGATTCAAAAAAAAAAAGCTAAGGCTGGGTGAGTGACTCATGCCTGGAATCCGAGCACTTTGGGAGGCCAAGGGAGAAAGATCGCTTGAGCCCAGGAGTTCGAGACCAGACAGGGTGACATAGTTAGACCCTGATTCTATAAAACATTTAACAAAGAAAATAGTCAGGCATGGTGGTGCATTCCTGTGGTCCCAACTACTTCAGAGGCTGGTGTGGGAGGACGACTTGAGCCTGGAAGGTCCAGTGAACCATGATTGTGCCACTTCACTCCAGCCCAGCCTGGGCAACAGAGTGAGACTCTGTCTCCAAAAATTTATTTTAATTGAAAAAATCTCATAAACGAATTCATTCAAAATACTTAGCACTGTGCCCTACCCACAGTCAATCCTATTATAGGTATATACATATACATGTGTGTATATATATGTGTAGGCATATATATATAAATAAATATATCACATGTCCTATTTGATATCACTTCTTAAAATCAATTCTCTTTTACTCAAACACCTTTTGCATAGAAAGTACACACTACGTATTTGAACAGATGGATAGGCAGATATATAAATTCATGAAAGAAATTTTTTTATGTGTGTATGTGTGTGTGTGTGTGTGTGTGTGTATATATATATATATCAGTCAGGATAGGCTAAGTTATGCTGCAGTAACAAACAATCCCATATTGCTGTGGCTTAGAGGAAGGTCTATCACGAATTACTGAAGGTTCTCCTAGCTCCAGGACCCAGGCCTATGGAATGTCTACTCTGGAGTGTTGCCAGCATGGTAGAGGTAAAAAGTGGATGGAAAAAAAAAATCACATGTTGGCTGCTAACATTTCCACTTATAAGTGATATGTTCTATTTCTGTCCATGGTTCATTGGAGAAACCAAGTCGCATGCTCATGTCTAACATCAAGAGAGTGAAGAAGTACCATTCTGTATGTGCTCTTAGGAGGATCCAACAGCATTTGATAGAGTACTACCTTACTAACTTGTTATACTGTTGTAAACATGAGACCTCAGACCTATTTCTCACTGTCATGACTAGATAGTGTATAGATAACTAACCTTATATTAGGTGTCCTATGTATAAGTGCAGGACACATAACATTGGGAAAAGAGTGATTCAACCATAGTGTCCATTCATTGCATTTTCTAGGGCTGGGGGAATATGTAATAGCATTATAGTTACACAGAAAATATCATAGCTACATTTCCTTATGCAACAGGGAGCCTGTTTGTAGCTCAAATTTCAAAGAAGAATAACTAGCTCTTCTCACCCAAACACAATAACCAGCCCTCCCTGAGTTCCACAGAAGAATATTAATTCTACATGTGAAAGAGGACAGAGATGCAGCAGCAAAGTACGTGGGTGGGAGGGAGGAGAACCAAAGAGAGGAAGCAAGAGGGAATGGGTAAGGGAAAGTGAGAAGGGGAGGAGAAGGGGTTGTGAGAGAGTGAGCTCAAATCCTGCAATGAAATGCATTGGAAGAAAGCAAGCATCTGCACTATTATGGGTAATTCAGAAGCAAACTTAGGGCTTTAGAACAGAAGCAAAACATAACCGTTCCAACATACACTAAGACCATATGGGAACCACCGAAGATCACGGAGACCAGACCATGATAATTCCCTTAGCCACAGTGAATGAATAATCCTTGTCATGCCCTTAGCAAAGAACTGAAGGCTGAGATCAAGTTTTGGGGTGCCTGCTCTATCCATATTTCCTTCTTTGGAAGTTCCCCACCCATCCCTGATCCTATCTACTAAGTAGTGCTATTTCTACTGTAAAATCTATCCTTGTGGCCACAGATAAATGGATGAGGTGAGTCATGCGATCTAAGATGAATTAGTCCATAGTCTGGACAGAATCAATCAGATCTGTTCTTCACAAATCTAATGTAAAAGACATAGAGAAAATATATAGGCTCTTAATTTGTAACTTAGGTAGAATTCATTTATTCATAAATTTATGAACTAATGTTTATTGAATGCCCACTTACAGAAACAGCACCCTCAGATCCTGACTTCACAGTTTTCGTTCTCTTGTGGCTGTCCTTAATTTTATATCCCTGGTTGTTCATAAGATTGACAGGAGTTTACTTCAACTAATTGAATGGTTGTTATTCCATAGCAGGGGCTCTATTATCCTTAATTATTTTGGCATTTTAAGAAAATGTAAAATTAAAAAACATCTCCAGGTATTAGTCTATAAAGACATCAGACTTGAGAAGCTTTCCTCTGAATATTTCGGGGCAGGGATCCAGAGGAGAGAAAAATCAGGACATCCCACTGCATTTGCCAACCTCCTTATTGTATTCTGTCTTCACGGGGCTTGTTTATGCCTGGGAGTTCTATATTCCACATACAGGAAAGAGTGCTGAGCTCACATCCCCCTTCCCTGTCTATCGCAAAGCACATGCAAACACAACTGCTGGCAGATGCTTTGGGTATGTGAGAAAAGCAAGAGACAGACGCTAAATGGCACTTGTGCAAAAGTCACTAGCGTGAACACCCCATGACAATTGTCATCAGCTTCCACCCCGGATTTTCGGAGGGAGTCCCACCTTAAAAATAGCCTGTCTCTCTGTCCCCACAGGCACTTTTTTTTGGCATATTGCATGTCCCAATTTTTGGTTGAGAAAACACTACCACTTTACATCTACCGTACCCTCAGATGTACTCTGGAGAGGGTCCCGTTCCAGCTGATCATTTTCATGGTGGTGTGAGAACTTCCATCTTCGGAAACTGCATGAGAATAAGTGACTGAAGGAAAGAATAAGGGGAGGCGGGGAGAGGTTTGGCTAGGGCACTAGTCCCATTTTAATGATCTACAATTTCCAAGAAATAGTCACCCTGCAGTGACTTCTCATAGGATGGTTCTCTAAAGACCCTGAAATTGCCACCTGATTAAAACCTCAGTTTTCAGCCAGGGCTATCAGTGAAAAGAGCACATGTAATGGCTGGAATCATTAGGTAATGCTGTAGGATGTTTCTTTTGAGTTCCTCTGGGTTTTGGCACGTGACAGATGCTCATGAAAGGGCTGATGAGTTGACTGGATGTCAAAGCATAAAACTGAATGTCAGTCACTAGAGCAAACCCCACATACAGACTCCATCCTTGCTTTCTTTTGCATCTCTCTGCTTGAGCATGGTCAACCTTGATTCTTGCCCCTTCCTACCCTCGGCTCTTATCTAAGTTTGTTTTTAGACCTCTGTGAACTGCTTGTCAATGAATCCCATTTTGTAGTTGCTGCTCTTTGGGGCCCAGGGTTTAATACAAAGAAGTCAAGGGTGATTGTGGATGGCAAGGGAGTTCTCATTCTGTGCATAGAGAAACTGCAATGCAGACGGTCTATGGCTTCTGATGCTATGTTTAAGATGAGCATTTATTTTTTAATTTTTCACTATTTATTTTTGCAGATTTCCCTCCTCCAAGGAATAAGCATTTATGACCAAGGCATATAGAGATATATGTGGGGGCATGTATAGCACCCCACACAGCACTCTACAATCTTCTCCCAGGAGCAGCCCTCCTGGAAATTTAAGCCCTTCCTCCACCCACATCTCCTCACTGAAAGGTGGGTGGGGAGAATATGATTAAGGTGAATTTTCAACTTCATTTCTGTTGTCTCATGGAGATCTCCTGTGCTCTCCTATTGGGTCTTCAGCCCTGAAGGACTCAGATGGTGGTGGACCTTATAACACATGCATCCAGAGCATATTAAAATAATTTAATTTTTAAAATGAAATGTCTTTCCAAACACTAGGAATAAGGATTCTCTCCAAGGCACCTTTATTACAGTATTGCCCAAACCTTGATTGCTGTCATTCCATCATCATTAATTTTTGACATATTGCATTCCATAGCTATTAGGAATTAGTCATTTTTTAAAAAATTGTCTCATTTGATTTTTTAAAAATACACTTATTTTAAAAGGAAGCTTTGTTGTGCATCTCTATTTTACTTGAATAAAAATGTACTTTCATTATTAGGAAGGAAATTTTGATTCAAGACTCCACATGTCAAACCAGTTGCCATGTCAGTATGACTTGCCATTAATAGAAGGAAAGAGAGTAAAAATAAACATAATGATATTTTCACTTATGTTCATCCAAGTTGAATAAAATCTTTAAAGAGAATTTTCTCTCTCTGTCTCAGGATGCCTGAGGGTCTTTTCCACCCTGTCTTCATAAATCGTAAGGCCACATATATATTTAGCAAACATCTGTATAGCACTCACTGGGTGCCAAGTACTGTTTGAATGGCTTTACAAAGAGGAACACCGTTAATCCTTTCAACAATGTAATGAAGTGGAATATATTATTATTACTACCCCCATTCTACAGATGAGAAAGTTGACATACAGAACTGTGAGGTGATTTATATGAGACCACACAGCTAGTAGGTGGCTGAATTAGAATTTTTTTTTTTTCTTTTGAGACAAAGTCTCGCTCTGTTGCCCAGGCTGGAGTGCAGTGGTGCAATCTCAGCTCACTGCAACCTCTGCCTCATGGGTTCAAGCGATTCTCCTGCCTCAGCCTCCTGAGTAGCTACGATTATAGTTGCCTGCCACCATGCCCGGCCAATTTTTGTATTTTTAGTAGAGATGGGGTTTCACCATGTTGGCCAGGACGGTTTTGAACTCCTGACCTCAGGTGATCCGCTTGCCTTGGCCTCCCAAAGTGCTGGGATTACAGGCGTGAGCCACCATGCCCAACTTGAATTAAGATTTAAACCCATGTTATCTGGCAGCAGAATTTGTGCTTATCATGTCTGGAGCTCAGATTTTGGTTTAAAAATGCCACCCCCTGCTGAAAGGAGCCTCATTCTTTGAAGAAATGATTTACTCTGGGGTCTGGGGTAGAGACGTACGAAGTGAGTTTGGGTCATCCAATTGTTTCAGAAAGCAAAGAGGCATCAAAAATGTTGGAAATGTGTCAAAAGAGCCCCAAATCCAGGTTTATGGGGCTTGCAATAGCCAAATTTGGGACAATTTTAGCTTGAGAAGTGATAGAAGTTGGCTGTTATATGTTGAATGGCTAAATTTCATAAGTCTATAGGGACTTTTAGAGAGAAGAGGGAAAGAAAATGAAAGAACTTATTTAAGAATTTTTGTTGTTGTTGTTGAGATGGAGTCTCGCTCTATCACCTAGGCTGGAGTGCAGTGGCTCAATATCGGCTCACTGCAACCTTCACCTCCCTGGTTCAAGCAATTCCCCTGCCTCAGCCTCCCGAGTAGCTGGCATTACAGGTGCATGTCACCATGCCCAGCTCACTTTTTTTTTTGTATGTTTAGTAGAGATGAGGTTTCACTATGTTGACCAGGCTGGTCACGAACTCCTGACCTCATGATCTGCCCTCCTCAGCCTCCCAAAGTGCTGGGATTACAGGCGTGAGCCACCGCACCCAGCCAAGAATTCTTATACCAGCTAATACAGAAGGAGAAACGAAGGAAAGACAGAAAAAGCATCATTTTTTAATTTTTAGTTTTCGTGTGTACATAGTAGTGTATATATTTATGGGGTATCTAATATATTTTGATACAGGCATACAATGTGTAATAATCACATCAGGGTAAATGGGGTATCCATCACCTCAAGCATTTGTCATCGCTCTATGTTACAAACATTACAATTAGACCCTTTTGGTTATTTTTTAATTTTTAAATGTAATTAAAAATTACATTTACATTGACTGTAATCACCCGGTTGTGCTATTAAATACTAACTCTTACTCATTTTATTTAACTATATTTTTATACCTAAAATAATTATACTCATTTTATTTAACTATATTTTTATACCTATTACCATCCCCATGCCCTGCCACTACCCTTCCCAGCCTGTGGTAACCATTCTTCTCCTCTATCTTCATGAGTTCAATTGTTTTAATTTTTAGTGCCCACAAATGAGTGGAAATATGCAAAGTCTGTCTTTCTGTGCCTAGTGTATTTCACTTAACATAATATCCTCCAGTTCCATCCATGTTGTTGCAAATGACAGGATCTCATTCTTTTTTATGGCTGCATAGTACTCCACTGTGTATGCATACCACATACTCTTCATCCATTCATCTGTTAATGGACACTTAGTTTGCTTCCAAATCTTGTCTGTTGTGAACAGCTCCAGCCAACATGGGAGTGGGGCTATCTCTTTGATACGCTGATTTCCTTTCTTGTGAATATATACGCCTATCAGTGGGGAAAAGTATCATTTTTAAACTTGCAGTTTAATAATTATTTCAGGCAGGTGTTAGCAATAGATGCTATAACCATTTGGAGAAAGATTGGTGGAGAAAAGAGATCTTGTCTAGTTCCAACCTCAATCATGGCTGCCTTTGTAAAGTAAAGGAGGGTAAATTGTGTCTTCACAACAGGTGACCAGCTGTCACTGCCTTGACCAAATGACACACTTCTCTTCATTGATAGTGTGACGCCCTTATGTTATTTACCTCTGAATGTAGTAATGTAATGCCACATGAAGTGCAGAGCACCCTCTAAAAAGCCTCCTTGCTGAAAAGGTAAAGCGTAAATCTAATTCACAAAATTAACCTGAAGCGAACCTCGATCTCATTTAGGTTCAAATTCCAGTTTACAGAAAATATGCGAGACAGAGAAAAATGTCAAATAACAACACGGGAAAGCGACTTGACAAATCCAGAATGTGGGACATTCTGCAAGACAACTGCACTCTACGTGAGATCAATGTCATAAAAATGTAGAGGCGGTTGTGGCGGGTCTAGATGAAAAGATGCTACATGCAGTGACATAGTAGATATATAATGCATGGATCTTGATTGAAGTGTCACAAGAATGCATTTTTAAAAATCTGTTAAAAATGCATTCTTGGGACGAATGAGGAAATTTGAATGTGGATATTAGATGATACAGAATTTTCATTTTCTTAGGTGTGATAATGGTGTTGTGGTTGTAGAAGGGAGAATGCCTTTTTCCTAGAAGACAGAAGTATTTAGGGGTAATGAATCATGATGCCCGCAGCTTCACATAGTGCAGAAAAAATACACACACATCCATCAAATAGGTATGATAGAGTATTCCTACCAAAATGTTAGCCGTTGAATCTAGGCGCTATTTATCGCGTTACTTTTACAACTTTTCTGAATATTTGAACATTTTCATTATAGCCGGTTGGAGAAAAATAAAACTTGTACTTTTGATGGCCCTGTCCTGCTGCCTGGAATTAGAGAAGAGGCTGTGATACTGACAGTCCATATCCTAAAGTCACCTCATTTACCCCCATGTGGTCTTCAGGAGGCCACACATCAGGGACACGTTGGACCACCGAGCTCCAACAGATGAGGAAGTGTGTTTGAGCTGCAGAGTTGAGATGCTGTTCTCTCCTCCCAGCCCTTTCTGCTGGAGTGGGGAGGCCAGCATGCTCCCCTTTGTTATGGAAACGCCCTGGTTTGCTGCATTGCTCTCACCCACCCCTGTAGACCTCAGTGCCTTCTGTAGACAATGGCTGCAGGGTTCTTCTTATCCCCACCCACCCTGTAGCTCCAGCCTGTCTACACAGAAGGTTAGAAAGGGATTCAGAATCATTCGGATCCTGCAGCCTCCTTTTGTTCTGAACTGTCCTCCTTTCTTTTCCTTTCCTCTGAAGCACAAAGACCAGCTGTGGCATTCATTTGCTGATAATATGCTGTAAATCTGCCTGGCCTGAGACCGGCCGCAGTGCCAGGCGGCAGGTAAGAGGTGTGCACCGCAGGGCTCTTGGAATTAGAAGTTAAGGCCCGGTGTCTGCAGCCCGGATGGCTATCATGAATCTTTCTATCAGAACACTTTCTCTGAGATTAGGCTGCATGCCACCAAGCATATGCCCGCCCCTCAACTGCCCAGTGGGAATTGGGCTGAGCATCTTCCCTGAGCCTCTAATGTCTGGCATTTGGAAATGTACTGCTGGCTTTGGTGAGAACGATGGGTCACAGGAGAGTGGAGCCCAAGCTGACCCCGTACAGAGGGCGACCAGCAGCCAACACGGACCTTCCATCCCCAGCAAGACGCTTTGCCATTTCTCCTAGTTGCCTCCCGGACACTGAGCTTTCTTCCCAGTTGCTAAAGGGCATGTCTACCCGTGCCTGTTGGTCAGTAGCCAGGAAGTCCTGTATGAGAGCTAACCTCAGTTCGTTGTGCTGTAGCTTGAACCGATTTCCTTGTTTTCCTTTTGACTGATTTTGCGCTTGAAGAATTAAACTGTACTGCTTTAGACCTTCCCTTAGAGTGACTAACCCATCTCTGTTTGCCTAGGACTTTCCTGGTTTTACCACTGAAAGTCATTCATCTGTGAAAACCTCTCAGCCATCCTCCCTTCCTTCCTTCTTCCTTCCTTTTTCCTTCCTTCCTTCCCTCCCTCCCTTCCCCCTCCTTCCTTCCTTTCCTTTCTTTCTTTCCTCCCTCCCTTCCTGCCTCCCTCTCTTTCTCTCTCATTCCTTTCTTCCTTCCTTCCTCCCTCCCTCCTTTCTCCCTCTCTTCCTCCCTCCTTCCTCCCTCCCTCCCTCCTTTCTCCCTCCCTCCTTTCTCCCTCCCTCC
>NW_012104143.1:796878-801916 GCF_000951045.1 Mandrillus leucophaeus | reverse complement strand
CCCAATAGTAATCATTTGCAGCTGTTCTATTTTTCTCCTCATCCACCCCACCCAGGAGATGGTTGTCAGTGTCAGCAATGGTGAGTATTTTGTTTACTCAGGCGGGCAGGGTACTCCATGCTTTTCATGCCTCATCTCATTCAGTCCTCACCACATCCTCTGAGGGAGGTTCCTCACCTCCATTTATGGGAGAGGAAACTGAGACAGACAAAGGTTGTGGACCTTACCCAAGGCCATGCAGCCAGAGAATGGAGGCGTTGAGTTTGTAGCCTGGATTAGAGGGGTTTGACCCCAGAACTATCTCACCCAACCAACTCCAGACACAGATCCCAATTATCTACTATTTCGAAGAGCTAGACCAGGGTCCGTGGGCAAGACCCAAGGACCGGAAGTTAGGGGACCTGTGTTCTAGTCATTCTCCATCTCTCTGTGGATGCAGAACCAAAACTTCAACACAACTCTCCATCTTTGACATTCCCTCCAGAGCTCTTGGTGCCAGCCCTGCCTCCATTTCTCCCGACTTCTTCCCACTGCCAACACCACCCAGAGCTAGTACCTTTCCCAGAAGCCCCAGGCTGCTTCCTGTGGCTGAACAAGCTGCTTCTTCCAACTGGAACACCTCTTTCTCCCATGCAGACATCCACGAAAGCTCAAGTCCTACAGCCCAGGGTGTAAAACAGGCCAACCTGCCCAGCCTCTTACCAGCTTGCACAGGCTTCTGCCCTTACTAGCTCTGGAGGGCCACAGTCAAACAGTCATGGTGAAACCTAGCCCCTTGCCCAAGTTTCTTACTCTCTTGTCCCTCAGTGTTCTCATCTGTAAAATGGGGATGATGAAGATGCTGATCATGGCCTAGGTCCATAAGGAAGCTTGCAGGAAGAGCTAAACAGGAGGAGATAAAAAGCAAGGTAATAACAATTGCAAACACTAATATAGGGTTCACTCTGTGCCAGGCACTCTTCCATGCACGTTGCCTTTGTTGGCTCCTTGAATCCACACCAGAATCCTTGAAAGTATTATCATTCCCAGTTTACAGAAGGGGGAAATGGGGGGACAGAGAATAAGTGACTGGCCTGAGATCTCCTAGCTATGGAGGAGTGGCTCAGGAATTGGAACCCACACGTGCTGACTTGAGAGGCCAGGCTTTTAACCACTGTTTAGATAGCTGCTAATGCTTGGCAGAAGATGAATGGGGGATTGTGATTGGGGGTTGTTTCAAGGGAAGGTTACCAGGGAAGGCCTCTCAGAGGACGATTGCCTGGTTTGAGACTTGGATGATGATCAGAAGGCAGGTAGGGGATCATCTAGCTTAGCAGACCTCCGTCTTAGCTGCTCATTAGTATCATCTGAGGACAGGTTTGAACCCTGCAATGTCTGAACTTCAGCCCAGAACAATGAAATCCCAACCTCCGTGGGTGAGCCCAGGCCTCAACACTTTTTGTTTGTTTGTTTTTGAGACAGAGTCTCGCTCTGTCGCCCAGGCTAGGGTGTAGTGGCATGATCTCAGCTCACTGCACCCTCTGCCTTCCGGGTTCAAGCAATTCCCTGCCTCAGCCTCTTGAGTAGTTAGGATTACAGGCGCCGGCCCCCACACCAGGCTAATTTTTGTATTTTTAGTAAAGACAGCATTTCACCATCTTGGCCAGGCTGGTCTTGAACTCCTGACCTTGTGATCCACCTGCCTCAGCCTCCCAAAGTGCTGGGATTACAGGCTTGAGCCACCGCACCCGGCCCCCTCAGCAATTTTTTAAGCTTCCTAGAAGAGTCCCACATGGGACCAAGCTTGAGAACAGCTGATGTTGGGGGCTGGGAAGTAGGGGGGAGGCATCGCAAGGAGCAGGGACGCCCCACCTTTCCCTGGGAGGAGCAATCCCCGCTTCCTGCCTGTGGTCTCCTATTGTTCCCATAGCGCTGCCCTGATGAGCAAACAGAGAGAGAGAGAGAGGAATTAAAGCTCCATTTAGGGGAAAGGTTAACAGCAGCTTTCGCCTTCCTAAATTCCATGGAGGACAGGAGGGGGCTGAGTCGATGCGGCCACCCGTCAGGCCTCCAGATGACAAATGACATTCGGAACCAGTATCTTCTCAGATACTTCTAAGCTGACCCTTGGAGATAGCTAATAAAAGATCAACCTGCCCTCCAAGATTAACGACTCCCGAGTTAGAGGGAAGGAGGGCGGGCAAGGGGGGGCTCTGGAATCCTTGGCTGCCCCCAAGTTTCCAGGCCTTCCGCCTGATGGTGAGGAGGAGATGGAGGAACAAAGAGGGCTCCGTGGGGAATCTCACAGGGCTGCACCCTGCAAGCCCCCAGCCTAGGTGGAGCTGCTCCTGCCCTGCTGCTGCGGGGCCCATCCAGCCGCTCCCTCCCAGCCCCGCCCCTGCCAGCCAGTCTCCCTTTGGCACTCAGCCACATCTCTGCCCCTCCGTTTCTTGCTTTGCTTTTTTGAAATGTATTTCCGTCTTGCTGTGGGTCTCTGCGGTCTCCCTGTGCGACTCCGTCCATGCCTTTTCCAGCTTTTCCTCCCTGCCTCCTCCTAACTCACTCTTCTCTCATCTTTTTGTTTCTCTATGTTTTGCTTTGTCTCTCTCAGCCTGTCTTCCCATCTCTCTGCGTGTGTGTGTGTGTGTGTGTGACTTATGTTTCTTGCTCTGTCTTGCCCTGTTCCCCATCCCACTTATTCTTTTTGCTTGTCTCTCTGTCTCTGACTCTCTGCATCTGTCTGTATCGGTCTCTCTATCTCTGCGTCTGTGTGTCTCTTTCTGTTTCTGTCTCTGTGTCTCTGTCTCTTTCTCCGTATCTCACTGTCTCTGTCTTCATGTTCCTGCGTTTCTACCTCTGTCTTCTGTCTCTGTGTTTCCGTCTCTCCGTGTTTATCTCTGTGTCTTTCTGTCTCTGTGTGTCTGTCTTCATGTCGCTGTGTTTCTGTGTCTCTGTCTGTGTGTCTCTAGCTTCCTCTCTCTGTCTCTCTGTGTCTCCATGTCTGTGTCTCTGTCTCTGTGTCTCCATCTCTATATCTTTGTGTCTCTGTCCCTGTGTCTCAGTCTGTGTCCCTGTGTCTCTGTCTGTGTCTCAGTCTCTATGTCTCCATGTCTGTGTCTGTGTCTCTGTGTCTTCTCTGTGTCTCTGTCTCTGTGTCTGTGTCCCTGGCTTCCTGTGTGTCTCTGCCCGCCTCACCCTTGAGGTTCCCTCCCCCCGGCTCTCTGCATGGCCTCCTGTCTCTCCTTTGCTTTCTGTTGTCCCTGCTTCCATCTGTTTCCTTCTCGGTCCCTGTCTCTTTGTCCTCAGTCTTTCCCAAGTTTGCATTGAACTCACATCTTTGCTCTCCTCTCCCTCCCTCCCTCCCTGTCTGCTTCTCCTCATCCTTGCCCTCTTAGGAGAGAGGCCTCTTCTCACTTTGGCGATAATCCGGGAGGCCTGGCTGGCTGGGGGCGGGGAAGGGCAGCTGGCTGGTCCTGCTCACCCAACAATGCCCCAAGTCCATCTTCTGCCTGCTGGGGGGCGCTGAGTCTGAGCTCGTCCTGCTGGTTGAACCCTGCAGGATCCCCATTGCCTCCAACACTCTAATTCCAGAGCAAAATACAGAGAAGACCTCTCATTCCTTAACTCCACTTTGCCCCGTCATTGTTAGCAAGAGCTCGTGTCCACAACTGAGAAATCCCAAGCCAATTGTGAAGCCACAGACATACTTATGAATTAATAACTACAGCTAAGATTTACTACTTGCCTATGGCCTGCTGTGTGTTCTGTGCATGCAACTCACTTCCACCAAAATCCTGCAACGTTGATATCATCATCCCCATTTTTCAGGTGAGGATCAGAGAGAGGGTCAGAGAGGTTAAGAAACCCACCCAAGGTCACACAGCTAGCAAATGACAGAGGCAGAATCCAAGTCCAGTCTGGGTGGGCGTGAGGATCATGCCCTTCCCACTGAGTCTTTCAGCACTGTGCTATCCAATGAGGTAGCTGCTGACTACCCGAGGCTATTTAAGGTAATTAAAATGAAGCAAAATTAAAAATGGAATCTCTTTGTCACACTGACCACATTTCAAGTGCTCAGGAGTCACATGTGGTCGGAGACTGCCCTACTGAACATTACAGACATAGAGCATTTCCATGAATGCAGAAAGTTCTATTGGACAGCAGTGTTTTCAATAAACATGGAGGAGTCTTTTGTGGGAGAACAAAAGAAAGCAGAATAATATTGAAATAGCCCTGGGTCACTCCCGGGTTCCAGCCCTGGCCGTGTGTGAAGTTTCCTGGAAGACTCTGAACTGAAACAGCCATCCCTGCTTCTGAGTACCTGCCAGTGGCATCACCTATGCCAGGCAAACCTTCCTTTACTACCCTGCTTGTGTCGGAACGACTGCAGAGGAACGTGAGGCTTTCATTAGGGGTAGAAGAGGGGCAGATGTGTATATTCTTCCAGAAGGCAGAAAAAGCACAATCTTACGCCAGAAATTGAATTTTCTTATTTCAGCTGGTGTCCAGGGCTTTGAACCCTTCCGCAACATGAACAGCTTATCTTGTTCCACTCGATCAAAAACATTTCATCGTGCCGGCTCCTTCCACAAGGTCACCTTGAAATCGTTTCCCTGCTCGAAGCATCCTGAACCTTCCTTAGCCTAATAGAAACATTCTTGAAATCGGAGTAAACTGGACTTGTTCAGCCCTGCTCCCCCTCTCCAGCAAAATTGTATCTCGCCTCTCTGTAACAAGTCATGAAAAAGAGGGAAATATTTACAATTTCTTGCAAGCTCACCAAGCTGGGCAATTGGAATACCCCAGCATCTGCTGGCCCCACCTGCTCCCATCAATAGTCTTGACTTCATGCAAATGTCTCTTCAGGCAGCTGGTGTCTCAGTGGTTCTTCCAGCGTTGCTCAAGAATGGGTTCTCTCCTTTAGCTTTCAGGTATCCCTGAGCTACTCTTCTAGGCACTAGTCATTCCCGCCATAGAGCTCTCTTCTGCTGCTCTCTCTGCCCCCAGCCTGGGCTCCAAAGAATCCCTCTAGCTTTGATGGTTGCCATTCTAAGCCCAC
>NW_012104143.1:785782-795898 GCF_000951045.1 Mandrillus leucophaeus | reverse complement strand
AGTGGCACGATCTCGGCTTACTGCAAGCTCCGCCTCCTGTGTTCATGCCATTCTCCTACCTTAGCCTCCCGAGTAGCTGGGACTGGGACTACAGGCGCCTGCCACCACGCCTGGCTAAAATTTTTTTGTATGTTTTTAGTAGAGATGGGGTTTCACCATGTTAGCCAGGATGGTCTTGATCTCCTGACCTCATGATCCGCCCGTCTCAGCCTCCCAAAGTGCTGGGATTACAGGCGTGAACCACCGCGCCCGGCCCGAAATAGGGTAATTCTTTACTAAACTGACCTAACGGGGTTTTCGTTGAAGGTAGACCTTCAGCCTGGGGTTAAGTTACCCAACCCCTCTGTGCGTCATTTTCTTCATCTTTAAATCAGCGATAATAATATTGACCTTATAAGTGTGAAGACTGAATTAGTTGAGTCAGTTGAGGGTGGGAGATTTTCCATAAACTGACTCAACAGGATTCTTCCTAAAAATGGAATAAGTGGGCCTGGAATAAGGACAAAGACCAAGGTCAGGACCTATTCAGACAGAGGTCTTTGAGAAGCCTGACTACAGTCAGGTCAAGTTGAGAATCTTTGTCAAGCGCATGTGCAATGCAGCCAGGTCACCTTGGTTTGAATCCTAGGTCTGTCGCTAGCTGATTGGGTGACCTGAGGTTAAGTTACCCAACCCCTCTGTGCCTCAGTTTCTTCATCTTTAAATCAGGGATAATAATATTGACCTTATAAGGGTGAAGACTGAATTAGTTGGTTCTGCTTTTGTTAAAATTATCTGTTTGTGTTCTTTGGATACAAACATGCCTCCAGGAGCCAAACGCAACGGCTCCCACCTGTAATCCCAGCACTTTGGGAGGCCAAGGCAGGAGGATCACTTGAGCCCAGGAGTTCAAGACCAGCCTGGGGCAGCATAGTGAGACCCTATCTCTACTAAAAATAAAAAAATGTAGCCAGATGCTGTGGCTCACACCTGTGGTCTTGGCTACTCAGGAGGCTGAGGTGGGAGGATCGCTTAAAGAGAGTAAGGATGCAGTGAGCCGTGATCCTACCACTGCACTCCAGCCTGGGCAACAAAGTGAGATCCTGACTCTAAAAATTAAAATTAGAAATTAAAAAAAAAAAAAGCCTCCTGGCCTGGTTTAAACCATCGCCATCACTCCATGCTCAAAATCTCTCCTCCTCCCCTAGAGGGCTTTGTCCCTGGATATTTGCATTATCTGACCTTTTTTGCCCCATCTTCTAGCAGGCTTTTCTAGACCATTCAAGCCCCCAGTAGACTTCCTTTCTGGCTGTCATCTATCCTGTTTGGCTGAATCCTTCCCATTCACCCTGACCATCTGCAATCCGCACGTACTTTGCCTTTCTCAGATTTTCCAGCCTCCGTGCAAATCCTTACTCTGAGATCCTGGAACTCATCTACTGCCCCACCCTACATCACTTCTTGCTGGGCTGTCCCTAGGGACACATTCCTGTTGTTTCAGCCCAGCGTCTTGCTTGGGACCCAGAATGAGCGTGGATCCACCGTGGACACACCAAGGCTCAGAAACAGCCCTCCTGCTCCCAGCCTGACCCCAGTGGGATGGAATGACCAGACCCCCTCCCTCCTGGCCTCCATCAGTGAACAGAGATGCCACAGGCATGGACACAGGAGCCCCTCGATACCCAAGTGTACTCCGATAGTACAAAGTGCTGACAGTTTCAAGGAGGACTTTTTTTTTTTTTTAACAGTAACCTCTAAATCCCTTTCCAGGCTGCAGGGACTCATGACTTTTTATTTAGTATGTGCTCTCCCTCTCATTCGGTTCATTGGCTTCAGATTTATTATCTCGCATTTGTCTGTGTTACGTTACCGTTTCCTCTGACCGTTTGAGTCACTCACAATAACCCAGGCCAGTCCCATCCCAATCTATTTCTGGGTGTGTGCCTGTGTGTATAGGCCTGTTGTTCCTATCAGAGCAGTTTCAGGGATGGGGTGGGATGAAGACGGTGCCCTGTTGCAGTTATAGAGGGAGGAGACTTACTGCTGCAGGAACTGTGTTTCTGCCCCTTTCCTGATGTGTAAATTGGGAATGATAGTCACCTCACAGAGTTATTGTGAGCCAAATCAGTATTCAGAAGCCCGCCCTGGCATGTAATAAATACTGTATCAATACAGGCTATCATCACTGTCGTTGTTATAACAATGGCTCTAGAAGCTATAACAGATGAAGAGCCAAGATTCACAAAAGGATACAATCATGGCCACCGTTACTAAGTACCCGTTGAGTTCTAAGTACTGTGGGCTGAGTACATCATTTTTTCAACAAACTAAAAGCTCTCTCTTTTCCTGTCCTGATTTTTTTTTAATGCATGTTAAATTATAGGGCAAAAGATCTGTGAAGTGCTAGATAAAACAGGAAAGTAAGAGTGGCTAGCAGTGCCTCTGATACATAGTGAGAACTTCATAAATATTAACCAAAGAATGACAAATTGGGCAAATGACACCGTACCTCACCCAGAGCAACTACTCTTGACATTTTAGTGTGTACGTTTCCAGATATTTTCCTGTACATACGATTATACTTTTTTTATTCTTTTACAAAAGCAAGGTCATATTGTACATAATTATTTGTAAATCACTTTTTATTCCCACTCACCTATTTATTGTGGTCATCTTTTCATTTATTACAGTCATCTTTTCATGGTGGTAACTATGGTAGAAAGAATATACTGTGATTTTGAATTCTCTAGTGTTGACCATATCAGGGTAGACCCAAGGAAAAAAAGATGTTTTTAATTCACAGAGTTATTAACTGTCTAGTTAAAAATGAGAATATAAAATTTAAGTTTTAAAAACCTCAAAGAAGCGTATATCAGTGATTATTGTGTGGTACTTGAATTAAGGTACAGATCACACACACACACACACACACACACACACACACACACACACACAATGGGTATTAACACTTTTGAATATCTGCATGCTGTTTGAATAAATGGATGTAACGTATTATACTGAATTCCTACTTGATGGATACTTAGGTTATTTCAAAAGTGTGACCAATTTGATTGGCAAGCCTCAAGTCATTGAGGTAAAACCAGAAAAATATATAATCTTCCAACAGCTGCTGTTAACTCTGCCCTTTCAAATTTTTCCTATCCCGTTACCTAGCAGGCTTCCTCAAGGAAATCACTAGCCTAGTTCAGACAGATACATCCTAGTATTAAAAGTCTCTGTTTGAACTTGGTTCTGAAGATTCAGTCTTGGTCACTGGACAATGTCAATTTCACATACTATTTAAAGTGTCCTTTCCCTTCATCCATCTTCCGTTCCACTTGCAAAGCTGGGACTTGAAAGAAAGTGGACCTAGTCTCCTATCAGCCTTGTGGTCAGTCTGCACCATTATTGTGTCCCAACGTCTTCTTGTTTAGCTCAGGAAGCACTAAACTGGTCAGCAAGCACAGAGAGAGAGAGAGAGAGAGAGAGAGAGAGAGAGAAACTGGCAGCCCCTTCTTATAAATGCCTCCCAACTCAGTGAGCTATTTTCTTGGTGCCTCCCTCATTTTGCAGCGAGGAGTAGCACCTCTGGGAAAGTCAGCGGAAGTAGGGAGAATCTCTCTGCACCAACGTTGCGCCTCTCCAAAGGATAACTTCACTCTCCCTCCCTGACTTATATGTTCTGTGGAGCCTGCATTGCAAGGAATCAGCATTGCTTTAGCTGAAGTGGCTCCTCTATCCCATCGTATGCTGAAGGTGCTCACATTGGCTTGTGAGGGCCAATTGTTAGTATCTCTTCCAAACTCCGCATTCAGCAAGGGCACACTGGAAGCTCAGAATCAGCCCTGGTGGGAATATTTACAACATGGAAATTTGTATCATCTGACAACCCCCCATCTCCACCTCCACCCCATAGCTGATGGTTAAACATTACCAGCACACCACTACCTGAAACCTAACCTTTCAGGGAGAAGGCTGGCCAAATATTGATGGTTACTATACTTAAAATGTGGAATGCTTATTACCTTTTGTTCTCAGCCTTTAGAGGCCAATGATGGGAAAGATCACATCGTCATAAGAAGAATTTCATCTTCATGATGCTTTGATGAGCAACTTTTTACATTTAATCTGCCCCATTTGAGTGATTATTTTCTTTGGCTAAATTCCTAGAAGCAGAAATGCTGAATCCAAAGGTATGCCTAGTTTAAAGTTTCAGATACTATGGTTCAAACATCCTTCAGAAAATGTGAACCGATCTACACTCCTATCACCAACTTACCTGGTATACTGTACCCTTACTGCAAGTAAATACCATTATTTTAAAATCTGATTTTTACTCTTTTATGCAAAGAATGTGATTTGTTTTCATCTGCATTTCTTTGACTCTCAATATGTTTGCATAGTTTTCTGGAGCATTCATGAACACCATTTCCTAAATATGCTTTTTTTTTTTGAGACAGAGTCTCTCTCTGTCACCCAGGCTGGAGTGCGGTGGTGCTATCTCAGCTCACTGCAACCTCCGTCTCCACCTCCGTTCAAGCAGTTCTTCTGCCTCAGCCTCCCGAGTAGCTGGGACTACAGGCACCTGCCACCACACCCAGTTAATTTTTGTATTTTTAGTAGAGACAAGGTTTCACCATATTGGCCAAGCTGGTCTTGAACTCCTGACCTCAGGTGATCCACCCCCACCTCGTCCTCCCAAAGTCCTGAGATTACAGGCATGAGCCACCATGCAGGGCGTTTTTTTAAAAACGAATTTCTAACAAGGCAGGTGAGAATGGCAGCCACAGAGGAGGACGGGGAATGGGAGGGCTGCCTGTCAGATAATACCCAGCTTGCTCCCACCTGCCCTGAGCTCTGTCTGAGCAGAACAGTGAAATCTGTAAGTCTTGGAGCAACCTTCTTAGAGGCCATGCTTTAATTAAAACCTTTCTCACATGATACATTATCTATAAAAGCAATTCGGTTAGAATATTGATTTTGCTCTGTGGTTACAGAACTCCCATAGGAAGTCTTATTCCTTTATCTGTGGCTTTCTGGTCATAGTATCTGCAAACTTCTTTGTAAGGATGTGTACTCACCCACACTCATGTGCCTGGACACACACACACACACAAACTCACACTCTCATTCAGACACATGCATAAATACGCACATGCGTAGACACACAAGCACACAGACAGCCATTCAGATTCTTGCACACACTTGCATAGGAACACATGCACACGCAGACTCACATACATGGAGACACACACACTCACACTATGCTTAAAAACACAGACACACTCATACACATGCCACACATATACATACATATCTACATACACATGCACACACTTATTCAGATACACGCTCATACTCACATGCCTGGAAACACATACAGAGACACACTCATACTGACACACACATACACGCATGCATGGACACATATGTACACCCATCCATACAGTCTTTCCTCCCCTTTACACACATTGTTGCTACTGTATTCAATATCCTCCAGCTTTTCAAATATGCCATAATTGTTCTTGCCTCAAGACCTCCATGCACACCATTTCTTCTGCCTAGGACCCTTTCCCCTCTCCCTGTCACTTGACCGACTCTTATGCATCCTTCATGTCTTGGTGGAAGAGTCACTTCCTTCAGACATCTTCCCTGCTTCCCTGAGCCACCTTGGAGCCTCCTGCCATTCTGGCACTCACTGAGGTTTAGAATCATTACTCCATGAGGGTGGAGATTGATGTCTGCCCTGCTCCTTGCTATGTCCCAGGCCCTGGAAAGTACCTCACACATGGTAGGTGTGCCAAAAATATTCAATGTGAGTAAACCGAGGCTCTGATTGGCTAAGAAGGTGGAGTTGATTAGCAACAGAGGCGGGACATGTTGACTCCAGAGTTCATGTTCTTTATTTTATTTTTTGTTTAGAGGCGGAGTCTTGCTCTGTCGCCCAGGCTGGAGTGCAGTGGCACGATCTCTGCTCACTACAACCTCTGCCTCCCAGGTTCAAGTGATTCTCATGCTTCAGCCTCCTGAGTAGCTGGGATTGCAGGCACCCGCCACCACGCCTGGTTAATTGTTGTATTTTTAGTAGAGATGGGGTTTCACCATGTTGGCCAGGCTGGTTTCGAACTCCTGACCTCGTGATCCACCCACCTCAGCCTCCCAAAGTGCTGGGATTATAGGCATGAGCCACTGCACCTGGCCCATGTTCTTTATTTTTATTTATTTATTTTTTTTGAGACGGAGTCTCGCTCTGTCGCCCAGGCTGGAGTGCAGTGGCACGATCTCAGCTCACTACAAGCTCTGCCTCCCGGGTTCACGCCATTCTCCTGCCTCAGCCTCCCGAGCAGCTGGGACTACAGGTGCCTGCCACCGCGCCCGGCTAGGTTTTTTTTTTGTATTTTTTAGTAGACACGGGGTTTCACTGTGTTAGCCAGGATGGTCTCGATCTCCTGACCTCGTGATCCGCCCGTCTCAGCCTCCCAAAGTGCTGGGATTACAGGCTTGAGCCACCGCGCCCGGCCTGTTCTTTATTTTTTATGCATGGACTGTGTTCCTCACTGACACTTCATTTTTCAAGTAATTCTTTTGTCTATTTATAAATACCTGTGTGCGTGCACACACACACACACGTGCACACATTTACACACATGAACCACAGGAAAGGTACTTACATGAATTTTCATTTGGAAATTTATCCTTCAACCCATTCATCCGCCTCGTTCATGCCCCTAAGCTCCATGAAGAAAGAATCTCTGTCTTGTTCACTGTAGTAATAACCTCTGTTCATAGGACAGTGCCAGGCCCTCAAAATTATTTGTTAAATGAACAGATGAAACTATTCAATAAACAGTTGCTGAACATCCACAAGGCACTGGGCTAGGTGCTAATGGGATCATAAAGACAAATAAAAAATAGCCCTTGACCTTGAATATATTGCTGCCTTGTTGGGGGAAACTATCAAATAAATCTTTGCCCTTTGGGATATGCAGACAGTCTAGTCCTTTTCTGACCCTCTTTCATGTGTATACACAGGCAAACCAAAGGCACACATACAGTTGCATATGTGTGATTGAAACGCACACATACCCACAGATAAACACCCAAACGCCCTTTGCACACACACCTGCACATCTAGGCCCCCTGTCCAAGACGAATATAAACAGGCTGCAGCATTTTTAGCCCTACCTGGTTTGTTTCCTCTGAGTTCAAAGGAGTTTATTAATTTCGGCTCCTTCATGTGGAACTTGCAAAGCCTCATGTAGTAGATATCCATGGCAACTGTGGGAACCATCTGAAAAGGAAGATATTAACCTTTTGGAGTCTGCTGTCCACTTTGTACGTCTCCCTTAGCCTGTTTAACGTATTTCTCAGAATCTCTGAAATAATGAGAAGCAGCTGCACTGGGGCGTGGTCGAGTCTGGGATGGGAGATGCCTCCTTCATGCACCAGGATCTGTTCCCCCTGCAGACTAATGCTGCATGAGCTAAGGGCCAGCTGGTGTTTGAGCTGGAGGTGGAGAGAGGGCCTGGGACGATGTAGGCCTTGACTTCAGCTTTGCCTCCAAACTGCAGGTGGAACTTTCTGAAATTGTCAAAAGGTGTCACTGTGGGTCTCGCTGCCTCTAATATGACCTTTTCAGTAGAAGCAAAAACATGTCAGGTGCCTCCTCTTTGGATCCAGAATGGATTGTTTCTTCAAGCAGGTCAGCTGATTTCCTGACCTTGGGCAATCCATCCCAATTTTCTGATCTCTTTCTCTCTCTCTTTTTTTTTTTTTTTTTTTTGAGACAGTCTCGCTCTATTGCCCAGGCTGGATTGCAGTGATGCGATCTCAGCTGACTGCAACCTCTGCTCCCCAGGTTCAAGCAATTCTCCAGCCTCAGCCTACCGAGTAGCTGGGGCTACAGGCATGCGCCACCACATCTGGCTGATTTTTGTGTTTTTAGTAGAGACGGGATTTCACCATGTTGGCCAGACTGGTCTCGAACTCCTGACCTCAGGTGATCCGCCCGCCTCGGCCTCCCAAAGTGCTGGGATTACAGGTGCGAGCCACTGCGCTGGCCTGATCTCATCCATGGGACAAGGAATGCATTTGATAAAACCCTTGGCAGGTGGGAGACCACTAGGGTGAAGCACAGGTTGGGGAGAAGGTGGGTTCAAATCCTAAGTCCATTCAAATACTTGCCATGTATCTCTAACAGTTTCTTCTCTCTAAACCTCAGTTCTTCATCAGTATAATGGGCACAATAATAAATACTTGACCAACCCATTGAGAAGATTGAAGGAAATCATGCCTGCAAGCAGTTTAGGCTTTGTCCTTGGGGTATAGTAGTAGGTGCTCAGAAAACAACAGTTTATTTTTTAATTTTTTAAAATTTTATTTCAGTAGTTTTTGGGGAACAGGTGGTTTTTTGTTACATGGTTATGTTCTTTACTGGTGATTACTGAGATTTTGATGTACCTATCACCCTAGCAGTGTACACTATACTCAATATGTAGTTTTTGATCCCTCACCACCTTCACCCTTCTCTCTGAATCCCAAAAGTCTATTATATTGCTTGTATGTCGCCTTTGCATCCTCACAGCTTAGCTTGCACTTATAAGTGAGAACATATGATATTTGGTTTTCCGTTCCTGAGTTAGAATTCCCTTAGAATAATGGCTTCCAAGTCCATCCAAGTTGCTGCAAAGGCCATTATTTCATTTTATGGCTGGATAGTATTCCGTGGTGTATAGGTACTACATTTTCTTTATCCACTGGTTTGTTGATGGGCATCTAAGTTGGTTCCATATTTTTGCAATTGCGGATTGTGCTTCTGTAGACATGGGTGTGTGTGTGTCTTTTTCATAAGACTTATTTGTCTTTGGGTAGATACCCAGTAGTGGGATTGCTGAACTGAATGGTAGATCTACTTTTAGCTCTTGAAGGAATCTCCATACTGTTTTCCATAGTAGCTATGCTAGTTTACATTCCCACCAGCAGTGTAAAAGAGTTCCCTTTTCACCACATCCACGCCAACATCTATTATTTTTTATTTATTATTATTATTATTTTCTTTTTTTTCTTTGAGACAGGCGGGGTCTTGCGCTGTCACCCAGGCTGGAGTGCAGTGGCATGATCTCAGCTGACTGCAACTTCTGCCTACCAGGTTCAAGTGATTCTTTTATCTCAGCCCCCTGAGTTGCTGGGACTACAGGCCACCACGCCTGGCTACTTTTTGTATTTTTAGTAGAGACAGGGTTTCACCATGTTAGCCATCTGGTCTTCAACTCACGACCTCAAATGATCTGCCTGCCTTGGCCTCCTAAAGAGCTGGGATTACAAGTGTGAGCCACTGCGCCCGGCCTTTTTTGACTTTTTAACCACTTTTGTGTTTAACCTTTCCTGCTCTGTTCACTAACCTCCACTCTGTGCCAACTCCAGACACAGATCTGAATGAAGCTGGCCCTTGTGGGGTTCCCAGTCTGGCAGACCACACAGAAGAGCAAACACACACTTATGAGGCAATGAAGGGAGCGGTAAATTCTGCCTAAGGAAGGCAGGGAGTCTTCCCAGAAGACGTGGTATCCACCCAGGATACAGTGACCAATTACACTAGGAAGGGAATCCACTTCCTGTGGAGCGGTATTCCTCGGGGGGCTGGGGGGCAGTTTTGTCTCCGTGGGACATTTGGAAATGTCTGGAGACATTTTTGGTTGCCACAGCTGTGGACAAGTGTTATTGGCATCTCATCAGCCAGTGATGCTGCTGACATCCTACAGTGCATAGGGCAGCTTCCTGCAACAAGGAATTATCCAGCCCACAATGTATATAGCACCAAGGTGGATAAACCTTGCTGTAAACCATCATGATATTCTTTTTTTTTGCGGGGGGAGAGAGTCTCACTGCATTCCCCAGACTGGAGTTCAGTGGTGCAATCTTGGCCCATGGCAACCACTGCCTCCTGGGTTCAAGCAATTCTCCTGCCTCAGCCTCCCAAGTAGCTGGGATTACAGGCACATGCCATCGTGCCCGGCTAATATTTTGTATTTTTAGTAGAGATGGGTTTTTGTCAGGTTGGCCAAGCTGGTCTTGAACTCCTGGCCTCAAGAGATTCACCATGCCGCTAACACAGTGAAACCCTGTCTCTACTAAAAA
>NW_012104143.1:783335-785577 GCF_000951045.1 Mandrillus leucophaeus | reverse complement strand
GTGCTAGGCCAAGATCATGACATTCTTCATCATAAAAATGATAATTACTACAGATAACTGAGCACTTAACTGCGTGTCAAGCACCACACTGGGCTTTCTGCACGCGTTACCACATTTAGTTCTTACAACCAGTCTGTGGGAGAATTTTCACTGACTCTATTTTAAAGCTAAGGAAACTGAGACTCACTGAGATTAAGGAACTTGCCCAACACTTCCCAGAATCAGAAGCCAAGTCTGGAATTTAGGTCCCTTAGACTCCGAATCCAATTTCCTTTTTTAAAGCTCACCATGCTGTCTCAGATGTCTCCACTGGGGACGTATCTGGGGCTTGCTTTGACCATCCACCGCACATGTGGCATGGAGGGTGAGTCAAACCAGCTTAAAGATTCGGGACGAGGGTCTACTGCTGCCTTTGAAGGCGCCCTCTTGGGTCTTTCTTCCAGCAGGGAAGATTAATGTGGTTCAGCCCAGTAACATGGGCGCTTGCATGAGTGGAGTGGAGTATAAACAGAAGAGGAGAAACTAGTCCTTTCCTTCCCCTCCCTCACGTCATGATACAAGTTCTGCTAGCGTTGCTGCTGCTTCCGTTACTATTACTAGATTATTACTACATCCGACATTAATTAACGAACACACCCTCAGGTATGCCTTTTATTTACTTGATATTATTTGAATCGCTTAGCAACCCAGTGAGGTAGTTAGGATCGCTTCTATTTCACATATACAAAACAAAACTGAGGCCCAGAGAAGGGTCAAACACAAGAGGCAGGGCTAGTAATTGAATCTATATTATTCTTAGTGGTTCACAGCTGGGGAGCAAACTTTCCCCTGCCAAGGGTGGGATATGATTTGGACATCCAAATATCTGGAGACATGACCGGGCGCGGTGGCTCATGCCTGTCATCAGAGAACTTTGGGAGGCCTAGGCGAAGATAGCTTGAGGTCAGGGGATTGGGACTAGTCTGGCCAACATGGTGAAACCTCTTCTCTACTAAAAAATACACAAATTAGTGGGGCATAGTGGTGCGTGCCTGTAATCCCAGACACTCAGGAGGCTAAGGCAGGAGAATCACTTGAACCCGGAAGGTGGAGGCTGCAGGGAGCTGAAATCGCACCACTGTACTCCAGCCTGGGTGACAGAGCAAGACTCCATCTCAAACAAACAAACAGACAAACAAACAAATATTATCTGGAGACAATTTTAATTGTCACACAGGGGATGGAGTGTGTCATGTGCGCTACTAGCATCTAATGGGTAGAGGCCAGGGATGCTGCTAAACACCCTACAATGTGCAGGACAGGCCTCCCACTGAGTTTCCTGGCCCCAAATGTCAGTTGTGCTGGTATTGAGAACTCTGGTTCTACCTCAAACACCCCAGCCTTCTCAGCATGCAATGGGATTGATGGTTTCTGGATTGTGTTGAGTAAATATTTATATAAAGTTTCCTAAGGACAGAAAACTCTTTGCATCATGCCAAGTTGCATAGAAGAGCAGCATGAAAGTTAAAAATTTGTTTTTGATTCATTTTTGACACCGGGATGACTTTTGTGGCAAAACTGTAAGAAAAGGCAGGAATAAGAACATTGCGAATTCACCTGTTTATGCTACGTGACAGTATTTTTTATTTTTTAAGATGGAAATTGGGAAGGCTAGCAGTGAGTCCTAGTGAAATATTCATGACCCCCATCTAATTTCTAATTCAATTAAAAGGTGCTAATGTAGTTAACTGTGACAACAATTATTTTTGTTAATGAATATATTTAAATGCTTATCAGCCAAGGTGATAAGGAGTGCCCGTAAGACCCAGTCACAAACTTGAATTTCAAATTGGTTTCGAAGTTTAAAGGTTGTTTTCACAAGGCTGGGAACCAAATTCCGAATTCGCAAAATGGATAATTTTAGGATTAGCTATTCAGTTTCAACGGCAGTCTTCCATTTTCTTGAGGATTCAACACAGGATTCTTTTAAAGTGCAAGTTCTTCAATTGCATTTGAAATAGGATTTGATTTATAAAAATTCAAATTATGGTGACTTTGCAAGAACCCAAGGACAAGAAACTGGGCAAATCTCAAGGTTTGTTGCTGAGCAGAGGACAAAGTTTCTCTGCCTGGGATGTTACAACATTGTTCCAGGAAGGGCAGGTTATGTTCTGGAAGCCCCTTTACAGAGGGATTGAATAGCATCTCTTCCTAAAAATTCATCTCAGCCTGTGGGGTGGATGGGGGAACACAGGGGATGTGT
>NW_012104143.1:776974-782030 GCF_000951045.1 Mandrillus leucophaeus | reverse complement strand
TCTTAGCAACCCAGTGAGGTAGTTAGGATCGCTTCTATTTCACATATACAAAACAAAACTGAGGCCCAGAGAAGGGTCAAACACAAGAGGCAGGGCTAGTAATTGAATCTATATTATTCTTAGTGGTTCACAGCTGGGGAGCAAACTTTCCCCCGCCAAGGGTGGGATATGATTTGGACATCCAAATATCTGGAGACATGACCGGGCGCGGTGGCTCATGCCTGTCATCAGAGAACTTTGGGAGGCCTAGGCGAAGATAGCTTGAGGTCAGGGGATTGGGACTAGTCTGGCCAACATGGTGAAACCTCTTCTCTACTAAAAAATACACAAATTAGCGGGGCATAGTGGTGCGTGCCTGTAATCCCAGACACTCAGGAGGCTAAGGCAGGAGAATCACTTGAACCCGGAAGGTGGAGGCTGCAGGGAGCTGAAATCGCACCACTGTACTCCAGCCTGGGTGACAGAGCAAGACTCCATCTCAAACAAACAAACAGACAAACAAACAAATATTATCTGGAGACAATTTTAATTGTCACACAGGGGATGGAGTGTGTCATGTGCGCTACTAGCATCTAATGGGTAGAGGCCAGGGATGCTGCTAAACACCCTACAATGTGCAGGACAGGCCTCCCACTGAGTTTCCTGGCCCCAAATGTCAGTTGTGCTGGTATTGAGAACTCTGGTTCTACCTCAAACACCCCAGCCTTCTCAGCATGCAATGGGATTGATGGTTTCTGGATTGTGTTGAGTAAATATTTATATAAAGTTTCCTAAGGACAGAAAACTCTTTGCATCATGCCAAGTTGCATAGAAGAGCAGCATGAAAGTTAAAAATTTGTTTTTGATTCATTTTTGACACCGGGATGACTTTTGTGGCAAAACTGTAAGAAAAGGCAGGAATAAGAACATTGCGAATTCACCTGTTTATGCTACGTGACAGTATTTTTTATTTTTTAAGATGGAAATTGGGAAGGCTAGCAGTGAGTCCTAGTGAAATATTCATGACCCCCATCTAATTTCTAATTCAATTAAAAGGTGCTAATGTAGTTAACTGTGACAACAATTATTTTTGTTAATGAATATATTTAAATGCTTATCAGCCAAGGTGATAAGGAGTGCCCGTAAGACCCAGTCACAAACTTGAATTTCAAATTGGTTTCGAAGTTTAAAGGTTGTTTTCACAAGGCTGGGAACCAAATTCCGAATTCGCAAAATGGATAATTTTAGGATTAGCTATTCAGTTTCAACGGCAGTCTTCCATTTTCTTGAGGATTCAACACAGGATTCTTTTAAAGTGCAAGTTCTTCAATTGCATTTGAAATAGGATTTGATTTATAAAAATTCAAATTATGGTGACTTTGCAAGAACCCAAGGACAAGAAACTGGGCAAATCTCAAGGTTTGTTGCTGAGCAGAGGACAAAGTTTCTCTGCCTGGGATGTTACACCATTGTTCCAGGAAGGGCAGGTTATGTTCTGGAAGCCCCTTTACAGAGGGATTGAATAGCATCTCTTCCTAAAAATTCATCTCAGCCTGTGGGGTGGATGGGGGAACACAGGGGATGTGTTGGAGCTGGTATACCAGCTGTCTAGACACAGTCTCTCATCCTCAGACTGGCATTTAAGCATGTACTTGATATTGCCTAGTTTTAAACACAACCATCAAAATGTGAAATTACCTATTTTAAATTTTACAGTATTTGCCTGACTTTTAAAGATGGATTTCTAGCTTTTGAATGAAAAGTGTCTCTTTCCATGTTCTGGATTCCTCCTTGTACTGTTCTAGTAGTAATTCATTGTGGCAATAATGGGTGTGATGTCATCTTTGTGACCAACAAGTCTGGTTTTAACGCTTAGTTCCGACACACACCAGCTGTATGGTTTGGGGCAAGTTATTTCACTTATCTGAGCCAGTTTTTTACATACAAGGATTATATCTTGTATGTTTTTCCAGCTAGTTGGGTGGGTTAGAGAGAAAATACATGTTAAGTGACTTATAACATCTTAACAAATAAATGCTCACTTAAATGGTGGTGGTAGTGGTGGTAGTAGTAGTAGAAATAATAATTGTTGTGGTGGTTGTCAATACTACATATTTTAATCTTGAAACGCCATGTAGAAAAGGTGATCGATACGGTTTGACTCTGTGTCCCTACCCAAATCTCACCTTGAATTGTAATAATCCCCACGTGTCAAGGGTAGGGCCAGGTGGAGATAAATGAATCATGGGGGCAGTTTCCCCATACCTTTCTCCTGATACTGAGTGAGTTCTCAGGAGATCTGATGGTTTTATAAGCATCTGGCATTTCCCCTGCTGGTACATTCTCTCTTTGCCTGCCACCATCCATGTAAGACATGACTTGCTCCTCTTGGCCTTCCGCCATGATTGTGAGGTCTCCCCAGCCATGTGGAACTGTAAGTCCATTAAAACCTCTTTTTCTTCCCGGTCTCTGGTACGTGTTTATCAGCAGCATGAAAATGGACTAATACAGTGACATTATTTCTATTTTATTGGTAAGGGGACTGAGACTCAGAGAAGCTTTGCTAACCTGCCCAATGTTGTGCAGTTGGTAAGTAGTGGGATTAGGATTTGAACCCAATTAGTTTGATTCTTAAGAAAAAGGTCTGTTCCCATGTCATGTTCCTTCCAATTACAGTTCATATTCTATCTTCCCTAAAATAATTTACAATCTCTTTGCAAAATTCACAATGCCTAGCACCTTCAATTCACTTGTAGGTCCTTAATAGACATCATTTAAGAATGACCACTTCCTATCATTGCTTTGAAGAAAACTCACTTATTTCCTAAATTTGCACAATGATGTAGTCTCTTCAAGATAATGCAGAAAATAGAACAAAAGGTTGTGAAGATGCATTGAGAAGTACTGCCTTTGATGGTGCTTGGAGAAAGGTCTGAGTACTAGTTTCTGCATTTAGACCCACTCTAAACATAGGGACCTCTTGAACAATGCCTGGGATCATTGTTTATAAATCCAACCCTTCTCCTAAGTCAGGACTGGAAATGCTAAGTTATCAGAAAGGAAGGGGTAAGAGAAAAAAAGAGGGCAAAGACGTCAGTATTTGATTGGTGATGTTGAATCTGAAAAATGAACTGGCAGAGGACTTCTGACTGATACTCCTGGAAATCCCAGGAGCAGCCAAGTCTAGAGCTTTTTCTGGAGATTTCAGGGAAGGGATGGGGAATAGGGAGATGAAGGCTAGAGGGTACAGGGCTTCTTACAGATGATAAAAATGTTCTAAAATTGACTGTAGGGATGGTTGCACATGTCTGCAAAAATGCTGAAAATACTGAATTGTATACTTTAAACGTGCAAGTTGTATGGCATGTGAAGTATATCTCAATAAAGTTGTTTTTAAATACCTCAATAGGCCAGGTGTGGTGGCTTACGCCTGTAATCCCAGCACTTTGGGAGGCCGAGGCAGGCGGATCACTTGAGGTCAGGAGTTCAAGATCAGCCTGGCCAACACAGTGGAACTCCGTTTCTACAGAAAATACAAAAAATTAGCCGGGGGTGGTGGGATGTGCCTGTAATTCCAGCTACTCAGGAGGCTGAGGCAGGAGAATCAGTTGAACCCAGGAGGCAGCCAAGATCGCACCAATGCACTCCAGCCTGGGTGACAGAACGACACTCAAAAATAAATAAATACAAATAAATAAACATCTCAAAGACCCACATGAGCAATTCACTGTCCAGGTCATGCCCTCCCTCTCAGTGTCTACCCCTTGCTGTCTCAAAGCCTTTTGTGGTCTCCCTTCCTTATTCTTCCAATCTTAGGCCAATAGATAATATCCATATGGTCCCAGAGTATACAAAATGATAAATATCTTGAAAGCTAGAGTCTTTTCATTTTTAGAACATGCTGATTTTTCTGCTCACCCTAGTTTGTTTTTGTATATTCCAGATATACATTTGAAGGAAATTGATACACCACCACCACCACCCAACAACCATCTGTTCTCCTACTTTTAAGCCCATTCTGGGAATCTTTGGAAGTTGGAAGGGGAAAATCGCTTTAACATTATGTTGAACTTCCTACTCGGTGTCCTCAAGGGAGATAAAGAATAACACATAGATTGAGGGAGATCATTTTCTAACAAAATTAAGGTGTTATCACCTGTGATCTGCAGGAAAACCACCTACCCTCTCTGACTGGGTTTTCTCATTTATAGAAAAGGGATAATTATGGCCGGGCGCAGTGGCTCACGCCTGTAATCCCAGCACTTTGGGAGGCCAAGGCAGGTGGATCATGAGGTCAGGAGGTTGAGACCATCCTGGCTAACACGGTGAAAACCCATCTCTACTAAAAATACAAAAAATTAGCCGGGCGTGGTGGCGGGCACCTGTAGTCCCAGCTACTCGGGAGGCTCAGGCAGGAGAATACCATGAACCCGGGAGGCAGAGCTTGCAGTAAGCCGAGGTGGCGCCAATGTACTCCAGCCTGGGCAACAGAGTGAGACTCTGTCTCAAAAAAATAAAAAATAAAATGAAAAGGAAAAGGGATAATTATAGTACTACTAGATTTGTTGTGCAAACGAAACAAGACGATGTCTATAAGTCACTTATCCTGACATTAGTACGTAGGCACTTGGTGAACTGATTTATTATAATTGCTATGGTTACATTTCAATTGATTAGTATGAGTATACCTTGGAAATTCAATCTTTTTGAATGTCTTAGGGTGTCTATCCTTGAGAATATCCTAGGAATATCCACCTTCCTGAAGGCTCCCACTTTATTGAGATGACTGCCACTCTAGCCTGACCCAGAATTCAAATAAACAAGAGTTTGCATGTTACAAAGCCCACTATGGGGGCCAGGAGGGGAATGTTCTGGAGGCTGGAACTTCACTAGGTCAGCCACATCTGTTTAGAATTTGCATAGGCACTGACTATTTGGTATCTAAAAAGTTGTTGCTTCTATAATCCTTTCATCGTTGCTTTTTTTTTTTTTCCAGTCCTGCTCCTTCTGTAATTTTTTTTTTCTATCTTTGCATTTTGATAGTTATTTCTGGGAGAACCAAACCATCCTTTCATCG
>NW_012104143.1:775295-775847 GCF_000951045.1 Mandrillus leucophaeus | reverse complement strand
AAATAAATAAATACAAATAAATAAACATCTCAAAGACCCACATGAGCAATTCACTGTCCAGGTCATGCCCTCCCTCTCAGTGTCTACCCCTTGCTGTCTCAAAGCCTTTTGTGGTCTCCCTTCCTTATTCTTCCAATCTTAGGCCAATAGATAATATCCATATGGTCCCAGAGTATACAAAATGATAAATATCTTGAAAGCTAGAGTCTTTTCATTTTTAGAACATGCTGATTTTTCTGCTCACCCTAGTTTGTTTTTGTATATTCCAGATATACATTTGAAGGAAATTGATACACCACCACCACCACCCAACAACCATCTGTTCTCCTACTTTTAAGCCCATTCTGGGAATCTTTGGAAGTTGGAAGGGGAAAATCGCTTTAACATTATGTTGAACTTCCTACTCGGTGTCCTCAAGGGAGATAAAGAATAACACATAGATTGAGGGAGATCATTTTCTAACAAAATTAAGGTGTTATCACCTGTGATCTGCAGGAAAACCACCTACCCTCTCTGACTGGGTTTTCTCATTTATAGAAAAGGGATAATTAT
>NW_012104143.1:764005-774455 GCF_000951045.1 Mandrillus leucophaeus | reverse complement strand
TCATCGTTGCATTTTTTTTTTCCAGTCCTGCTCCTTCTGTAATTTTCTTTTTCTATCTTTGCATTTTGATAGTTATTTCTGGGAGAACCAAACCAGAGATCTCAAACCAGGGGCCAGGTTGGGGGAAATCACAGATGTGTGTTGTTTGTAGCTGGAAGTGTCTCGATTTTTTAATTAGTCACCAGCACCAAATAAGAGTCAGACTTCACTTGTTATCTGGATTTGTGACTCCTCTGGAAACACGAGGCACACATTTCTGCATGCCAGCAACCAGCTAGAACTGAAAAGCAGTGACCCCCTCTTTGAAAGGGATGCGCCTGTTCCAGTTCCCCAGTCTCCATCCTTCTTCCTGACTTATTTATGCTATCTGTCTGGTGTCTGGATGCATGTGAGTTCGTAATCCCCAAAGTCAGTCTTTGTGATCCCCAGGAATGAATTGCTCATATTAGAAGAGATACTGAGAGCCTTTATTGGTATCCCTAGAAAGATCACAGTCTATGAGACCAAGTACAGGGATGAAGGTGTTTTATTGAGAAATACATGGAAACAGGAGCTCTGCCAGGACTGGAAAGTCTGTCTCCAATCCCCATTGTAGACTAGATGAGGGTCGATGATGAAACTTCTAGAACCAGGAAAGCGTACACCTTCTTTCCAAGTTTAACACGTAATCGTTACATCAAATCCTCTGAGAGATGATGTCAGAGAATCTGTGTTGCTCCCCCTCTCTTCCTTTAAGATGTCAAAAAAAAAAAAAAAAAAAAGGAATAATTCCCTGGCCGCAGCCACTGCTACAGGTTTCACAGCAGGTCTCTGAGGGCCTCTCTTCCTCTCCAGTCCAGAAGCACATCAGCTCACATTTTAAAATCTCTAATAGAAGCATAAATGAGGTTTATGAACCATTAACCTTAGGTCAGTTTTCCAAAGTCTCAAAAAGCATTTTAAAACAATTAATTACTTTGCTTCACTGGAAACAGATTGTAGATCAGTGCAATTAGGCAGATGCTCAAGATGAAAGATTTCACTAAGATGGACAATAACCTCCCACCCCAGAACTTGCTGGGGAAGGGGGAAGCCTATTTCTCATATCCACTGCTCTCCCACCCATTCTGCAATGTCATGGTCATTCCTAAGTGGGAACCATTTGCATTTTCCAAGCCCCTTTCTTCTTACACTTTTGAAATATAACCTTGAGTTTTTTTTTAACTGTGCTTGGGGAAAGGAACTTTTGGAGTAAATAAATTTGTAGGTTAAGAGGAAGATTCTTTTTTATTTAATTTTACTTTAAGTTCTGGGATACATGTGCAAAACGTGAAGGTTTGTTACATAGGTATACATGTGCCTTGGTGGTTTGCTGCACCCATCAATCCATCATCTAGGTTTTAAGCCCTGCAAGCATTAGGTATTTGTCCTAATGCTCTTCCTCCCCTTGCTCCTCACCCCCCGATAGGCCCTGGTGTGTGATGTTCCCCTCCCTGTTTCCATATGTTCTCACTGTTCACCTCCCCCTTAGGAGTGAGAACATGCGATGTTTGGTTTTCTGTTCCTGTGTTAGTTTGTTGAGAATGATGGTTTCCAGCTTCATCCATGTCCATGCAAAGGACATGACTGCATAGTATTCCATGGTGTATACATTCCACATTTTCTTTATTCAGTCTATCATTGATGGGCGTTTGGGTTGGTTCCAAGTCTTTGCTATTGTAAATAGTGCTGCAATAAACATACATGTGCATGTGTCTTTATAGTAGAATGATATATAATCCTTTGGGTATATACCCAGTAATGGGATTGCTGGGTCAAATGGTATTTCTGGTTCTAGATCCTTGAGGAATTGCCACACTGTCTTCCACAGTGGTTGAACTAGTTTACACTCCCATCAACAGGGGAAGATTCTTTCAATTTCATTCAGTTCAGTCGAAAATGCCTTTTAAATATAGGAGTCCCCCATTCTTTTGTATTAGGAGGAGCTTAGAAAATATCTGCATAAAAGAACAACTACCGTGCTGAACCTAGGCTATGCCTGGGCTGAGCCATTGACCCTTTTTTTTTTTGGAGGCAGAATCTTGCTCTGTCACCCAGACTGGAGTGCAGTGATGTAATCTTGGCTCCACCTCCCAGGTTCAAGTGATTCTACTGCCTCAGCCTCCTGAGTAGCTGGGATTACAGGCACATTCCACCAGGCCTGGCTAATTTCTGTATTTTTAGTAGAGACGGGTTTTTACCATGTTGGTCAGGCTGGTCTCAAACTCCGGACTTTGTGTTCCGCCCACCTCGGGCTCCCAAAGTGCTTGGATTACAGGCATGAGCCACTGTGCCTGGATGACGTTGACCTCTTCTAATGACTCAGGGTTCTTAGAGCAGGAGACAATGGTCAGAGGCCAGTCTAGGAGACAAGTGACTGCCCTCTTTGTCCAAGCTTTGCTGTTACCATGCTGTGAAGGTTTGTGTGAGTCACTTTTCTCATATGAGTCTCACTTTGTTCATCTATAAAACGAATGGATTGGATTGGATCTCGGATTTTCTTTCCAACCCTGACATTCTATGATTATTTATAAAACTAATTCTGTAGGCACAAAAGCTTAAGAAATAGGGCTACTCCTTTCAGTTCAAGATGGCTGACTGAGCACATCTTGACAGAGGAAATATAAGAGCAAGAATAAATCAATGGCAATGCTGGAAAATGGAAAATGTCACCATCAGCCAGCCAAAGTTTTGAGAAATGTGTGAAACAGACAAAATATATGGCATCAGATTAATGGTGATTCCTTAACAGCCTTCAGGAGACCATAACCCCAAGTAGATGAAAGAGGAGACAGTTGTAAAACTGAGTTCTTCCAACAGAACTCTGGAGAAAAATAAAGATTGGAGACAGCAGGTTGGAAGAAGCAATGGTCTGTGGGATGGTCTAAGGGTCATAAATTAGAGAACAACAGAACAATTACACGAATTCCCCATTTGAAAGAAAGGCTGGCTGCAGCACCTTGCTCCTGGGTTTTCTGTGAAGTCAGTTTTCGCTATAAAGTCAGGACTAGAGTTTAAGTGGCTGAAGAGGACATGGGTCTCTGCCCCAAGTAACTTGTGCTGAACACAACTAAGACAGAGCATTCACAATGAGAAGTCAAGTTTCTCTCCCATCATGCAGGGAAGCCCACATGGATGTAGCTGTTCTCCACTCAAAGCAGCTGTAAGATTAAAGAGGAAAGAAACATGAAAAGTGGCTTAACAGTTAAAGACAGGTTTATTTTGGAGAATAAACCTGAGAGGGACTTTTGACTGATTTTGGTTAGGAGCGTGGGGAACTCAAAATGGTGGTGTTTGTCCAAGATGACGATGCTCCTATTCTGTCAGCAGCCATTTTCACTACCTGGTGGACAGTGACTGCCTTGTGTTTGAAGGAAAACCATTTTAGCTGCTAATGCTAATCAGTCTAGACCAGCACTATACAACAGGTCAGTCTGTGATGATGAAAATGCTGTGTAACTCTGAACTGCCCAACATTGCATTCTCCACCCACATGTGGCTATTGAGCATTTGAAATGTGGCCAGGGCAGTGAAGGAAGTGAATTGCAATTTCATTTAACTTTAACTAATTTAAACTGAAATTGAAATTTAACTAGTCACATGGCTAGTGACTACCACATGTAGCTAATTAAATAGCTGCCATACTGGACAGAAAAACCTGGAGTAATTCATAAGAATAACTTCATAATACAAAAAAGAAAACCTTGGAAATTAGAATATAATTGATAATATTAAAAACTAAAATGGAAAGGCTGATGGTAGAAGTAAAAATTAAGTAAAAGAATTGAGGTTGGGCACGGTGGTGCCTGTCTGTAATCACAGCACTTTGGGAGGCTGTGGCAGGGGGCTCACTTGAGCCCAGGAGTTCAACACCAGCCTGAGCAACAGAGTGAGACCCCCATCTCTATAAAAAAAAATTAAAAAACTAGCTGGATGGGGTGGTATGCATCAAGAGTCCAAGCTATGCAAGAGACTGAGGCGGGAAGATGGTTTAAGCCCAGGAGGTTGAGGCTGCAGTGAGCTATGATGGCACCACTGCACTCCAGTCTGGGTGACAAAGCAAGACCTTATGTCCAAAAAAAAAAGAAAAAAAAATGAATTGACTTAGTGACTTAGTGATATGGAATATCTAGTCAAAGCATTCTCTCCAATAACATAAAAATTACAATGGAAAAGTTGACACATAAGAGAAAGGTCCAGGAAACCCAAAGTTCATTAGAGTGCTTCTAGACAGACGTAATGGAACTAAGAAAAGCCAAAGAAATAATAGGGGGAGCATACAGATAGTTGCTCACAATGCAGGTGTAAAATCCCAATGCAGTTATTAAATAAGTTAATAAAATAGAAAGAGGATGACATAAAATCAAATAGATAAAGTCCATGCATACCTACAACAAAATATTAATCATACACCAAAATGCTGAAAAATAAAACCTGGGAGATGAATCTCCAAGGACGGAAGAAATGAAGGATTGCCTTTTTAGTTTGTGGGTGAGAGTGGGCTTTAGAATATTGATTAATTTTTGAAATTGCTAAGAAAACAGGATTGGAAACATATTTATGCTTGTAAAAGTATACATGTAAGTTAAAACACTAAAAAGAGGAAACATTTATATTTCACTGAAGAAATGAAAGGAAGAAAGAACATTTGACCAATTAGCTAGAATCTAGAAAGGGGAACCCTCAAGAGACGTAGAAGAGCAAACAACATAAATTAAGATGACAGCAAGAAAATTAACACAGTGATTACAGTAAATATAAATAACTTAATTTCTTCTATTAAAAGACAAACACTATTAGGATTTTTAAAAGGGAAATTTAACTATATGTTGCTTAGGAGACCATAGGGAAAGTCAGAAAGAAAGCTTGAAAGAAAGATATAAATGTTGAATTAGATTGGCAACTATCTTTTCTAAGGAAGAATTTTCTTTGCTTAAAGATAAAATGTCCCACTATTTTTAAATTCTTGCTCTATTAAAATACTCTTGTTTTATGAAATGTTAACCTTAGGTCAGTTGCTAAATTATTTTGAAATTTTCACTCTTGTAAAAAATTCTCAAAGTCTAGCCTCAGGGACATTTGGGTTAGAACGATAAGACATCAAGCTCATGTCAGGAATTCCAAAAATAATAAAGCCTACCAGTCTAGGGTCATAATTACATTTAGCCATTTTTTCATATTATTCTATATCTTTTTAATATTACAAAAGTCAAACTTGGAAGTTGGAAGAAATTCAAATGATTGAAAGTTATAAAGAACACATAACTCCTCACACACACACACACACACACACTTTTACCAACTGACTCTTCAAATATTGAAATGTGCGGAGAATCAGCTCTTCCTACTAAACACTTCAAATATCCTTTTCCCTTTCTGGAAAGACTTCTTGATACATTTGCTCCAATCCATCTATTTTTCCTAAGGGCCTGAATTCAGGATGTTCTGCCTGTCTCCTCTGACAAAAACTTATATTTGAAACAATAATTCAGTGTAATACCCTAGAATGCCAAAGCTCAAATATCTGCCTCATCTAATGACTTCATTTCATAGATGAGAAAACCTAAATTTAGAGGAATAAAGAGGCTTACTCCACGTCACACTGTTAGTTTGTGGCAGGGCTGGGACTGGAACCTAAGTGAAGAGGTCTTTATTTTGTTTGTTTCAGGTGATAGAGAACCAACCCTGAATGGGTCTTAACTCCTATAAATGAAAGGTTGAGGACCAGAACTAGGTTCAGGTGAGGCCTGAACAAGGTGTTCAAATTATGTAATCAGAATGAAGGCTCTCTTCATCTGCCAGAACATTTTCCTCTGTGTTGGCTTCATTCTTAGACCCCGTGGGATGGCAAAATGGCTCCCAGCATCACCAAGTTTAATTCAAGATTCAAATACAGCTGTGGAGAACCTAAACCTCCGATCCTTTAACCATGAAGTGTGTTTATGTCTCATTGGTTCAACTTGAATCATGTGACTATCCCTGACCCAATCACTATAACCACAGTAGTGCATGCTGGGATGGGTCTGGTTGGAGCCACATACCCATCCCTAGAACAGGAAATGAATTCAACTCCACCCAAAGGGGTATGAACGAAGGGTCAGAGAGAAGTGATTACATGAAGGAAAACATGGACACTCTAAACAGGAAAAGGATGAATGTCAGCTAAGTGGCCAAGTCAACTCTCCTTCTTCCTGGTCTGGTAAGTTAACAATGCACAATCATTAACATGTGTTCATTCCTCCTTTATTAAAGAAAACAGTTACTGAACCTAGTCATCCTATTTCAGGGGCAGGAACAAGCAGGCAAGAGAACTCGGAGTTTTGTTGTTGTTGTTTTTGAGCGCTGCCTGAAGGGCAGTAGTGAAGGATCACAACACTAAAACTATCGTTCATTATGCTGTCATCCTCTAAATCATCCAAATCAGGAAAGGCAGCAGCTGTCTGGAATGACAATCCTTTGATAAACTGAAGCCTTCCAGGTTGCCTAGCACTCACCTTGTTTCAATCATTGATTGTGTAAAATCAATGGGGAATATGGAACCTGAGATAATATTCTCAATTCTGTACACATTCAAAATTGGCTAGCCAGAGTATTAAATTCAGGCAGTTGCTGATGCCTCTAGTTGCTGCTGATTACAAGATAGTCTTTAACTTGTGCTGTTCCATTAGAGGGCAATAAATTAGAAGGGCAGAGTAGAGTAACCGAACCTCTCTTGAACTTTGGAATGTAGTGGGAAATATCATCAAGATAATATTCTCAGCTCTGTATACTTTCAAGATTGGTTTGCCAGAGTATCAGTCAAATTCAGACAGCTGCCAGTCCTTCAGGCGTTGCTTATGGAATCATGTGTAAGTCTTGGTGGTAGACTTTAGGAAGATACACAAGAATGGTGATGCAAGGTATCCCAGCATCTCTTGGACCTGGGATTGTAGTGGAAGACCTCTATAGTTTGTGACTGCTTGACACAGATGACCTGGTTTTTCTGGGGAAAAGAAATACCCTCCCTCTCAAATTCCTTATGTATTTTTTTCCTAATTACAGCCATGTGTCTTTTGTTCAGTTTTGTAGCTTGCATTTTCTAAAGTTTTATGTTAATTGATAATTATGTAATGGGGTACAATGTGATGTTTCAATACATGTATGCGTTGTGGAATGATCAAAAAATATAATCATGTACTTTGAATGAACTTGAAAATTAGAGCATCTTGCCTACAGAACATATAGCCCAGGACTGGACAGTCATAAATTTCTGTTCCTCCCTCTCACAGTGATTGGACCCAAGCTAGGCCAATCAGAAACTTATCCTGAAATTTTTACATGGTGAGCTAATAGAAAAAAAAAAAAATCTTTTTTCTGTTTTTTTTGAGACTGAGTCTCACTCTATTGCCCAGGCTGGAGTGCAGTGGCATGATCTCAGCTTACTGTAATCTCCACCTCCTGGGTTCAAGCGATTCTCCTGCCTCAGCCTCCTGAGAAGCTGGCATTACAGGCACCTGCCACTCCACCCAGCTAACTTTTGCATTTTTAGTAGAGACGAGGTTTCACCATGTTGGCCAGGCTGGTGTCGAACTCCTGATCTCAGGTGATCCGTCCCCCTTGGCCTCCCAAAGTGCTGGGATTAGAGATGTGAGCCACTGCACCCAGCCTATCTTTTTTCTTTAAATGTGAGGTTGTAAATAGTGTATCCTATGGATATTTATTTGTTGGTGATTGTGGGGTGGGGAAGGAATGGAAGAGTAAGAGTGAGAGAGAAAGAAAAAGCTGTGCCAAGTGCATGGTTGATACTCAGTAGTATTGCCGTGGATATTTTGTAAATGAATAACACATGCTCATTACAGGAAATAATTTGGAAATTACAGGAGGAAAAAAGTCATCCATAGTCCCACCATCCAGGCAGCTGCTCTATGATAGTCAAATCTTCTCCCATTATTAAGTGAACTTCAACATCAGACAATACATCCTGATCAAGAAAAGGGATTTTAAGGCCGAATTCTTGTACCTAAATAACAGTGCTCCTCTGACAAATAAAGGGAACAAGTCATAGCGAAGTAAATTGCCAATGTGAATTGCCTGAATAGTATTTTACTTAGAGTCCCCAACTATCCCCAAGTTAGTCAGGCTTAGTTTTCTGAAGTGACAGCCTCTCTAATCCCAGCCCCAGCTCCCACCCCTACCCTCACTTCTGCCACCCAGGTGGAAAGTTGAGTGTTCTCATTGTTAATGGTTGTTGCCTGAAACATATTGAGACTTTGGGATCTGTGAATTCAAGACTTTAGTCAGTTAAGGAAAGTCATCTTCTGTTGTATCTCTGATTACTGTTTCTGTAAACTTTCTGGCTCTCTGATACGTCAACATATAGGCGTATAAAAAACAAACTCTCTGCATGCACTGCAACAATGGCTAATAATCATTGAAATACGTTTCTCAGGAATAGTTCACATTTTAAGATTTTTTATTCACCATCTACTCTCATCCTTGTCATCTTTTTTGTCTTTATCTTTTTTTTTTTTTTTTGGATATTCTCGTCGCACAGCCTAGAGTGCAGTGGCTTGATCACACCTCACTGCAGCCTCAACTTCCCAGGCTCAAGTTATTATCCCACCTCAGCCTCCCTAGGAGTTGAGACTACAGGCATGCATCACCACGCTTGGCTAATTTTGTGTATTTCTAATAGAGACATGGCTTCTCCATATTGCCCAGGCTCATCTTAAACTTCTGGGCCTAAGCGATCTGTGCACCTCAGCCCCCCAAAGTGCTGGGATTACAGGCATTAGCCACTGTTTGGGTCTTTTATGTCGTTCTGTCAGTTTGTTACAGTTTGTCTCCAACATTTCTGATCTCATTTTTCCATATTGTCAGTCCTGGTTGTTGCAACATTAAATGTGTTTTTAATTTTACTATTGCACTTTTAAATTTCTTTCTTTTCTAACCACAAAAACTCCATTTTTATCACATTCTGTGTTTTAGCTTAACCTAGTCTCTTGATGTTTTGCTCCTGTTTCATAATGATTTTGTCAAATAGTTTTATATATTTTTCTTTCTATAATAAACCACATTAAGAAAACTCCATCATTTTCTTCCAAGTGTTCATGGTGGCATTTTCTTTTCTTTGTCCTGCAGCAGTTTTTTATGGGCTCATTGTGAATGGCTTTTCTTTTCTTGCACTTGAACATGGAAACAGTGATCCAAATTCAGTGCTCACAAACAGAAAGAATGTGTGGATTTTCTGTAGATTATTTCTCCCTACTTGGGTGCTGTTGAATCAATTTTCCAGAAAAATGTTTTGTATCTAGTTTGGCTACACTGAATGTTCTAGCATCATCTACTCCACTAGTTCTTAAACATTACTGTTACTAGAATCACCTGATGGGGGAGATTGCTCAGCGTGGTAGGAAAAACTATAGGGAAAGGATGCAAACCTTCTGAAAGGTCAGAAGGTTCTGTAAATCCCAGTGGGAGAATAGCTGAAGGCAGCTGTTCTATCATCCTGAGACAGAGGGCAAGGAGTAGGTACAACGGATTGTGGGGGAATTTATCTAAACAAGCTTGTTTACTTATGTTGACTAGGAACTGACCTTTGATTATTTGCATGATGTTTCCTGAAAGGGGAACAATAAATGTTAATTACCTGCAGGTTGTATGGGCTCCAGGTTTTTGGCATTGTGCGTGCATTGAATAAAAGCAAGTAGCTCCAGCTTCTCAGGGCTGCTCGCTGGCCGCTAGAGCCAGGCAGTCACCTAACTGCTTTTACACTGCATACCTGTGTCTGAGTACTGATTTCATCCATGGGTCGGGTTATGCAGCACAGACCTGGCAACCTGGGAGGTGTTTTAAACTAGATTGCTAGTCTTTATCCCCAGAGTTTCTCATTGACCAGGTCTGGGATGAGGCCTGAGGATTTACATTGCTAACAAGTTCCCAGGTGATGCTAATGCTGCCATTGCAGGACCATACTTTGAGAGCCACTGTACTGTTTGCATTTCTGACCCTCTGACATGCTGAAACAATAAGCATAAGAAAATAGTTTGCAGCATGTACTGCTACAATGGCTATATCTGACTGAGAGTGGGGGGGGTGTGTGTGTGTGTGTGTTTAGACACATCTCTTAAGATTAAGAATGCTGCTGCTCCTACCTTCTGGCCAGTACTTTTCTCCAAGTTAGATTATTTGGATGTAAAAGAATGCTATTGATGATAGCAAAGACTTGGAACCAACCCATATGGCCATCAATGACAGACTAGATAAAGAAAATGTGGCACATGTACACCATGGAATACTATGCAGCCATGAAAAAGGATGAGTTCATGTCCTTTTCAGGAACATGGATGAAGCCGGAAACCATCATTCTCAGCAAACAACACAGGAACAGAAAACCAGACACCGCATGTTCTCACTCATAAGTGGGAGTTGAACAATAAGAACACATGGACAC
>NW_012104143.1:754337-763822 GCF_000951045.1 Mandrillus leucophaeus | reverse complement strand
AGGGTGGTGGGGGTATAGGGGAGGGAGAGCATTAGGACAAATACCTAATGCAGGTGGGGCTTAAAACCTTGATGATGGGTTGATAGGTGCAGCAAACCACCATGGCACATGTATACCTGTGTAACCTGCATGTTCTGCACATGTATCCCAGAACTTAAAATAAAACAAAAAGAATGCTATTGATGGATGTGGCCTAGACAACACTAAACCACGTGTCCATTCTGAAGAGTGATAGTTTCTTAGCTTTCTGCTTGGCAAGCACCTTACATGTCTGAGACAGTGGTAAGGTTGTAGAAGAGATGTGTGCAGGAGATACAAGGGGTTATAGAGAGACTGAGTGTCCTACAGTATGTCTAGTTGAGACATTTACATGCCAATTTTCAGTTTTTATCCAAAAGTCTTATTAGTGGAAGTTTCTCCGTGATTTTGACAGTAGATTCATACTGAGTCCCTGTGGAGTGGAATAGCCAAACCAGATTTTTCCCTTCTTTAGCTAAAGAAGCTGGCAGCTGCTCTTCATTCTGGTGGGGAAAGAAGGGTCAATTGAGAGCAGCTGTCTGTGCTCTTTAATATGCAGATATAAGCTGAGCAAACCTAGATTTGGAAACTATTATAATAAAGTCTTTGATTTCACATAGAGACCCTACCTACACACTTCTCTTTGTCTGCAAAGGGGAGAAGGGTACTTTGCATATAGAGGCCAGGGATTTTCCAAGAAGACACTAACATTCCCACAATACTTGCTCCTGATTATTTTACTTCAGACGTTCTACTAAGAGGGCTGGAAAGGACCTAACTAAGAGTCAGTGGAAGAGCAGAGTATAAGCAGGGATAATCATAATGAAAGTAATTATAAGCATAGAGAGAAACTAGACCGATGGTCCCTTTTTGGCACTGATCCATAAAAACATAGCAAATGGTGGTTCTGGGCATCTAAGATACACAGACCTTGGGAAGATTTCTCATCTTGTATGTCTGCAGTTACCTTATGGCAGGAAGCAGCTGTGTGTTAGCTAAGCGCTAAGGTCCAAAGCATCTAGGTTTCAACCTATGAGAAGGCTTCAAAGACGTGGATAGGGCTATCTCCCCATGGCCTGTTTCTCACCAATGCTACAGTTAGTGGACTCTAAACCAAGCCATTCTGGGGTTGCCTGAGGATCTCTACATTTCTTTTTTTTTTTTTTTTTTTGACACGGAGTCTCGCTCTGTTGCCCAGGCTGGAGTGCAGTGGCCGGATCTCAGCTCACTGGAAGCTCCGCCTCCCAGGTTTACACCATTCTCCTGCCTTAGCCTCCCGAGTAGCTGGGACTACAGGCGCCTGCCACCTCGCCCGGCTAGTTTTTTTTTTTTTTTTTTTTTTTTTTTATTTTTTAGTAGAGACGGGGTTTCACTGGGTTAGCCAGGATGATCTCGATCTCCTGACCTCGTGATCCACCCATCTCGGCCTCCCAAAGTGCTGGGGTTACAGGCTTGAGTCACCACGCCCAGCCAGATCTCTACATTTCTAATTTCTGGTACGAATAGACCAAGAGGTGGCCCAGGTGAAACTAGTCCCAACCCAAGGAAGCTTAAACTTGCATGAAATGGGACTGTGCTCAATCATGACTACTCCAATCTTTCTCATTTTCTAGAATACAAAGTAAGGGAAGTTGTATGTGTGTACATAAGTTCGTGTTTTTCTTGTTACAGAATATGCCAAGTGTTCAAGTTGTAGTCTATTATTAAAACTTAACAGTTCTTAGTAAACTTTTGTAATCTATAGGTTATGCTCCATAGGGGTTATGGGCTTTCGACTTGAAAACCAATACAGTGTCTGCAAACATGTAAACACACTTGCCCGTGGGATAACGTTTTGCTCTATGGTTAGACTATATTGGGTGGTCTGTGTAAGTAAATGGTTAAGTGAGGAAATCAAAAGACTTTTAACCTGAAGGACTGGGCTTATTTAGATTTGGAATCCTCCTAATCAGCACATTGTCAAATAATTGTTTTTTCTAAGAAAAGATTTTTGCCTAGTACCTGTGACTTCTATAGGACCAACGGCTTCTCCTAAGCTAGTGTACTTTGAACATCACCTGCAAGACCAGCTTCTGCTAAGCAACTGGCTTCCCTTGCAATGGTCCCTACACTGAAATCACTCTAAATTGAACTGGGCTCCTTCATTCCAAAAAGGTGGTAATCACATTTTTAGATGCATCAAGAGGAAAGGATTGGGACTTTTGAGACATACAGATTGGATTTTTCGACTATCCCACTAATATCAGCATGTGAAACCTTGAAACCAGCAATGGTGTTGGAGCCACCTCCTCCTACCAGATTGTGGGAGCTGACCACGCATATCACTTCCCAAATCCAAGCTCAGCGATGTCATGGTAGTAGCTTGAAATCAGGCTTTGTACCAGTGCTTTCACCATAGATATTGGCAAATACTACAGAATCCTGGCTTTTTGTTTCAAAGGTCCATCTGTTAAAACATTTATTAGGACACCACTGTCTTGAATATTGTGATATGGGGCCAGACAGGAATTAAGGACTTTGCAGTTAAATTTATGTTTTATTCCTCTCTCTTCTCCTTAGCTCTTTTTCTTCCTTCCTACCTTCTCCCTCCTTTCCTCTTGTTTCCTTCTTGTGGTAATTTTAATGAGACGCATTATAGGCCTGTAGAAATTAAATTGAAATCTGAAGTCTTTCCCTCTTTAAAGTTTTCCCCCTTGCCTTCTTCAGAGACTAAACCTTCAGAATGATCTTTATTCTATTGTTACTAATGGAGTCAGCTGTAGGGCTAACTGTAAATCTTTTGAAGGTAATTTTTCTTCTGACTTCTTGTGTGATCTTCTCTTTGTAGCTAGTGTTCTGCCATTTCAGTCTGATATGTTTAGAAGAGATGTTTAATTGTTCGTTTTGCTTTTCTTCCTGCTGGGTATTTATTGGGCTCCTTGATTCTGTGTTTACTCTCCTTCAATCATTTTGAAAAATTCTCATAATATCATCATAGGCTTACTTTTCTTCATTCTTTCTGCTTTCCCTTGCTTGAATTCTGATTATAAATATGTTAGAATTCCTTGGTCTGTTTAGATTGTCTCTCAACTGCTGCTTCATAATTTCTTTTGACTTGCCTTCCAATTCCCTGATTCTTCTACATTTGTATCTAATCTGAAGTTAATCCTGTTCATTGCCTTTTTAAAACCAATTATATATGTTTTATCTTTAGACTTTTTGATTTCTTGTCATCTATTTAATAGTTTTCTGTTTAAAGAAGGCTGTCTTAATCCTCTATTTTATTTTATTAAACATCATAATTATAGTCCTAAGGCAACACACAGAAAGACACACAAGTCAATTGTATGGCTTAATGAATTTTTATAAAGTGAACATTACAGGCGGGCACAGTGGTTCAGGCCTGTAATCCCGACACTTTGGGGGGCCAAGGCGGGTGGATCACAAGGTCAAGAGATGGAGGCCATCCTGGCCAACATGGTGAAAACCCATCTCTACTAAAAATACAAAAATGAGCCGGGCATGGTGGTATGCACCTGTTAACCCAGGTTCTGGAGGCTGAGAGAGGAGAATTGCTGGAACCCAGGAGGTGGAGGTTGCTTTGAGCCAAGAACACACCACTGGACTCCAGTCTGGGCAACAGAGCAAGACTCCATCTCAAACAACAACAACAACAACGACAACAAAATTTTTTTAATGTACTTTCAATTTTTTTTTTTTAATTTAAGGAATATTTTCTTGAAATAGCATTTTTAGGATTTCTGATGTTCCCTTGTTTTGGTTTTCATCTGCACAAATTCCTGCTATCCCTATATTCAGTCTCTGTTGCCTGTTTTCAGTATTTCTTACTCTGTTAGCCTTTTTTATTTATTTTTCTTTTTCATTTTTACTTTTAAAATTGTAATATACTTGTTTATTGGTGGTTGCAAAATGTTGATTGTCTTATTTTCTTGCAATGGCTGCAGTAACAAATTGCCACAAACCTAGCTATTCAAAAATTACACAAATTTGTTCTTAGAGTTCTCTAGGCCCAAGGTCCCAAGTGGGTTCACTGGGCTGAAACTAAGGAGTTAGGTCTCTTAAGAGTCTCCAGGAAAGAATTTGTTTTCTTAGCTTTTCCAGAGTTGGGAATTGGATTCCTTGGCTCATAGCCCCTTCACCCATCTTCAGAGATAGCAATTTAGCATCTTCAGATTTCTCTCTGCTTTCACCACTGTTTTATCTGTTGTCTCTCTGATTCCCTCTTATAAGGAACCCTGAGATTACATCTAGCCCATCAAGATCACCTCCCCATCTCAGGATTCTTAGTCACACCTGCAAAATCCCTTTTGCTGTCATATAAAATAGCATTCATAGGTCTAGGGATTAAGATTTGGACAATTTAGGGGGCTTTTATTCAGCCTAACATGATGATGCTCTGATGTTATGATTTGTGTTTCACTTATCAGTCAAGTGCTTTGACAGAAGCAGTTTATTTCATTTACTATGTAATTACCCAGTATGTTCACATGAAAAATGCAGAATATGTGCTTATTTTTCTTTGTTTACCGATTTTCAATATAATGAAATGGTTTCTTGTAATCCCCAAAATGTATCAGTTTTTTTGTTGGTGTTTGTTTGTTTACAAATTGTGTTATGAACTCAGGTTTCAACATACTGGAATTTTAATCCACTACCTTTATTATCTTTGTTGAAGTTCAACTTCTCCCATCTTTGCCAGAGCAGACCTGTTTGAGTTTGCTACTGGACCTTTTCTGTGTGACCCTCGTGGTCTTTGACAGCTCTGATCCTATCTGGAATTACACTCTGTTCTAGGCTAGTCCTGTGTATTTCTGATCCCACACCTGGAATCAGCTATTTCTCCAAGAAGCCCTGGTATCTTTTAGATAAATGGTATTTCAAGACTATAATTTGGGCACTTAGGAATATTCATTGCTATTGAGTTGGTCGTTGTCTCTAGAATATTTTAAGAAACAAATTATAACATCATATACAAAATATTTCATGGATTCATATTGATATTTCTAATTCTAAGTCAAGATTTCTGAGGTTTTATTTTAAACCTCATTTCTGTTATATCAATAAGTACTCTTCCATTCTGAGTAATATAGTTTTCAAGGACCTAGAGGATGATGCAATTGTAATTCCTCATTTTATCCAATTTTAAGTATATAACAGTCCCTGAATAATAATAAATAATAATATCATCTCCATTATGATTACTTAAAACATTTAAAATTTTTTGGTATATGTTCTTCTTATCCCCTTCCTTTCTTCAAGTTCATTGAGATAAAATTTAGGATAACAGCAAAGTTACCCATTTTAGGTATACAGATCTTCGAATTTTTACCAACCTATGTAGTCTCAGCATTCTTAATAGCTATACTATATACACATTGCCAGAGCATATAGCGTTTTGTAATATTTCCTTCCCCTCTTTGTTTTCATTTTGTCTTAATTCTGTTTACCTTAATAGCTTTGTATTTGATCCTCATTAGTAATCATTATGTTATTTACCTTTAAGTTATTTTGATTGTCTAAAATTCATTCTACAGTAGATTATTCAGGAAGGGCTTGAAAAACAGTATTTCTTGAATTCTTGAGCTTTGATAAGTTTGTTTATGCCTTTTGTACTTAAAAATCAATTTTTTCTGGATATAAAATCCTTGATGCTCTCTTCCTTCGAGTATCTTATATATATTACTCAATTTCCTTCTGGCATAAATTATGGCTTTCATGCCTGATACTAATCTAATTTTCTTTCCCTTAAAAGTTACAAGTCCTTTTCTGCAAGATGCTGAAAGAATATTTTAAATCCCATGTTATATTAGGATATGTCTAAATACTAAATATTTCAGGTCAATATTCTCATGTTTGCATTGTGTACTTTCAAAATGTAGTTTCAAATTATTACTTTTTTAATTTTAAGAATATTTTCTTGAAATATCATTTTTAGGATTTCTTCTGTCCCTTTGCTTTGGTTTTCATCTACACCAATTCCTACTGTCCATCTGTTCAATCTCCATTGCCTGTTTTCAATGCTTGTTACTCTCTCTTTTTTCCCTCTACATTTCTTTTTAAAATTTATTTTATTTTTAGAAACTATGTTAAAGTATACAAAACATAAAATCTACCCTCACCATTTTTAAGTGTACAGTTCAGTAGTATTAAATACATAATATGCATCCATCACCACCATCCATCTCCAGGATTTCTTTGATCTTGCAGAAGTGAAACCCTGTACCCACTAAGCAATAACACTTCATTTCCTACTCCTCTCAGGCCCTGGCAACCTCTATTCTACCTTCTGCCTCTCTGAATTTGACTACTCTAAGTACCTCATGTGAGTCAAGTAATACAATATTTGTTCTTTTATGATTGACTTATTTCACTTAGCATGATGTCCTCAAGTCTCATCCATGTTGTAGCATGTGTCAGAATTTCATTTCCTTTTAAGGCTGAAAAATATGCCATTATATGTATACTGTGATTTTTAAATTATTTATTTATTATTTATTTTTGAGACAGAGTTTCACTCTTGTCACCCAGGCTGGAGTACAATGGTGCCATCTTGGCTCACTGCAGCCTCTGCCTTCTGGGTTCAAGCGATTCTCCTGCCTCAGCCTCCCAGGTAGCTGGGATTACAGGCATGCGCCACCACGCCCAGCTAATTTTTTGTATTTTTAGTAGAGACAGGGTTTTGCCATGTTGGTCAGGCTGGTCTGGAGTGCCTGGCCTCAGGTGATCTGCCCGCTTCGGCCTCCCAAAGTGTTGGAATTACAGGCATGATCCACCGTGCTTGGCAGCCGTTGTATGTGTAGACCACATTTTGTTTCTCCATCCATCCATGGATGGACACGTGGGTTGCTTCTACCTTTTGGCTATTGCAAATGATGCTGCTATAAACATGGGTGTACAAATATCTGTGCTCTTCATTCCTTATTGTCTTCTTAATATTTCCTCCTCTCCACTCTCTATTTCTTTAAGGCATTGTTTCTTTGGTTCTTTCTAGTTGGCTATCTTGGAGTTCTCTTTTCTCCAAGTCCATCACATTTTGCTTTTATAACTTCCTTCTTTCCCGTGTTCCACAGATATCAATATTGTGTGGGTCTTGCATCTGTTAGTGGTCTGTCCCCACCCTCTTGTAATTTGGGGGTCTTGGTTTTTTAGATGTTGCCACGTGTTGTTAGTTTTTCTATATAATTGCTCTGCTTTTGGGTAGGGATTGAAAGAGATTGAAACACGAAGTTGCCATTGCTCCCATCTTCCAAGAATCTCCCGTGGTTGTTTCTCTGTGTCTCTTATGCTCTGCTCATTGTGCCTTTTGTCCTTCTGTGCTTAAATATTTGTTACTATGTGCTGCTTAGTTTCCTTGGATTTTTATATGTTGTCATCCCTTGAGGACTGGGGGGATTCATCTTCTTCTGAGATCATCTTCCTTTGCCTCTACTGGACACCTGGGGCAGAGTCTGCAAATGTGTTAAACTCCTTCATGACTTAGAGTTTGTTGGACCCTGTGGGTGGCTCAGTTTGGGCTGTAACCCCTGTGATTATGACTTTTTAGAGAAGGTGTTTTCCTCCTTATTCTGCTCATTGCAAAACAAAATTTTCTCATAGACTCTGGGACTTGGGGCCTATGTCTCGTTCATCCTCACACTGATACTGTAACTCTTGGGGTCCCATATTTGATAGAATCTTGCATTTAACTTCCCACTTTGGGAAGGCCTTAGGCTTGGTAATTAGTCCCTTGTTCCCTACGAAGTCTAAGTTCTTCAGATTTGGGAAATACTTTTAGCACGAAAGTGGATCGGCATTCTGTTTATCTTTCTGAGTTCCTGCATTACCTTAGATTTAGGCCTGATAATTTCTAATCATCAGTATTTTTAGTTGTTTTCAGTGGGATGGTAGGTCATCCATTTGATTCGAAATGGAAGTCCAAATGATCTTTTAATATGCAGGTTTTTGTAGAAATATTAACCCTCTATGCAGTCATAAGAATGGTTCTTCTTTCTTTCAATTAGATATCAGGCACCAGGCTGGGTGAGGTTGGGAATCTCACCCAGGTTGGTTCCCAGAGCTAGTCTGGGCATCCAAGGGCATCTAAGATGGCTCAAGGAAGCCAGATACAGTTCCAGAACCCAGATAGGATCTACATCCACGGCTGGTCATGTTGGAACAGCCGTTCCTTACCTTTCTCTTATGCAATATAACTTATACGCTGGCTACAGGAGACTCAGGCTCAATATCTGAGCTGATACTAAATGAATTTTTCTTGCTTGATAAATCTTGGACAGGACAAAGGTTCTGGAAAAGACTGTCTTGGTTTGGATCCTGGCTCCCCTGCTTACAGTATTATGACCTTAGCCATGTAACTTCGTCTCTCAAAGTCACTTCTCCTATTTTCAAAGGAGATATAAAAATAGTACATATTTTATTGGAATGTTCGAAGGATTGTCTGTGATACAGTATTTAACACAATGCCTGGCCCATTTATAATCCCTCAGTAAAAATAACTATTTTAATATCCTCAAAATAAAAGCTGTTGTGGCTTTTTATTTCTCCAATTGCTTTTTCTTGTTGAGCCCTACCCGACCATCCCTCATACCTTCATACCGTCTCTTTGGTTTATCACAGTTACTCTTTGCCATCATAGAAATTTGGAATCAAAGTTTTAAGGGTTGAGATGGGAAAACAATTTGGAACCACAAGGAAAGAGAATTTTCTGAGTGAATGGAGGAGGAGGACTGATGGAGCAATAGAAGCTACAGTACAGGGACCAAGTTCTGTTGTATCCATAAAAATGATGTTGCCAAAAAGAGAGGGAAAAGATAAGGCTGAAATGAGGGGTGGAGGAGAAAGATGGAAGTGGGCAAGTCCTGTACATTTGAGAGACTGAGCCGCTGGTTGATGAACGCTGGAGTATTTACTGTGCTATTGATTGCAAGAATTCTGCAAACAGTAGGATTGAGTAGACTTCAGGGAACTGACCCCTGAGTATCTAGGTTTTCAGAGTTCCTGAAATTTGCTTTTGGCTGCTGTCTCTTCTTTTCACTTTACCGTCAAGAGACACAGAGCACTTTGGGTAGTGCTGCTGTGATTGTCCTGAACAACAACACAAGCTTTTCTGAACTTCTCCCACTACATCCCCAACAAAACTCATCTCTCTTGAGATCCATTCTTTCTGCATTTTCTCTGCCTTGCTAATTTGACAAATACATCCATTCTAAAATGTGGTGGGTTGATGGATTCATTTCTTTTCCATCTAGGAACTTTCTAATGAGAGTTTCCCGGAAAGCTCGTCGTTGCTTTAGCCCAAGGATAACATATTGATTCTGTCCAGTAAGCCAACTCCAATCTAGTGCTGGTGAAAATGTGGAGAAACGGGATCACTCATATATTGCTGGTGGGATTATAAAATGGCACAACCACTCTGGAAAACAATTTGACAGTTTCCTAAAAAAGTACACATGCCACTACCTTACAACCCA
>NW_012104143.1:750463-753097 GCF_000951045.1 Mandrillus leucophaeus | reverse complement strand
CTTTAGGTTTCCAGCTTCACGGATGATAGGAGGTGAAACAATCTCTACCCCTGTGGGTTGAAAGTGAGGCAGTGGTTAGGCCGGTCAGCCCCTGCAGAAGCACCTAGAAGAAGCCTTTCTGACCTCTTGAACTTCCCTGTCTCAGGGTCAGAGAAGAGTTCAGACCTTCCATTCAGCGCCTCCTTGGCCTCCAGAGGACTTTACACACTGTTACAAACTAATTTTAGCTTTCTCAGAAAGACACAGATCTCTAAGATGCCAGTTCTTCCCAGGAGCTACTGTTTGAATCCTGCAGCTACAGGACTTACCTGGCTTTGGAGAAACAAGTCTCCTCCCCAGTCCTCTCCGGAAGGATTTAAGCAGAACCCATAGCCTCATTTGCTTCCATCTGTACGTGGATGATGTCAAGTTAGACCCGTGAGTGGAGGGGAAAGATGTCTCATTCATGTTGCCGTGCTTTCCAGATGCCCCACAGGCATCTTTCTTTCTTGGGAATGTCAGTAGGATTCTGTGTTCCCAGTATCTCTCAGCTTTCTCTCTGGAATGTCAGTATGGCGCCACCTCCCCAGAACCCTCCATTGCCCTCCCTCTGGAATGACATTAGAATATCCCCAGGTTCCCCTTTGGCCCTCTGTCTGAAGGCCCTCGTGCCTCAGGGATGTTTGTATTTGGGCTAGTGGTTTTCAGTGAGGGATGATGCCTTCCCCTAGGGAGAGGGATGTTTGAAAACAGTCCCAGACTATTCACAATAGCAAAGACATGGAATCAACCCAAATGCCCATCAGTGATAGACTGGATTAAGAAATGCCCATCAGTGATAGACTGGATTAAGAAAATGTGGTACATATACACCGTGGATTACTATGCAGACATAAAAAGGAACGAAATCGTGTCCTTTGCTGGGACTTGGATAGAGCTGGAAGCCATTATCCTCAGCAAGTTAACACAGGAACAGAAAACCAAACACTGCCTGTTCTCACTCATAAATGGGAGCTGAACAATGAGAACACATGGAAAAAAAAGGAGGGTAACAACACACACTGGGGCCTGTCGTGGGGTGGGGGTGGGGAGGGAGAGCATCAGGATAAATAGCTAATATATGTGGGGTTTAATATCTAGGCGATGGTTGATAGATGCAGCAGAACACCATGGCACATGTTTACCTGTGTAACAAGCCTGCATGTCCTGCACATGTATCCCAGAACTTAAAAAGAAAACAGTGCCAGATATTCAGTTGTCAACGTGAACAGCCACTGCCTCCGCCACAGTGTGCCTGGCACAGAGAAAACGGTATTTTCCTTCTCCTGTTCCTTGGCATTCCTGCATAGCGTGTTTTCCTCTAGCTTTTATCTTCGTTGTAACCACACTGCAACATGATTTGAAAAGCCATGAAGTCTAAGCACGCATGACGGAATGTAGTGTTGACATCAAGAAAAACTTCTAACGACGATGATCCAGCACCTATTTAATGATAAGCATCATTGTTGCCGTGCTGCAGGGTAATTAGGCACACATTGTATATGCTGCATGCTCTTCACATAAATGAAAGCAATTACTCTCTCCAAACGCCAGGCTAAGTACTCCTAGAGTTAAGGGAATGCCGGCTGGGAAGAAGAGACTGCGACTCAACAAAGCCTCCATTCTTGTTGGAGGAAGGGCATTTCCCTTCCCGGTCTCCATCTGGGTCTGATTCTCACATTCCTTAAACTCATACCAGAACTAACACCAACACGGGGGACTCAACTGTCAACTGTCCTATATATCCCACACTTATACTTGCCTTAAGAACCATCTTAAAATTCAGATTCTTACCCAGTTTAGCCTGGCCTATCTCCAAAATTAGCAAGATTTTATTCTGGTAATGGAAAATTACCCACATGTGTGGGTTTCCAGCTATAAGTGTTCCCCACATTCAGCCCCAGGAACTTGCTCTTCTTCTAAAGTGGTTGGAAAGTGGAGCTTAAGCAGATACGAATTCACTCCCACATGACACCGAAAGGTCGTTGTCTCTGGAGCTGGAGAGATTTGGGTTCATCTTTTAACTCCGTCACCTAACACTTCTGTAATTTGGACATGTAACTTACCTCTCTGACCTACAAGCCCATTAACTCTCAAATGTGGACATACTCATCTGGCTAAGTTTGTTTTGAAATTTAAGATCGTACACATTCAGCTCCTGGTACCTGTTAGACACTTGGTAGCTATGAACGATAATGATCACGATGCAGAGAGAAGTAGAGAGATGACAGCCAAAGCTCCATGATCATTGCTGACATGTGTAACCTTGATGTCTGCTGGGGTTACCTTGTCCTTTGAAATTTAAGTGAAATTGATTTTACCTCTACTCCATCTATGGTGGGAGAGCTAGAGTGTCTTCCTATCCCTGTAGGACTCTCAGCGGTACACTGCAGATGAATTAGGCTTCTTGGCTCACTCTGCATTTGTGTTTCTCCTTTTGTGGACTTAGATCAGCCTTGGGGTCACTTGGCTATTCTGCAAGCACTGGCCTGAGTCAAGGTTATATTTATGAGATTGTTGATAAAGCTCTAAGGCAACAGAAGAGATGTGTGTGTGATAATCTCCCTAAAACCTAAACTGGAATATTAGACATCCTTGCTTAAAAAAAAAAAAAAA
>NW_012104143.1:747510-748288 GCF_000951045.1 Mandrillus leucophaeus | reverse complement strand
GGCATGAGAACTGCATATCCATTAGCTCATGTCTTCTTCACAGTGTGCCAGGAGGGAAGGGGGTTCATGTCTATATTTAAATGAGGTTAAACATCCCCCAGGGGAGTGGATGCAAGATGCACGGAGTGTACTGATGAGGACACTCGGTGCTAGAGCCCCCGGTCCTCCAGAGCCTCCATCATTCATGTTCTCTGTTCAGAAGAACCTGCCTATGTAGACAGAGCAGCAGCACCCCACTCTTGTGATATGAAGTGTCTGTTTATTTTTTCTCCCACTGCAGCAATGGTTATTTTTAATTAGTGAATATAAGAATGATGTCGGGTGCTTGTTTAAAACGTAAATTCTCACCCTGAGAAATATTGACTTATTTGAAATAGGGTGGGTCCCAGGGGTCTTGATTCCTACAGTGCACCTTAGAAAGTTCAGTTAGAGTTTTCCTTTTGGTTTTTTTTGGATGAGGAATGGGGAGATACAGACTTACTATCTTTTCTATGTCAGGTCTGGGCTAAGCATTTCAGAAATATTTTCTCATATAATCCTCCCAAACGTCATCATCAGAACCATTTTACAGATGAGTAAAGTGAGCCTCAAAGATTAAGCCAGTGTCAGAGTACTGACCCACCTGCCAAACTGCAAAGCCTGCCGTCTTTCCCAGCATGTTAACAGTCATTTCCAGATTGAAGTCACTAAAGACTTTAGCTAATGTACATATTCCCAGACTCAGCCTAAAATCATCGAATTTGAATCCGAATGTAGGACATAGAATCTGATTTTTTAT
>NW_012104143.1:745807-747460 GCF_000951045.1 Mandrillus leucophaeus | reverse complement strand
CCTTCTCCTTTCTCATTCTTCTCCTCTTATCTCAGCCTCACCATCCTTCACCTGCCTCCCACCAAATTCCTGTTAACCAGAGAGAACCTCTACCTATAAAGCCATTTTGTTCCATGAGGGATCTTTCTGCACATAAAGTAGCCCATCAAGGCATTTTCCTAATCAAGCTTTGTTCCTAAGAGGGTCTCTGATGCCAAGCTGTTGAAATAACATTTTTACTCCACAATATGTGGAAATTCAGAAGCACAAATATCTTAGGACTCTGGATCAGGGTTGCCATATATGGTTTTGCAGGTTGTGCACTGAACAAAGATGTCTGGCCAAGAAGGTAAGTAGTGGCCCAAAATGTAGCTGGTTATCTACTCCCCAAGCTACGTACCCTTTGATATTAGGTACATCCAGAAGGGTAGTTTTTCCTGTGTTAGCCACTGAGATGGGAATAGCTTTTTCTAATTTTCTACTAGGCAGTGGGGGAGTGGTGATGGTGGTACTTTCTTCTAATTTATGTGTCCAGAGGAAGCACTGTTTTCTAACGCTCACAAAGGTGTTCTGTGTGCTAACAGTGGCCTTGCTAGAAGTCAGTGCATTTGCAATGAAACCGGGTATGTCAGAGCTCTGAGTTGAAGCAACACAGTGTCAGTAACTGAGTGCAAACAGCAGTGAGGCTGTGTCGTTTTGAGGGAAAGACATCTGCAGTTTCCCTGGAGCTGTCACTGGGAGGTATTATTTGCATATTAAACAAATATTTAAGATTACCCATGCAGCAAACAATCAAAAGCAACGTCACAAACATCACTCCCTGAAGCAACAGCAGAGACGAAAATGTCCTCCAGGTGTGCTCATCTGCATGGCAGTGGTGTGATTTGAGCTGGGATCAGTTTCTTTGACAGGTGGACTTTTCAGGTAAGAAAGAAAAAATTAGAAAACAGTAGAATAGGATAGGGACTTCTTTATATCCCCAATCTCAAAAAGCTATTTTGAGGGCTAAATACTTTTAGAATAGTGGCTGGCCACTGTAAAAGCTCAATAATATTAGCTACAACTATTATTCCCAGGGTGACAGCTGAAATATTTACAAACTGACCGATCAGAATGGACAACACCTATACACAATCGGGTTTTCTGACCCTATTTTTCTCCTCTGATGAAAATGTATTATTGAAATAATAGCCCAATGTCTTTTGAGCAGGTTAAGAGCTTTACACATTTTATTAGATTGTATTATTTATTGTGAGACTTTTATCCAGTAGGGAATACCATTACACCCACATTACAGATGAGGAAACTGAGACAGAAAGGTGAAGTAAGTTGGCTAAAGGTCACACTGCACGTGGTAGAACTCAGACTAAAAAGCTCATGTCTTTGACTACTGTGCTATACTGTTTCTCTCCTTCTAGGCACTGTGTAAGAAGACACTCATCTTTGATTTAACAGGAAAGCCCTTTTTTATTTTTTCTTTTTTTGAGATGAAGTTTTGCTCTTGTCACCCAGGCTGGAGTACAGTGGTGCCATCTTGGCTCACTGTAACCTCCGCCTCCTGGTTTCAAGCGATTTTCCGGCCTCAGCCTCCCGAGTAGCTGGGATTACAGGTGCCCACCACCACACCCAACTAATTTTTTTGTATTTTTAGTAGAGACAGGGTTTTGCCATGTT
>NW_012104143.1:726926-744512 GCF_000951045.1 Mandrillus leucophaeus | reverse complement strand
CCATTCACCCAAGACTTTCCGATATCTTGCAAATAGAAGGGTGTTGCCTGGATCACTGAGTCTGCAGGGGTCTGCTCCAGTGCTGGAAGCCATTGTTTGTTCTGATTTGTGGGTGTTCACAACATACATGTTGCCAAGGATTTTAAACAGCACACTGGGTATGGGTGTATCTTCCTCATTAGATTGTCCACCCTAGACAGCAGGAAACATGACTTATATGTCTTTACAGTGCAAATGACAGAGTTAAATGTTCTTTAAATTTAGGGCTTTGTTTTGTTGTTGTTGTTGTTGTTGTTGTTTTGCACAATGACTATGATTTTTGTTCTTATTGCATTGTAATGGGGGCCTCTATAGAAGGGGGTATGGCGGAGGATGGGGGTGGCATGGGGAGAATGAGGGGAGAAGGACCCAGAGCTGATTCCTGGAGGCTGCATATCAGGGTGGACCTGGGACATCTAGGACAGAATAAGGTTTCCCTCTAAACTTTCAGGGATGTTAGAAGACAAAAAAGCAGTGATAAGGCTGAAAGAGAAAATGGGGTGCTTGGCAGACAACGGATCCTCAAAGAGACATTTGCTCATTATTAGGTGAGTGAACGTAATGAGAGAATTGCAATTGGGCACATTTTTCACATAATCTACAGAGAAGAAAGGGACCTGTGGGTAGAAGTATGTCAGTTTCAATTCCATTGTAGCCTGAGCAGGTGGAAAAGACATCAGATCCTCAGGAAGTAACCCATAAAGCCAAATAAACGTCACAGTAGCCAAACATTATTGGCTCCCTGACTTCCACAGATAACTCTGGAGATGGTTATTTCCTTAGCTGAGTAATCATGGCCAGATATTTTCAATGGAAATGAATTTTGCAACCTCTAACGTGTTTGAGAAAAATATTTTGACACTCCGTTCCAAAAACAGATAATGCAGAATAATCTCTTGGGTAAATCGGCAATGTGGAACAATTTGCTTTGTCATCAAAAAGCTGTTTTTTCTCCCCCAACCCTTGCCTTTTCTTTTGGGATATCATCTCCCATGCTACTCTTGGCGCTTCATAAACGTACTAAGAAATTGAGGATAATATGCTGTACATGCATTTGTAGCAGAGAGTTGTGTTTCTGCCCTGCTGGCATGTCCACTGACTTCCTTGGCACCAGGTCAGGTTCACTGATCAGAGTGTTGCAGTGGAATCTGAGGATGTCTATCTAATTAACCCCTGATTATGGCAAAATGAGGTTTATAATAGAGGAGAGTGTGCCAAGATTACATTTGGGAGGCATAGAGGAAAAGTGAAAAGTAAAACTGTAACCAAGCCAACTCAGAGCATGAGAGAGAAATCAGGGCAGAATGCAAGTGGACGACCAGACGACTCCCCGCCGCTCAGGGCCAGGATTTCCAAGTTGAGGTCAACTTTGAAAATAAATTATCCAACCTGGCCATCCCCTGCAAACTCCTACCCACCCAAGAGCTTCCTGGCAGGAAAATGAATGCAATGTCGGTTCTTTCCTGGAGGGATGATTTCCCAAGGCAACTGTGGGGCATGAGGGAAGCTCCTGGTCCCCAAGAAAAAGCAACAATGGTAGAGACAGGGAGTTGAAGCCCTACATCTCTGCTTCTTCCGTTACTGTTTCCACTCCCCAGTGCAAAAACTAAAAGGTATGAACCATTTTGGCAAGGAAGGTTTTCCATTCTTTGTTGCAAAAATGAGCTGTTTTCATGTCCTTCCCACACCAGTGGCCTGTTGCTTGAGAATGAAGTCACAGGGCTTGCAGATGTCTTTGAAACAACATGAAGAGATTTCTCAACACAGAGCCACCCCTAAGTGCCCAGAGAAACTGATGTCAGGGAGATATTAACTAACTAACTAACTAACTAACTAAAGAACCCTCTATTGTTCTATTCCCAGTTCCCCAAAATACCATGTTTCTATCTTGAAATGAGCAGAGAATTTGTGGTTTGGGAGATCTGGGTTTAAATCCCAGCTCCATCCCTCCTTGCTGAGTGATGCTGGGCAAATCTCTTACTTGATCTGAGTCTCAACTGTGAAATGAGGGTGGCTATTTCTGATCAGTGCTGCTCCAGAGGTCTCAGATCAGAAGAGAGAATGGGCTTCTCCCCATTTGTGCCTTATACTTTATCATCTGCCCCTGAAATAGCTCTGAAAATATCCAGAGCTCAAAAATCCCCTAAGACCAGGTAGTTTGTAGTTTGTACCTTTTAGCACATGCAAGAAATGTGCAGTCTAAGAAGGAGAAGGTAGACATCAAGCGGTCCCATCCATGGTCAAAGACTTTCTCCTGCTGGCATTTTATCTAGCAACATATCTGCACCCCTGTTATTCCTTGATTCTAAAACAAAAGCCTCCATGTATATCAACAAATGCACATAATTCCTGAAGGGAAAAGAGAAAAACTTACAAAATTCTGTGTCTGAGAGCAGTTGGCCCAGATGTCCTGACACTTTATCGTCATCATAATTATTAACGTTTTGATTGAAAAGACATGCCTCCACCTTGCTTTTGGCTAAAAACTGTTGCAGAACTTTCAGAGCAAAGAAATGTGTTGATCTTCACAAAAAGTTCCATTCTTCAATGAGCACAGAATGAACATGAACATATTTTATATTTTCACAGTGAATTTCATAAGGAAAATCACCAGACCAATACAGCACCATGCTGATTAAACGAGAGAGTCTAGAATAGTGATTTTTACACCTGACTACACATTAGAAACAACTGGAGAGCTTAACAAAAATTTTAAAAAGTCCAAGCACTTCCTCTACCTTGAGATCCTGATTTAATTAGTCTGGGGAGGACCCCAGGCATCTGTGGTATTACAGCTTCTAAGATGATTCTAACATCCAGACAGGGTTGAGAGTTACTGCTCTAAAACAGTATCTGGTGGGGTTTTTTTTTTTTAAAGGTGTCAGATGTTGACATTTATTATATGTAAAGCTCTGATATCCAGTGAAAGGAACTATAATGCCCTGAGCCCCAAGGACTATTGGGTGTAATTTGAGATTCAGACAGCCCAACATAGGTAGTAAAGATCATTTAGCTTAGAAAGTTGTGCTTGCAGATTTGCTGAGCTAATCTGGGGGAATTAGCTCAGCAAATCTGCATTCACAACTTCCTGACATAAATAATGGGTCATCTACCTTTGTTCATGGCTGCATTCTCTGGTGGCCAAGAAAAGACTAGAAAGGCTCCTTCAAGAAGCAAGAGGTGAAATTGACAAGGAAACACAATCCTTCTGAATCACTGCATGCTTCCTTTAAAACTTGACCCTGACGTAGCCCAACCGAATACAAATTTAATCATCTCTTGGGCTGGCCATGTTAGATCCATAGTAAGGCAATCTGAGGATCCTTCCAGAAAGGGAAGAAACCTAAGTCTCAATCTATAACCTCTACCGTTGCATCTTTACTAGTTTATAACTGGCCTGAATACAACTTCAGTTGAATCTTGAGTGATTCTTCCCACTGAGCTACCTTAGAAATAGCCATGGCCCATGTAGTGATGTCCATAAAGACCTGGGAAAAGTATTCCCACCTTCCCCTATTCTCCCCCGCCATTCTCTCATATACCTCATCACTTTGATGGGTGCTTCCCCAGTCTCCTTCTCCAATGCCAAGGACACTGTCTCACACCTTGCTTCCTTCTTTAGGGTAGACCCTTATATCACTGTAAAACAAACTGTTTATCTTTTGGGCCTGTATAATATGGTTAGAATGTGAATGTGTGTCCCCCCAAAAGTTCATGTGGAGATGAGACCTCCAGTGTTGGAGGTAGGGCCTCATGGGAGGCATTGGGTCATGGGGGTCGATCCCTCATGAATGGGTTGGTGCCATCCTTGCAGTAATGAGTGAGTTCTTGCTCTATTGGTTCATATGAGAGCTGGTTGTTTAAGAGCCTGGAGCTTCCTCCTTTCTGTCTTGCTCCCTCCCTCACTATGTGACCCACCTGCTCCCTCTTCCCTTCCTCTATGAGTAAAAGCTTTCTGTCACCTCACTAGAAGTAGATGCTGGTACCATACTTGTGTAGTCTGTGGACCTGTGAGTCAAATAAACCTCTTGTCTTTATTAATTACCCAGGTTCAGTCTGGATGCAGTAGCTCACACCTGTAATCCCAGCACTTTGGGAGGCTGGGGTGGGCAGATCACTTGAGGTCAGGAGTTTGAGACCAGCCTGCCCATGATGGTGAAATCCCATATATACTAAAAGTAGAAAAATAGGCCGGGCATGGTGGTACACACCTGTAGTCTCAGCCCCTTGGGAGACTGAGGCAGGGGAATCACTTGAACCTGGGAGGCAGAGTTTGCAGTAGGACAAGATTGCGCCACTGCACTCCAGCCTAGGTGACAGAGCAACTCTGTCTCAAAAATAAATAAATTAAATTATCCAGTCTTAGACATTCCTTTATAGCAATTCAAAAATGGCTAATGCACTAGAGTAGATTTGTTAGTTTTAATTACTTCCTCTCCTAGGATAGTATCAAGACTAAATCTACCTTATATCCTCATAGCACACAGTGTCTGACGTCTTTGAGGTTGGCCATGTGTGTTGGTTTCGGTCAACCAAACTCATATGCTTTGGTTGGTTGAAATACGCTAGTATAAACTTGCTTTGGTCAATGCTGTGATATAAACCTGCCCTGGCTTGCCTGCTGGTCCAAAGAGGATGAGAGATATGCAGAATGGATCTGAACCCAGCTTGCTGCTTGGAGCAGAGCAGAGCCTAGAACGGTTGAACCCCGGCTGGCCCACAAATCTGTGAACAAGAAATGAATGCTTGTGGTTGGATATTATTGAGTCTTGGCATGGTTTCTTACCTAGCGTTACTATGACAATGACTATCTAGTACAGTACCCCTCTATCTAAGTGCATAGCCTGTAACCATCAGACTTTTCTTTATTTGATACATTTAAAAAAATCATCCTTTGGTGCCCTCTCATTGTTTAGTCTCCATTCTGAGCTGGTATCTTCAGCCCTTCCGCTCCACTGGCAGACATGTCCACATCTTCTTGCCCTCTGATCCTTGACTGTTGATGGCCTTGTCTTGCTCTGTGGAAATGGTGCTGTTGGCTGCCTCTCCGATTCTAAGCATGAATCGTAGAGCATGATTATAATCCTCTTCAAGCATGAATTGTATTTGGTCTGTTGTCTGCTTTGCTGGCATTAGTTAGGCATCTTTTGTGAATACTGTGATTCCACAACTCTCAACCCCAAAGGCAGATCCTGACCTGGACTCACCAGTTCCTATGAATGGATCCAAATTCATTTCCATTCTCCCAACTTTCTCTTAAGCACACAGTGGAGAAGCAGTACAACCTAGTGGTTAGAGCACAGACTCTGGAACCAAGGTGTATGAAGTTAAGCAAGCATTTCCATTTTATCGCCTGTAAACTGGGGATGGAAATGAGGGTTAATTCATGGAGATCACTTAACACAGGCTGGCACATAGCAAGAATGATAAAAGTTTTAGCTATTAGCATCATCATCATCACACTACACCTCCCTCAAACCACTGCATTATACTTCCAGTTCTCTCAATATCCTACTCTATGACCACATAAAACACATGGATATTCCACCAAGAACTCTCATTTAAGCAAATCATTGAAAAAATAATTTCCCCTGAAATGTAAGTGATAGCTTCATATTTTGTGCGACACTTCTCAATCTAAAGTATGCACATCCCTGTAGTGTGTGTGTGTGTATATATATATATATATATATATAAAATCCTGTGCTAGCAAGTTCTAGGAAGCCATGGAATAAATATGGTGCAAAGTTCTACAATGTTCATTTTGCTTGGCAATAAGTTATTAGAAGCACTACTTTTGTCTAGTGGGGTTAAAAATGTTTTACCTTATTAGTTTGAGGAGAATCTCTCTTAGGGAAGAAATTACCTATGTTTTACCCAAAGGCTTAATTAGCCTTGGAGTGAAAAGTAAGGCCCTTGAGCTTAAGAGTCAAGACAAATGTAAAAGTTAAGGATATTTTTGGTTCCAAGTGATTGAAAACCCAACTCAAATGGATCTTAAAAACAAAGGAGATTTATTCATACTTGTACCTAAAACCCAGGAAGATCTGGTTTCAGGTAAAGCTTCATCTAGTAGCTCAAGTGATTTTATCACAGGCCTAGGTTGTTGTCTAGTCTGTTTATATTCTATGGGTTTGGCCACATTGTTGGTTTCTGGTGGTTTCTCTCCCTTCAGCTCTTAGCTCTCTTCCTGTGACAATAAAATAAATAAAGTTGTTCCTATCTTATAATACATTGTCCAGAGAAAACTCATAGATCTCTTTTAACATTTTCAACTTCAATTTTGAGATTTCCTCTCTCTCATTGGCCCAGATTGGGTCATGTGCTCAACTCTGCACCAATCACTGTGGCCAGAGAGCTGGAACACATGGATTGGCTTATGCCTGCAGAGCCAATTCCTGTAACTGGAGAATGGAGTTAAATCTACCCAAACAATAGGACTGGGTATGGAAGAGGGATATAACCACTAATGAAAGATCAGCATGCTCTTGATGGGAGAAAAGGACATGGAGGTTTGGTTGGTAACCCGCAATTATCTAGTAATCCAATGAAAGAGATGACTAAACAGCTTGCAGAAGATAAAGGGAATTAGTTTCTGCATCTGATAAGGAGAAGAACAGTTATCACTAATGAGGTGTGAAAGCATGTATATATGTATCAAAGGACATTTACTATTCAATGTGTTAATATTGGTGTGATATAAACTCTTGTGGGAGACTGGTAAATGTGTAACAACTAGGTCTCTGGGGAAACATATGTAAGTTTCTTATAAAGTTGACTGACCTAAAGAATATGTAACAAACAATTTATAATAATAATAAATTATATAGTATTCTTTGTCATATAGCCAATTGATACTTACAGAACACTTTCTTAGTTTTTGCAGAATTCTTATATGTGTAACTGATCTAAGATTGCAATTCAACCATCATTTGAGAAAATCAGGCTACAAATAAATACTTGAATACAAGTGTAGTTTCAGCATGAATGTTGATTAATGTTTTATGTTAATGAATAAGATAAAAGAGAAACAAGAAAAACATTTTAAACCTTCACTCATTTGTCACTGATGTGGATGACTTCTTTGCTGAATCAGAAAAAAGTTTTTAAATGCTGAGAAAATGTCTTCAATGTTTATACTATTGACAATGCAGTGGCTATAGACATGACACATTTAAGCTTAATGGGCATTATTAACATATTATCCACTAATTTTTAAGTCCAGGCAATCAGCAAAGCTATAAATCAAGACTAGATTTGTAGCATTTGCCCATTTCTGTGATGTAAATACTCTTGCCGTGGCCAATCTCAAGTTACCCATGTATAATCACTAAACACAGAATTGGAAAGAGATGGGCAATAGCAACACATTTAATTGTATTTCTACTACACAAATACGGTAGATATAAATAACTTCAAGGGCATAGGTAATAATAAGGTGTAGTAAAACAACTAGTAAGTGATGAGCTTCTAATACTACCTTTATTGTATAACTTAATTACAAGCTTATATAATATTTAATCATGGTTTTGCTTAACAACTGGATTGCAAAATTCCTGAAAATTTAATGTCTGGCTCTCATGGCCCTGTATGAGCCAGATCCAGCACATCACTGCCCCTCACCCATGTATTTCTCCCCAAAATACTGTTTATTAGAGTGTACTGTATAAAACAATACCTTATGAGAATGGATTTTAGTGGAAATCAAATGCAGGCTCACTTTACATGCATGAAAAATTAGAGATGATACCCATGAAATGATGAAAGGATCTAGAAATAGAACAAATAGTTCCACATGGCTGGGGAGACCTCAGGAAACTTATAATCTTGGCAGAAGGGGAAGCAAACATAGCCTTCTTCACGTGGTGGCAGGAGAGTGAAGTGCCGACCACTTGTAAAAACTGTCAAATCTCGTGAGAACGCGCTATCACTAGAACAGCATGGGAGTTACCGCTCCTGTGATTCAGTTACCTCCCACCAGGTCCCTCCCATGACACGTGGGGATTATGGAAACTATAATTCAAGATGAGATTTGGCTGGAAACACAGCCAAACCATATCAGGATATAAGTGCTCACACGTTCAACCCCACCAGGGATTTGTAGAAATCTTGGGAAAGACTGTGTATGTCCTCTGACTGTAGCGTGAGCTGTTCTAGGCAATGTAACAAACACACATATACAAACATTTCTGTATACACATACATACACACAGATATATATGTATGAATATGTATAAGAGTATCTGTATATGTGTGTATATACATCTCTATGTATATATGTCACCATTAGAATGGAATCCAAAATTACATCAATTTTTAAGACCAATGAAAAGATTCCAAAGAAATTCCCCTTTAGGAAGCCACCTTGGTTAGAATCTCCAGTTTCTTGGGATTATGTCTCCTTCTCTGCTATTTGGAATACCTAGTGCATTCCCCTTTCCTGAAAATTAGTGTTTTGCAGCTGGTCTTAAGATTTTAATCAGATGACTCCTGTGCCTTGCTAGTCATCAGAATCTCCCTGAGGGTTTTGAAAAATACAGATCCCAGGATGCCACTCATAGAGGTTCTGATTCAGTAGATCTAGGACTGAGATGAGAATCTGAATTCTAAACACCTTACCCGAGTGGCCCAGCCATGTTGGTGGAAGAACTGCTGGGCTGGTCCAGGGTGTAGGTTTGAGGTGTAGTTTTGCCCTGCGTCGTGTTACCCGGTGGCAGATAACATCTTCTCCTGGGATAGTTTATCTTTCAAGCTCTGACCTTCAGGTCAGTAATGTGTGTCTTGTGGGGTAAGAGGACCTCTCACTCTGAGTGGGAAGGTTCTTTCCATCTTCACATCATCACAGCCCTGTCTGCATGGCTGGATTCCATTTGACAGGGAGAAAGAATCGAACTCCCTTTTTGCAGTGAGATGTCCTGATTGGAATAAGCTTTTTAATTTTTTCTCTAACACGGAAAACATTGGTTCAATTTGCCTGAACCAGAGGGCCTCTGTGAGTCAGATTTTGTTCCAGATAGGTAAAAAACAAAAAACACTGGGTGTGAACTTATAAATCAGTTAAAAAAATGAAAGTGATTAATCTGCCTCATGGGATACCCCATACTCTGAGTGCAGAGAGAGTAAGAGAGCCCCAAGTATCTAATTTAACACCTGCAAATTCCCAAGAATGATTATACCGTGAAAGAAGACATACTGAGGATTATAAGAAAGGGTTTAATAAAAAAATGTAAATGCAAAGGCCATAAAATTCAAATGAGGCTCATTCCCCAGGTTATAACAAGCTCTGTGCTCAGACCTTGTTAATAGCTTTTTTTTAAAAAAAATAATTTCATTGTAGCTTCTATTTTTTTTCCATCGATGTAATTAGAGCTTAATTAATTCTCCCTAAAGGGGAAAAAGAGGACAAAATGGTATTTGATCTGAGACATGTACAACGGGCAAAGTAATTAGGATCAGCAAGTTACCTTCTGTTACTTTTTTTCCTCATTAGCTCTTCTGGGAGGAAGACAGCTCTGGACAGAGACTCCCTGTGTCTCCCTGAGGATCAGAGATTTGGTAGTGCCAGGACAGCCAACAGGGCCAAAAGATTTTATTTACATAGAGATCACAAAATAAAAAAAAAAGAAAAGAAATCATAGCTGTAAAAGCCTGCTGCATCAATTCTCTGGTGATAATAAGAGATAATAAAGTTTTAAGTGTAAAATATAGTGCAGAGTACTGCAAGCATAACTCACGTAGGATTCCAGAAAGAACTTAGTCATGGACTAGAATCTCAGCTCTAGCACTGATGCTGTGTGACTCTGCAGACCTCTCTGGGCTTAGTTTCTTCATCTGAAAAGGAAAATAGCAATAGTGCCTAATTGAAATGTTGGTTTTGAGAAGTAAATGAGGTCATGAAACAAAAAGCACCAGGTATGAATGGTAGTATATATTTTTTTGCCCTGGTTTCACAATTTAGTTTAGTGGAATTAATCTTGAACAGTTCCCAATGTTAGAATTAATTGCCTTCGGCTTGCATGGCAATGACTTATTATACCAAGACCGTTAATGTGACCTCTTGTGGCTCCATAGGCTCGGGAGAAGCCACTGGCAGTACAGGTATACTGCCTATTTCGAGAAAAAATAATGTGCTCAAGAATGTCAGTCAATTCACATGCTAGGGGCCAGCAAGCACCAGGCACCGGTGGGACCCACTGCGTGGCAGAAACTGATCTGGTTTGGGGTGAGAGTTAGAAGAGGATAGAGAGATAGACATTTGGCTTCCAAAAGCAAGCAAGCAAGGCCCCCATGACTCCAACATCATGTCAAGACCTCCAAGATCATGGTGACAAACAAAGTTCTCTTCCTCCAATCCCCCAACATGCTCTGGGATGAAAATCTGGAGTTAGGACTGAAATCGGTTTCTTGCTTCTTGACCTATGCATGGTGGGTACCTCTACATGACGTGTTCACTTCACCTGCTTCATTGAATTAATCCCTCCTTTTTCTTCCACATTTCTGGTCTCTGAGCAAGTCACTCTGTTGTCAACCTCCTCCCCCCGACATATTAAATCTAGGCCATCTGTTTGTTATAAGCTCTTGTATGCCCCTGTAGCACTTTTTAAATAGGAAAGTTTATTTAATTAAGATCTGTAAGCTCTACTGGGGTAGGAATTGGTTTGTTGCTGTTGTTGCTATTTAGTGAGTTGGTTTTGCTTACCTCCACATCCTCCACTTCCAGCATAATTTTGTTGACTGGTTTAACAAATGAGAAAATGGGAAGAGAGAATAGGAAAGAAAGGGCTGAATCAGCAATGAGAAAAGAGTTTAAGGAGCTGAGATTATTCATTACTTTCTACTTGCCCCTACCTACTCCCTTTGAGAACCTGTCTACTTTATTCCTTATATATTTCCCAGTTCTCCAGGGAGATTTCAGAGACTCTTCACCTCCTTATTCAGATCAAGGTCTTTTTTCTGAAAGAACAATGGACTTTTTTGGAATTTGCCAAAGAAAATGCTGAGGCTAGAATTTTACTCTTCATCATCATTTGAAACCATATCCCAGATTGGTAAGGGTTCACATATATCTTCATGGCCCCTCCTGTGGCCTAACTATGCCTCATTTCAGTGATCAGATGATCAGTTGAGGTGGGCTTAGAGAAGGGGAGAGGGAAAAGAATTACAGTTACTAGATTAACTTCTTGGCTTGCATGGTTTGTGTCCTCCACCTTATCCTTCTGTAAAAAGACAACTTTTCCTCTGTTGAGAGCTGCTAATTCTTGTTGATAGCTTACTAATTTTTTGTTGTTGTTGTTGTTGTTTGGATGCAGTGCACTAACAGAGATTGAACAAATAGCACACAGACGGTTGTGTCTTTTTTTTTTTTTTTTTCTTTTTTTGAGGTTGAGTCTCGCTGTGACACCTAGGCTGAAGAGCAATGCCATGATCTGGGCTCACTGCACCCTCCACTTCCCAGGTTCAAGTGATTCTCCTGCCCCAGCCTTCCGAGTAGCTGGGACTACAGGTGCACACCACCATGCCCAGCCGATTTTTGTATTTTTAGTAGAGACAGGGATTCACCATGTTGGCCAAGCTGGTCTCAAACTCCTGACCTCAAATGATCTGCCTACCTCAGCCTCCCAAAGGGCTGGGATTACAGGCATGAGCCACCATGCCCAGCCCAGTTGTGCCTTGTGAACTATCTTTAAAATTTATTTTGAACATCATCAATTCTTCATTCAAACAAGGTAAAATAACATTAATAAGATTTAGTTTCAAAACATCTAAAACCAACAGGAACAAAATCAGACACAGTATATGCAACAACGAAATAGTCAATAAAAATTGTCTATGAGGAAGCCTGGATGATGGGCCTACTAGACAAATACTATAAATAAGCTATCTTAAATATGTTCAAAGAACTAAAGTAAACCGTATCTAAAGAAATAAAGGAAAATATGAAAGCAGTATCTCACTATAGAGAGAACATCAATAAAGAAAGATCAATATAAAGAATTAAAATTCTGGAGCTGAAAGTAACTGTAACTGAAATGAAATATTCAAAAAGGAGTCAATGTACTTTGAGTAGACAGAAGGAGTAGTCAGTAAACTCAAATATATTAATAGTATTAATAGTTTAAATGGGACTATTCAGTCTGAGATAAAGAAAAAGGAATGAAAAAAAAAAAAACTAAAGAAAAAAGTCTTAGAAACCTGTGGGACACCAACAAACATACCAACATGCACATACTGATAATCCCAGAAGAAGAAGAGAGAGAAAGAGATGTAGAAGGAACGTTTAAATATATCGTGTTCTTAATTCCCACATTGTATGAAAAACTTACATTTACATCCTTCCACATCCTGGAGATTTGGTGGACTCCAGCTAGGATAAACACAAAGAGATACACACATAAAACATTATCAAACTGTTAAAAGACGAAAACAGAGAATCTTGAAAGCAACAGGAGAGAAGTGACTCATCACATACAAGGGATTCTCAATTAGATTAACAGCTTATTTCTCACCCGAAACATGTAGTTCAGAAGGCAGTGAGGTGACATTTGAAAATGTCAAAAAGAATGTCAACCAAGACCTTTACATCCAGCAAAACTGTCCTTTAAAAATGAAGGAGAAATGAAGACATTCCAAGATGTGCAAAAACTGATAGAGTTTGTCACCAGCAGATCTGTCCTACAAGAAATACTAAAGGGATTCCTTCTGGTTGAAATAATACACATTAAGCAGTAACTCAAATCCACATGAAGAAATAAAGAATGCTGATAAAAGTAACTACGTAGGTAAATATAAAAGACAATACAAAAGTTTTTGTTTGTAAGCCTTATTTTCTCATATTTGATTTATAAGACAACTTATATAGCAGTAATTACAAATCTGTATTAATAGGTATAGAAAGCATGAAGATATAATTAGTATGATAACACAGCAAAGAAAGTGAACCGAACTATATAGGAGCAAACATTTTATGTGCTACTATAATATATTGATGTTAATCTAAACTGTATTACTATGAATTAAGATATTGATTATAATCTGCAAGACAGTCACTAAGGGAATAACTGAAATACATGTAGGTGTATGTTTATGTGTTCATGTTTGTGTGTGTGTGGTGGTGGGGGGTGTGTAAAGAAATGACAAGGGAAATAAAATATCATGCTAGAAAATAACAGTTTCATATAATATAAGGCAGTGATGGAGGAAATTTAAAAACAAAAGACATAAGATACATAAAAAACCAATATCAGAATAGTAGGCATAAATCTCACTATAGCAATAATTACATTAAAAGTAAATATGTATATTAAAAAGCAGAGATTGGAAGAACAGATTTTTTAAAGAGCATAATCCAACTATATGCAGAGAATAAGATACATACTTGAATTCAAAGGCACAGTATGTTGAAAATAAAAGAATGGAAAAATATATGCTTTGCTAATGTGATCAAAAGGTAGCTGGAATTGTTATGCTAATATTAGACAAAATAGACTTAAAATAGAAAATTGTTACTAGAGACAAAAATATTTTATAATGATAAAAGGGTCTATCAAGACATAAAAGTTGCAATATATATATGTATATATACACACATACATATATATACACACACATACATATATATATATATATATCTAACAAGAGAGCCCCCCAAAATGTATTTTAAAACTAATAGAACTGAAGAGATAAACTGACAGTTCAACAGCAATAGCTGAAGAATTCAATATCCACTTTTAATAATGGACAGGGAAATTACACAGACAATCAACAAGGAAACAGAAGACTTGAACAACACTAGTAGATAGTATAGAATGTTCCACCCCACAACAATAGAGTGCACATTTTCCTTAAGTGCAGATGAAACATTCTCCAAGATAGACCATATGTTAGGCAACAAAACAAGTCTCAATAAATTTAAAAGGATTGAAATAATACAAAATGTTTTCTGACTACCATAGAATGCAGTTGGAAATCATTAATAGGGAGAAATTTAGAAATTTTATAATAGTTGGAATTTTAAAATATACTCCTAAAACAACCAAAGGAGAAATCACAAGGAGATTAGGAAATACGTTAAGATGAGTGAAAATAAAACCACAACGTGCCAAAACTTATGGGATAAAGCTAAATCAGTGCTCAGAGAGGAATAGATGGTATGAACAGCTATTCTTAAAAAAAAGTGTGTTGTTCGAGGGGAGGAGAAGAGGAGGATGTCCAATTAAAAACTTAACCTTCCACCTTAAAAAGCTAGAGAAAAAAGGAGTGTAGGGGTAGAATTCAAGGAATTTCAGGGCTGACCATGAGAGACAGTAACACATAGGCTTTATAAGGTATTGCTTTGACAGAATTTTATAGGAGAGGAAGTTGCTGGCAGCATGAGACATTCCAAAGGTTTAATCCTAGGGGAGGCCACCATTCTAAAGGAAATGGGGACAAGGTTACTTCTAGTGAAGAAGGGAGTTGGAGAGAAAGGGTTTACATATGTAGGTAACATCCTCAGTATCATAGCAGGGCGTCTTTGGATCTGAAGGCTCCTAAGAGCAGTAGCAATTTGGAGTCTTATAACTACAAGGCTTTATCTTATCCATTGCTAGCAGATGTGGGTATTAATTTGCTAAGGCTGCCATCACAAAACACCACAGACTGGACAGCTGAAAAAACAGAAATGTATTTCCCGAAGGTTCTCGAAGCTAGAAGTCCAAGATCAAGATGTTAACAAGTGTGGTTTCTTCTGAGGACTCGCTCTTTGGTGGGCAAATGGCTGCCTTCTCACCATGTCCTCACATAGTCATTCCCTAGCCAGAACACTGTCTGTATCTTAATCTTCTTTTCTTAGAAGGATGACAGACATATTGGATTAGAGTAGAGCTTACCCTATGAGTTTATTTTACCTTAAGCACTACTTTAAAGGTATGATCTCCAAATACACTTGCATTCTGAGGTGTTAGGGGTTAGAAGTTAAATATATGAATTTTGGGAGGACATAAATTAGCCAATACCAAGGCAAAATGAGATTTCATAGGGCATGCAAAGCAAACAGACCCTAAATAGCTACAAAGCTATATTTTTTGGCTATTTTTAAAACAAATGGCTATGTAAAAATTTGAGTTTGGTGCTGGAGGGGTCTTGAGCTAACAGGTCTCAGCCTGCAGTGAAGAAATAAACAACCTAGGGGCTAATATGCAGAGGCCATCTGTGGCTCATTCATTTGATAAAGAGCACACTAGACCTAAAAAAGCAGAAGGAGAAAAGTAGCAAAGATGAGAGTAGAAATAAGTGACACAGAGCATAACAAAAACAGTAGAGAAAGTCAATACACCAAAAATTGATTTTTGGAAACATTAAAAAAATTGACAAGCCTTAACTTCAACTGACCAAGGAAAAAGGAGGGAGACTCAAATTGCTGAAATCAGGAATGAAACAGGGAACATTACTACAGAACTTACAGAAATAAAAATAATTCAAAGATTGTGGACAAATATATGACAACATAGATAATCTATGTAAAATCGACAGATTCTGTTTTTAAAATACAAAAATTAACCAGGTATTGTGGCAGGAGCCTATAATCTCAGCTACTTGGGATGCTGAGGCTTATAAAAAAAAAATACTCCAAATTAAATCCTGGGACCAGGTGGTATAGGCTGGGACTATATCACTCTGATATTTACTTCCTCATTACACCTTCTTCTCTAAGTCTACCTTTCTTTCTCTCTGTTATAAAAGACACTTGTGACTACATTGAGCCCATCAGGATGAAAATTCTTAATCACATCTACAGTGTTGCTTTTGCCATGTAAGAGAACACATTCACAGTTTACAGAGTTTAGGACATACACTTCTTGGGGGTCATAATTCTACCTACCACACTCTCCAAAATGATCTAAAGATTTCATTCAATTCTCACTGATACAGACAGGAGACGGAAATACCGGGTAGAAGAGGACAGTTCCCCGGCAAAGGCCCCACCCTCAAGGCTGGAAACCTGTGGCCCTGAATGGGAACAGGCATTCCTATTTTTGCACCCAAATATTGCCTCTTGACCCACCACACCCCTCTATCCCATACCCATGTAGACCCCAAACCGCAGGCGCCAAGCGCAGATGAGCAAACGAACAGAAGAGCAGAAGAACAGAAGAGGAGGAGATAAGAAAAGGAATGTCTGAACATCCAGAGGAGTTCAGCTGGGAATGGTCAAAAGAGGAGATCAGCTACTGGACAGCCAATCTGCAGGGGAAGATCATCTTCTCACTCCATCCCTTTTCCAGCTCCCTATCCATCCCATTGAGAGCCACCTCCATCACTCAATAAAACCCCTTCATTCACCATCTGTCAAGTCCTTGTGTGACCTGATTTTTCCTGGATGCTGGACAGGAGCTCGGGATACAGAAAGCTGTCACACTGCCCCTCTGCCCTTATGAAAAGGCAGAAGGTCCACTGAGCTGTTTAACACTTACACTATCCATGGATGGCAAAGCTAAAAGAGTGTACTATAACACATGCCCACTTGGGCTTTAGGAGTTGCAGGTACCCACCCCTAGATGCTACCATGGGGCCAAAGCCCCAAAGTGCTCGCTCCAGCTCCTACACCTGCCTGTCTGGATAATCCCCCTCCCATAAGGGGTTGGAACAGTGGTGGCAGCTGAAAAGACGAGTCACACCCCTGTCGCAGGTCCTGAGATGGGGCGGGGGTCAGGGAATTCTCCCATTTCATTGTCACTATACCAGCTGGATTTTTTCTTTCAGAAACTGATAAGATAATTTGAAATTTTATATGGCCCAGAATAACCAAAACAATCTTGAAAGAAGAAAGTTGGACTTAACACTTCTTAACCTCAAAACTTGCTTCAGAGCTATAGTAATCAAGACAATGTGGTACTGGCATAAGGCTAAAAATATACATCAATGGAATGGAATTGGGAGTCCCAAAATAAACTCTTTTTTTCTTTCTTTCTTTTTTTTGTTCTTAGATGAAGTCTCACTCTGTCGACCCAGGCTGGAGTGCAGATCTTGGCTCACTGCAAGCTCTGCCTCCTGGGTTCACACCCACCATTCTCCTGCCTCAGCCTCCTGAGTAGCTGGAACTACAGGTGCCTGCCACCATGCCTAGCTATTTTTTTTATTTTGTTTTTTTATTTTTTAGTAGAGACGGGGTTTCACAGTGTTAGCCAGGATGGTCTCGATCTCCTGACCTTGTGATCTGCTCACCTCAGCCTCCCAAAGTGCTGGAATTACAGGCATGAGCCACCGTGCCTGGCTCCAAAATAAACTCTTAGGTTTATAGTCAACTTACTTGTTGTTGAAGTTTACAAAATAATTTAATGAGAAAAGGATAGTCTTTTCAACAAATGATGTTGGACAATTCGATACTCACAGGTAAAAGAATAAAAGTGGGTTCCTATCTCATGCCATATGCAAAAATTAACTCAAGATCTATTATCAATCTAAATACAGGAGTTAATATACAACTCCTAGGAAACGTATAGGCATATATCTTTGTAACATGTGGTAAGCAAAGCCTTCTTAGATATGACACCAAAAAAAAAAAAAAAA
>NW_012104143.1:726140-726442 GCF_000951045.1 Mandrillus leucophaeus | reverse complement strand
TTTGAAACCAATGAGAACAAAGATACAACATATCAGAATCTCTGGGACACATTTAAAGCAGTGTGTAGAGGGAAATTTATAGCACTAAATTCCCACAAGAGAAAGCAGGAAAGATATAAAATTGACACCCTAACATCACAATTAAAAGAACTAGAGAAGCAAGAGCAAACACATTCAAAAGCTAACAGAAGGGAAGAAATAACTTAGATCAGAGCAGAACTGAAGGAGACAGAGACACAAAAAACCCTCCAAAAAATCAATGATTCCAGGAGCTGGTTTTTTGAAAAGATCAACAAAATTGA
>NW_012104143.1:722861-726090 GCF_000951045.1 Mandrillus leucophaeus | reverse complement strand
AAAAAAAAAAAAAAAAAACCATGAGTGACAGAATAGATAAATTGAACTTCATCAAAACTAAAAACTTGTGTGCTTTAAAAAAGACCATCAAAATGGGTAAAAGGCAAACCACAGAATGGGAGGGAGATAACGTTTACAAATTCTACATCAGATAAGGACTTTATATTCAGAATATATAATATAAAGAAATCTTTGGACGTAACAGTTAAAACAACTCAATTCAGAAATGGAGAAAGGATTTGAGTAGGCATTTCTTCAAAAAAGATAAATGACCAATAAGAACACAAGAAGTTGCTCAGTATCATTAATCATTAAATAAACTCAAAACTAAGCTATAATGAAATATTACTTCACACCTGTTATGATGACTATTTTTTAAAAGACAGACAATAACAAATGCTGGTGAAAATGTAGAGAAATTAGAACCTTAATTACTGATGGAATTGTAAAATGGTGCAAGAACTTTGGAAAGCAGTTTGGTAATTTCTCAGGCTGTTAAACATGGCTTTATATGACAGCAGTTCTACTCCTAGGTACATATCCAAGAGATCTGAAAACATATGTCCACACAAAAATGTATACATAAATGTGTATAGCAACATTTTTCACACTACTTAAAAAATTGAAACAACCTAAATATTCATCAACTTATGAATTAAAAAAGTAAAATGTGACCTATCTATGCAAAGGAATATTAAGTCATAGAAAGGCATGAAGCACTGATACATGCTATGTCACAGATGAACCTTGAAAACATTATGCTGAGGGGAGCGCCCAAGACCGCCGAATAGGAACAGCTCCAGCCTTCAGCTCCCAGCGTGAGTGACACAAAAGACAGGTGATTTCTGCATTTTCAACTGAGGTACCGGGTTCATCTCACTGGGGCATGTCGCACAGTTGGTGCTGGTCAGTGGGTGCAGCCCAACCAGCGAGAGCTGAAGCAGGGCGAGGCATCGCCTCACCTGGGAAGCACAAGGGGGAAGGGAATTCCTTTTCCTAGCCAAGGGAAACTGAGACTCAACAACACCTGGAAAATCAGGTAACTCCTACCCTAATACTGCGCTTTACCAAAGGTCTTAGCAAACAGCACACCAGGAGATTATATCCCACACCTGGCCCAGAGGGTCCCACACCCACGGAGCCTCCCTCATTGCTAGCACAGCAGTCTGAGATCTAACTGCAAGGCGGCAGCAAGGCTGGGGGAGGGGTGCCCGCCATTACTGAGGCTTAAGTAGGTAAACAGAGCCACCCAGAAGCTCCAATTGGGTGGAGCCCACCGCAGCTCAAGGAGGCCTGCCTGCCTCTGTAGACTCCACCTCTGGGGACAGGGCATTGCTAAACAAAAAGCAGCAGAAACCTCTGCAGATGTAAACATCCCTGTCTGACAGCTTTGAAGAGAGCAGTGGTTCTCTCAGCACAGAGGTTGAGATCTAAGAATGGACAGACCACCTGCTCAAGTGGGTACCTGTCCCCTGAGTAGCCTAACTGGGAGACATCCCCCACTAGGTGCCGACTGACACCTCACACATCACACGCTGGGTACACCTCTGAGATGAAGCTTCCAGAGTAAGAATCAGACAGCAACATTTGCTGTTCAGCAATATTCTATCTTCTGCAGCCCCCGCTGCTGATACCCAGGCAAACAGGGTCTGGAGTAGACCTCAAGCAAACTCCAACAGACCTGCAGCTGAGGGTCCTGAGAGTTAGAAGGAAAATTAACAAACAGAAAGGACACCTACACCACAACCCCATCAGTACATCACCAGCATCAAAGACTAAAGGCAGATAAAACCACAAAGATGGGGAAAAAGTGGTGCAGAAAACCTGGAAATTCAAAAATTCAGAGCGCATGTCCCCCTCAAAAGGAATGCAGCTCCTCGCCAGCAATGGAACAAAGCTAGGTGGAGAATGACTCTGACAAGTTGAGAGAAGAAGTCTTCAGTCAATCAAACTTCTCAGAGCTAAAGGAGGAACTATGTACCCAGCGCAAAGAAACTAAAAAACTTGAAAAAAGAAGGGATGAATGGATAACTAGAATAATCAATGCAGAGAAGATCATAAACGAACTGATAGAGATGAAAACCATGACCCGAGAAATATGTGACAAATGCACAAGCTTCAGTAACCGACTCGATCAACTGGAAGAAAGAGTATCAGTGATTGAAGATCAAATGAATTAAATGAAGCCAGAAAAGAAGTGTAGAGAAAAAAAGAGTACAAAGAAATGAACAAAGCCTCCAAGAAATATGGGATTATGTGAAAAGATCAAATCTATGTCTGATTGGTGTGCCTGAAAGTGACAGGGAAAATGGAACCAAGTTGGAAAACACTCTGTAGGATATCATTCAGGAGAACTTCCCCAACCCAGTAAGGCAAGCCAACATTCAAATTCAGGAAATACAGAGAATGCCACAAAGATACCCCTGGAGAACAGCACCTCCAAGACACATAATTGTCAGATTCACCAAAGTTGAAATGAAGGAAAAAATGTTAAGGGCAGCCAGAGAGAAAGGTCGGGTTACCCACAAAGGGAAGCCCATCAGACTAACAGCAGATCTCTCAGCAGAAACTCTACAAGCCAGAAGAGAGTGGGGGCCAATATTCAACATTCTTAAAGAAAAGAATTTTCAACCCAGAATTTCATATCCAGCCAAACTAAGTTTCATAAGTGAAGGAGAAATAAAATCCTTTACAGACAAGCAAATGCTGAGAAATTTTGTCACCACCAGGCCTGCCCTACAAGAGATCCTGAAGGAAGCACTAAACATGGAAAGGAACAACAGTTACCATCCATTGCAAAAACGTGCAAAATGTAAAGACCATTGATGCTAGGAAGAAACTGCATCAACTAACGAGCAAAATAACCAGCTAATACCATAATGACAGGATCAAATTCACACATAACAATATTAACATTAAATGTAAATGGGCTAAGTGGTCCAATTAAAAGACACAGACTGGCAAATTGGATAAAGAGTCAAGCCCATCAGTTTGCTATATTCAGGAGACCCATCTCACAGGCAGAGGCACACATAGGCTGAAAATAAAGGGATGGAGGAAGAGCTACCAAGCAAATGGAAAACAAAAAAAAAAAAATGCAGGGGTTGCAATCCTAGTCTCTGACAAAACAGACATTAAACCATCAAAGATCAAAAGAGAAAAGGCCATTACATAATTGTAAAGGGATCAATTCATCAGGAAGAGCTAACTATCCTAAATATATATGCAC